>NC_138657.1:6151031-6625294 GCF_964273445.1 Streptopelia decaocto
AATGGTACTCCTATTTATCATGTAACAAGCGATGTGCTGGGTGTTGATAAACTTACTCAGAAGGTAGTGGTGTTTAAAGGCCTACTTATATAACTACATTACACATACATGTCACAGCTAAATTAATGCAAAGGTTACGCCTCACTCTGTGTCCTCCGAAGGTTCTGTTGCAGGGAGTTGATTCGGTTGAATTTGTTTCAACTCCGGCTTTACTGCTCGGCTTGGAACCCACAATGGACCTTGATCTGTGGAGAGACGCATGTACCCTCTACCGTTAAAAATAACAGGTACTGGTCCCTTCCACATTCCAGTGGTGGGATCACGATATCTCACCACGAATTCCGGTAAAGTGTTCTTCCTTCCTAGTCTGATCTGATAATGATGAATGATCACAGGAGGCTCCTCATGATCTCCAGTTAAACGTAAATAATTCAAGGTAAACAAGCTAAGCGCTGTTGACAATCTGACTCTTCCTGCTTCTGTTTGTTCAAATACCCCTTAATCATTTGATGTGAAAGTTCTAACTTTCTGGCTAACATAGGCAGGGCCACTGTCTGTCTTAATCTTTTCTGGGACACCCATTACAGCAAAGCAAGCTGTGAGATGTTTACATACATGTTGTGCTTTTTCTCCTGGTAAAGCAGTAGCCCATATCATTTTTGAAAAAGTATCAATTGTGACATGCACATATTTAAGTCTTCCAAATTCTGGCACATGTGTCACATCCATTTGCCATACTTCTAAGGCTTTTAAACCTCGAGGATTGACACCGATTCCTATACCTAACATCTGGCCTCCACGCTGAGGACATGCCTGTACAATACTTCTTGCTTCATTTAAAGTTAAATCGAATTGTCTTTGCAGACCTCTGGCATTTTGATGAAAGTTCTCATGACTTTGTCTTGCTTGTTGGAATTTATCTGTTGGAGGCATGTGCTGTACTGAACTTACTAAACTCTCTGCAATTTGATTTCCTTCACCTAGACCAAGATTCCATTGGTGACTACGAACGTGAATCACACAGCAGGGTTCTTTTCTTTGATTTAAAATAGCTCTCAACTGTACAAACAATTTTCCTAATCGAGGATTATTTTATTGTCTTAACAGAGCATTTTCCATTCGGGGTATTACACCTGCTACATACAAAGAATCTGTGACAACATTTAAAGCAGATTTCAGCCAATTATTTAAGGCCCATATTACTGCCGTGAGCTCTATAGTCTGCAATGAATCCTCTTTTGAACCTTCAATTAAATGCTGTTTCCACTGACTATTCTCTTGCCAGACACATGCTGCCTGGTGTCTTCGTTTTCCTGCATCTGTATATACTGTAAGCCCTTCAGCAGGTTTTGCTTTTACTTTGCTTCTCTAACCACTGATTTGTTCTAAGAAATTGCCATAGCTTCCCTTTTGGTTGTCGTGAATGTACCTTGCCTATAAATCCTAAGAATGCATTCTGAATAGGCACCGAATTTCTCAGCCACCATTCTAAATCGGCTCCATTTATCGGAATACTGATGTCATCTGGTTCCTGACCGCTAATTTCTATTATTCGAGATCTTCCTTTTTGAATCAATTCTCCAACGGCTTCTGGTCTTGTTTGAATGCTGAATTTTGGTTGGACACTGAGAAAAAGCCATTCTAATAATCATAAATCATTTTCTGTTTTCAATCTGACAGTGGCACAAAAGGAAGAATCTGTAGCAAGATCTATGGGGAATTCCCCGTCTTTGTTTTGCCACTGGCAGATGATTGCACATGGATGTTCTAGATTGTTAATAAGAAGAGAAATTGGTCCATCAGAAAGTCTTTGGCTAGACCAATATTTCTGTACCTTTTGTATAATATCAGAAAGACATTTGAGCTTAGCTGGATCACCTCCTTTTAGAAGTGAAGTAAGAGGTGCTATATCATTGTTAGTAATGCCTACGCAATTTCCAATCCATTGGACATCCCCTCATCATTTAATGTCTGTAAATCAGTATGTAATTCGATTTTTTGTGGACGAAGATCACTGAATTGCTGCTACAACTGGTTGTATTGTAGATGAGACTTGCTGGCTAACTTGTCGAAGAGATCTCTGCATGACCCCTTCAAAAGCGGCAGCCATCACCTCCGCACTTTGGTGTTCTTCTGATCTGGCTACTCGCGTTAGCATTTGTTCCACTGAAGATCCCGGGGGCAGAGTTGCTAATATTTGTTTAGTCTTTGAATTTGCATTAGCGAAAGCTAGCAACCGAAACATTTGATTTTTCATTTCTTCTGACAAGTCCAGGTTTTGCATTACTCCTTCATGTAGCCGGTCAATAAAATGCGAGAAATTTTCTGTAGTGCCTTGGCGTATTCCGCTGAATGAGGGAGCTAAGGGTCCTGGTAAGGTTAAGAAAGCATCTAGGGCAAGTTGTGCAGCTTTCCGGAGAACTTCAGCACCAAATCGCAGTTGGACTTCTATTGTAGCATACTGTCCACGACCCGTATAGGCGTCCGGTACCACATTGGTTAATGGGTCATTTGGACTGGGGTGTTTGGCTGTTTCTTGCTGCGCTCGTTGAACCAGGCCGATTCCCACAGGAGGAATTGTGCCGGCGTTAGTAATAAGCGCATAAAATTTTGGCAGTCCATGGGACACAATAAGTCAGTGGTAAAAATCCAATGCAGTATTTGTCTGGTCGATTCTGAACGTATACCATAGTTGGTGATTGTTTGTTTTGCTTGCTGTAAAATTTTCCATTCATGTGGTTCCCATACCGCTCTCTGGGTGTTCATATTCCGAATTAGCGGTAGGGCTAATTTTGCTGGAGACCAATCACCTTCTAAGATGGCATCTTTGATGACCCCTGACCATCTGCCAGGTCGGGGCTGTGGTTGGTCAGTAGAACCTATAGGTACCCTTGGTTGCATTGTTTGTGGAAGGCAAGCTGGTTTTTGAAACTCTATTTGTCTCTTATTTTTCTCTACATCTGACATTCGCAAGTCAAGTTGTTCAAGCTTGCTGGTAATCTCTTGCAGTAACTGCTCTACTACTTGGGGTGAGCGCAATGATGTAGAAGGAGGCTCACAAGAAACTTCCACAGGTGTTTGTGGAGGCAGGTTGTGGGGCAACCCCGACCCCAGCGGCCTGGCCGTGCCCGGCCCGGCTGACGCGATGGTCTGAGAGGGGCGCGTGTCTGGCTCGGGGCAGGCCAGAGGGGGAGCTGTAGGTGGAGGGCGGCACTCAGGGCCTCCCGCATCTGGACAGTCCCCTAGCTGCACTTCCGCTTTCTTGTCACGTTGCCCCAGAGAATCAGAGGGGGAAACTTCCGGTTCTTTGCTTACGGACGGCAAAGTTTCCAACTCCCGCCGCAGATCGGATTGCGAGAGTGTAGGCTGAGCCGGGACCCCTCGGCCACCCCGAACGGCAGGCAGACCCCACAGAGTAGCCCACAGGCCCCTCTTCTCTTTTGGCCGACAAGTTTTATCAGTCCAGCTTTGTTCTGGGACAAGCGCCCTCGCGGCTCTCAGGGCAGCGCTTTGTTCGGACTTCATTACTTCTCATGATTCTAACACATTTCTCCACAATTCTCTCAGAGCTTTAATTTCTTTCTCTTCTTCCCCTCTGATAGTCTTATGGTGTCCCACTCCGTTGGGGAAAACGAAAGTGGAATTTCTCCAAAGTGTCCCCACTCCAGAGCTAAAAAAATCAATGTGATTAGGTTTTCCTGTGACGATCCCATACCTCTCTTAGAGAGTATACTCGTCGACAGTGCCGCTGTTGCCTCGAGCTCCAAATTTTGTGCTTATAGGCAAACGGTCTTTTTGGTAGAAGGCGAGTAGTCAGCTCATCTGGTGCTTGTCTTTTGACACCGGACAAAGCACATTCTCCTACCACCCCGGCTTGGCTCTGTCTTTGTGAATGCTGCTTACCGCAGTAAATTGTGCTCCAGACATCCTGCTTTGCGAACCATCCTCTGCTACCATTTGTTGTAAGACAATGTGGAGAATGCAAAATTGACAGCAGGACCTCTTTGAGCACAACGGGCGGGCCGGCGAGAGTAATGAGTCTAATTCAATATGAATTTAACATCAATACCCTTTCATGAACTCTTAACAACACTGAATATCAATGTCCGCCAGACCACGTTTTTCCAACCCTTCTATACTCTATACCCAAAAGGCCATGCGGCAAGCACAGGCTATGATTGGTTACACTTGCAGTCACTCTTCCCCCCCCACTATGGTGATCAGCTGCAGGGCACTGTCCACACACTATTCATGCGCAGCGACCACGGCGGTGCTCCTGCAGCCTGGGTTGAGGGCAGACCAGCTTCTGTTTACTTCCTGTCAGTCTTTGGTGTCTCTAGGAAAAACCTCCGTGCAGGTGCTAGCCTAAGCGCTGGCTTATTCATAGTACACAGCCAAAAACTCTCCACGACCCCTCTTCCATGTTATGGTGCTGCCCTTCTCCCGCTAACGCAATCTTCAGCTAGCTGACTGCTTCAACAGGGCTGTTTTCATTGTGTGAACAAGCGGCGGGGAGAAAGGCAAGTCGGACAACTTCCTGAGCATTTGGTAGACCGAGGCGGCTTTCCATCAGATTCATTTGAAAACCAAAGAGGATGTGCCACAAGCTGTGCTCAGAGAAAGCAGTAACTGAGTAGAAACATCATAGGTTTTCTTTCGTACCTTTGATGCTGCATTTCCCCCCGTTGCACAGGATATTGGCCACCACACCATGCAGCACAGCAGTGGAGGTGTGTGGCTCACCTGACGGATGGGAGGGAGGATGGAGACGCCCTCATGAACCCCATCCTAAGCCTCCCCAACAGCCATGGCAGAGGGAAGAAGGAGATCTTCCATGGAGACTCCTTCCTCTCACTGGAAGTTCTGCAGAGGGCCGCAAGTGGAGCACCCTCTTGACACTGGGGCTGTCTTTTACCCATCGCACATCACAGGATGAGCCCAATTGAAGGTTTATATTATAAGTACGTTTGGAATAGAATCAATCACTTTGAATTACAAGGTTGTGGGATTTTTAATACACTGTCTGTTTCACGTTACTTAGTAAGCGAAATGTGTTGAAATCTTAAACCGCATATTGAAAATTCTGCTCCTACTTCTCAAACTTGTATCTGCTTCATGAACACAACGCAGCTACAAACCATCAGCACCTGCAAGATAAGGCCTGTGTCCCTGACACCCTTGGGCTGGCGTGGAAAGGACTGGCCAGCAGGTCTTGGCAGACTTGGGTGCTGCTGACCATGCTCGCGGTGTCTTCCTGCCATGGGAAGCATTAAGAAACTTCTGATTTTTTTCCCTACTTTCCCCTCACACTCTCACAACTGTGGTAGCAATTTCACATGGGAAAAGAAACTCCTTGGCACCTCCACCTGCAGTGTGACCAAGAGAGAGACACCGCTGATGTGTCTCCGTGTGTTCACTGGGGTCCAGGTGGAGAATCTGCTGATCCCAGACACACTCTGGGGAGCTGGTACCGCAGAACTGAACATGCCGGACGTGGAGAAACCAGTGCTCTATCGGCAGTGGGAGCTGCCCACTGGGAAAACTCCACCTGCAACCCCTCATCACCCGTAGGAATTGTCTCTTTGGAAGCAACGTCCTCTCTCAGTGGCACAGCAGGAAGAGAGATCCTGCCACGGAGAGGCCCCATCTCCCAGTCACAATTTCCACCATCGCCCATCCCGGAGTGTCATGAAGGGCCCAAGGGCCCATCCATGACCACCAGAGCAGCGGTCAGCAGCAAGGGAGCTGATCCCATCTCACGGGATAGGATGTCAGGGAGCAAAGCATCCATGGGTCACATCACCCAGTTTTATACTTGGGAAGGGTCTGGGGGGCTTCCGTCTGCTTGGTAAACAGAACCCTGGGAGTGCTGTCCGGCTCGCTGGCTCTGTGCATTGTCAGGGTTGGTGTTTGGCTGCCAGGGGCAGCTGCGAGTGGCTGGGCCAGGGTGGTCCGGACGGGCAGGGCCGGCGGGCGTGCCTGTGACGCGCTCTGGCGCCTGTGACATCACAGGGGACCAGTCCCCACGGGGCGGTTATCAGGGGCGCCAGCAGCAGCGCTGCCTCAGTCCGGCTTGGTCCAGCGGTGAGTGCGCAGGCGGGGGGAGGCCGGGCTGGACGGGGCCGGGGCAGAAACGCGGCCCCCGGGGGTGGGTTCTCACCCTGCATGGAGGGCCCGGCCGCTCGCGGGAGCACCTTGGCCAGGGCACGGAGCCACCGCCACCGGGCCGGGGCAGCCCTTGCTGCCTCCCAGCTGCCTCGGCCCCGTTCCTACCTGCCCCCAGCTCCTTGCGGCCCCCAGCCCCGCTCCCCCTTCACCTGCCCCCTCCCTGCCGCCCAGCCCCACTGAGCCCCTTCTCTCCCTTCTCCTGCAGGACATGGCTCTCTTGGACATTTTCGTCGGGCTTTTTCAAATTCTTACCCTCAACGTGCAGTTGGTGGGCTATGACCTGGATGAGGAGACGCACGAGCGCATGGAGCAGCGTGCGCAGATGCTGAAACGGGAGATGACTCGGCTGTGGCAGGAGATAGAGGAGAGGAGCCGCGAGCAGAGGATCCAGGAGCAGAGTGGCTTTGCCTGGGCACCCCTGCTCCTCTCTGCCTTGCAACACTGGCTGTGCTGGGCCCTTGCTGCACTCCTGGTCGTGCTCTTTGTGCTCTGCTGGTGTCTCAGGAAACGGAGCCGTGAGCCAGAGACAGAAGAGGAGAGCTCTGGTAAAAAGGCGGAGAAGAAGAAACAGGAAGGAGAGAATGAGGACGCAAATGAAGCTGAAGAAGCAAGTGATCATGCAAATGAAGCTGAAGAGAATGGTGATGCAAATGAAGACGAAGAAGGCAATGATGATGCAAACGAAGCTCAAGAAGAGCGTGATGATGCCAATGAACCTGACGAAGACAACGACGATGCAAATGAAGATGAAGGAGAGAATGATGATGAGAATGAAGATGAAGATGAGAATGATGATGAAAATGAAGATGAAGAAGAGGATGATGGTGAAGAGGAAGATGGAGATGATGAAGAGAATGATGATGAAGATGAAGCGGAAGAAGCGAATGATAATGCAAATGACCTGGGAAGGTTTTTTGAGGAGGACATGCCGTGGCCAGTTCGGCACCTGGACAGAGATTGCAAGTTTGTGACGAGCTTTATGGAAATCTTCATCCGTGTCTACCAGTATATCTTCTCAAATACCTGTTTCCCAGTGCTGGAAAAAGCCATCGAGGTGGGCAGTGCCTTTGAAGGTTGGAGTCCCCGTGAGGAAGACGTCACCTACCGCCTGATTTTGCCCCTGAAGCCTCCCCGTGGACACATCTTCCACCTGGAGCCGGGCCGCGTGTGGCCAATGAGGAACTTCCGCATCCGTGTGGAGTTGGTGTGTACCTGTGAGATGGAGCAGCCGGCAGGAGAGGCACGTTGCTTCCTCCACCACCCCGAGGAAGAGCACGGGAGGAATGCAGGCTTCAGCATCCTAGACGACCTCTGCACTGCCTCCTACCTAGATGTGCAGAAAACTGCGCGCTATTTCCAGATGTTCGTGAGACGTTCCTGGAGGGCTCTGCCTCTTTCAGCCATACGCCGCCTAACAGTGCTGCCCTCTGACCGCTCCTGCAAATTCTGTGTGACAAATCGCCGGGGGAAAAGGATTTTATTTGAGTTGATATTTGGGGTGCAAGAAGGCGACTCGGACATCTTTGTGAGCAGCCAGTATACAGAGGCTGCCTACACTCCCAGCACGATGTGGCCAGAGACCTATGCTGTGGCAGAGATGAAGTTCTTCAGGTATATTGCCAGAAAGGCACATCCTGACACCTGCTACCTCAGGTGCCTGCAGCTCTGCGTCCGCTGCCTGCTGGGCAGAGACTTTTCCACCTATACGCTGAAGACAGTTATGATGCACGTGCTGACCACCATGCCGCTGTCACCCTGGCACAGGAGGTATTTCTGGGAATGGCTGAACGACATCCTGCTCTACCTGCAGAGATGTCTGTACGAGAGACGCCTGAACCACTTCTTCATTGGCAATGAGAATGTGCCTGAGGAGATCATCTTGCCCCTGGAATTGCGAATGGCTGAACCCTTCAACCTCTTCCAGCACCTGACGCAGAATCCTTACGCCTCTGAGCACGCAAAGCTCGAGTTTGAGGAGCTGCGTAGTCGGGTTCATAGGATGCTTCTCGACGGACGCTGAAAGAAGCCATCCTGCACAGAGCTGTGTCTGCGCAGGTCACAGCTGCTGGCAGACGACCGTGTCTTCCAGGAAGAAGAAAGAGGGGAGAATGCAGGGCACGGAAAGGGAAGGAAAGGAAAGGGTGCCACACCTTTCCTGCCCAGCAAAAGCGCATCCTGGGGAGTGGGACACGATGCAGCTGAAGAGGCCATCACGAGGAGTCTTGTGACAGGGACTCCATTACCACCCGGACAGCAACTGCCCTCTCTCTCTCTTCAACAGCGTCCATTCCATTCCTTCTGGGAGCTTTACCATGAGCAAAGCTGCCCATAAGTGTTGTGTTTGAATAAAGGTTGTGTTGTGAGCGCTTGCATCACTTTTGTGGGGATCGTGGGCATAAGGTGCTGACTGCTCAGCTGCCACAGAGTCAGGGAGCGTTGTGCAGAAGACCTGATGGGATGGGCTGTGGTCTCTCTGATTCTGTAAATCAGGCTCCTCCTTGCGTCCATTCTTCCTCATCAGGGCAATGAGAATAACTCATCAGCCTCCGGAAGGTGGTCCATCCAGTGCAGCAGAGGGAGCAGAGGACGCAGGAGCAGAGTGGCGTGGCCTTGGGAGCACTGTGCTTTTCTGCCTTGCAGCAGTGGCAGGTCTAGTCTTTGTCCTGCTCTTTGGGCTCTGCTGGCGACTAGAGAAAAGGAGCTGTGCCTGTGTCGGTATTAATGAGGAGGAGAGATCCAGCAGCCACACAGCGCAGGAAACGGAAGAGGAGACAGGGTTGAGCAACACGAGGAAGAGGAAAGTGTAGAAGATCCCTGTGATGATAGTCATTTGAGCATGGTTCCTCAAAAGCACATTCAGTATCCAGTGCGGAACATGGCCAGCAAGTGCCAGGTGGCAGAGGAAGTAGCGGTGACTTCCCTCATGTTTTCAGATTGCTCTTCTTCAATAGTTTCTTCCTCACACTGCAGCCAGTCATTGAGGCGCGCAGCACTTTTGAAGGCTGGAATCCTCATGGGAACCATGCTGTCTACCTCCTGCTTGTGCCCCTGCATCCTGCCCTTGGCCATGCCTTCCACCTCGATCTGAGCATCGTGGAGCAGGTGCTGGCAAGAGACCCCTGCAACCATGTGGAGCTGCAGCATGCCTGGATGAGGAAACATCTGGTGGAGAATGTGCTGAGCATGTGCATATCCCTGAGGACACTCTGAGTAAATGTCACCCTGTATCACCCCTTGTCGTAAGACGATGTGGAGAATGCAAAATTGCCGGCAGGGCAATACCCTTTCATAAACTCTTAACAACACTGAATATCAATGTCCGCCAGACCACGTTTTTCCAACCTTTCTATACTCTATACCCAAAAGGCCATGCAGCAAGTACAGGCTACGATTAGTTACACTTGCAGTCACTCTTACCCCCCCACTATGGTGATCAGCTGCAGGGCACTGTCCACACACTATTCATGCGCAGCGACCACGGCGGTGCTCCTGCAGCCTGGGTTGAGGGCAGACCAGCTTCTGTTTACTTCCTTTCAGCCTTTGGTGTCTCTAGGAAAAACCTCCGTGCAGGTGCTAGCCCAAGCGCTGGCTTGTTCATAGCACACAGCCAAAAACTCTCCACAATTCCTCCTTTTTTCTTTTTTTTTCTTTTTGGACAAGCCAGGCTTGCTTAGCTATGCATTCTAACCCCTCTTTGATACGTGATAGAAAACAACTTATACATAACATATCAATTACAACAACAATCAACATAAACAATGCACTTTGCAATAAACTCTTAATCCACCCTCCTAGGCCAAGCCAATTTGTTAAACTTTTTAAACCAAAAATCAATCGGTTTGATTTCCTGTGGCTCTGGCCCTACGGAAAGGCGATCATTGCAATTGTCATGGTTGTCAAACCATGCGCTAATATTTTGATTCTTAGTAAACCTGAGGTATTCTATTGCCGTTTAAATATCACAATGGATTGATTAAACAAATTTCAAGAACTTTGGTTTAATGGTACTCCTATTTATCATGTAACAAGCGATGTGCTGGGTGTTGATAAACTTACTCAGAAGGTAGTGGTGTTTAAAGGCCTACTTATATAACTACATTACACATACATGTCACAGCTAAATTAATGCAAAGGTTACGCCTCACTCTGTGTCCTCCGAAGGTTCTGTTGCAGGGAGTTGATTCGGTTGAATTTGTTTCAACTCCGGCTTTACTGCTCGGCTTGGAACCCACAATGGACCTTGATCTGTGGAGAGACGCATGTACCCTCTACCGTTAAAAATAACAGGTACTGGTCCCTTCCACATTCCAGTGGTGGGATCACGATATCTCACCACGAATTCCGGTAAAGTGTTCTTCCTTCCTAGTCTGATCTGATAATGATGAATGATCACAGGAGGCTCCTCATGATCTCCAGTTAAACGTAAATAATTCAAGGTAAACAAGCTAAGCGCTGTTGACAATCTGACTCTTCCTGCTTCTGTTTGTTCAAATACCCCTTAATCATTTGATGTGAAAGTTCTAACTTTCTGGCTAACATAGGCAGGGCCACTGTCTGTCTTAATCTTTTCTGGGACACCCATTACAGCAAAGCAAGCTGTGAGATGTTTACATACATGTTGTGCTTTTTCTCCTGGTAAAGCAGTAGCCCATATCATTTTTGAAAAAGTATCAATTGTGACATGCACATATTTAAGTCTTCCAAATTCTGGCACATGTGTCACATCCATTTGCCATACTTCTAAGGCTTTTAAACCTCGAGGATTGACACCGATTCCTATACCTAACATCTGGCCTCCACGCTGAGGACATGCCTGTACAATACTTCTTGCTTCATTTAAAGTTAAATCGAATTGTCTTTGCAGACCTCTGGCATTTTGATGAAAGTTCTCATGACTTTGTCTTGCTTGTTGGAATTTATCTGTTGGAGGCATGTGCTGTACTGAACTTACTAAACTATCTGCAATTTGATTTCCTTCACCTAGACCAAGATTCCATTGATGACTACGAACGTGAATCACACAGCAGGGTTCTTTTATTTGATTTAAAATAGCTCTCAACTGTACAAACAATTTTCCTAATCGAGGATTATTTTATTGTCTTAACAGAGCATTTTCCATTCGGGGTATTACACCTGCTACATACAAAGAATCTGTGACAACATTTAAAGCAGATTTCAGCCAATTATTTAAGGCCCATATTACTGCCGTGAGCTCTATAGTCTGCAATGAATCCTCTTTTGAACCTTCAATTAAATGCTGTTTCCACTGACTATTCTCTTGCCAGACACATGCTGCCTGGTGTCTTCGTTTTCCTGCATCTGTATATACTGTAAGCCCTTCAGCAGGTTTTGCTTTTACTTTGCTTCTCTAACCACTGATTTGTTCTAAGAAATTGCCATAGCTTCCCTTTTGGTTGTCGTGAATGTACCTTGCCTATAAATCCTAAGAATGCATTCTGAATAGGCACCGAATTTCTCAGCCACCATTCTAAATCGGCTCCATTTATCGGAATACTGATGTCATCTGGTTCCTGACCGCTAATTTCTATTATTCGAGGTCTTCCTTTTTGAATCAATTCTCCAACGGCTTCTGGTCTTGTTTGAATGCTGAATTTTGGTTGGACACTGAGAAAAAGCCATTCTAATAATCATAAATCATTTTCTGTTTTCAATCTGACAGTGGCACAAAAGGAAGAATCTGTAGCAAGATCTATGGGGAATTCCCCGTCTTTGTTTTGCCACTGGCAGATGATTGCACATGGATGTTCTAGATTGTTAATAAGAAGAGAAATTGGTCCATCAGAAAGTCTTTGGCTAGACCAATATTTCTGTACCTTTTGTATAATATCAGAAAGACATTTGAGCTTAGCTGGATCACCTCCTTTTAGAAGTGAAGTAAGAGGTGCTATATCATTGTTAGTAATGCCTACACAATTTCTAATCCATTGTACGTCCCCTCATCATTTAATGTCTGTAAATCAGTATGTAATTCGATTTTTTGTGGACGAAGATCGCTGAATTGCTGCTACAACTGGTTGTATTGTAGATGAGACTTGCTGGCTAACTTGTCGAAGAGATCTCTGCATGACCCCTTCAAAAGCGGCAGCCATCACCTCCGCACTTTGGTGTTCTTCTGATCTGGCTACTCGCGTTAGCATTTGTTCCACTGAAGATCCCGGGGGCAGAGTTGCTAATATTTGTTTAGTCTTTGAATTTGCATTAGCGAAAGCTAGCAACCGAAACATTTGATTTTTCATTTCTTCTGACAAGTCCAGGTTTTGCATTACTCCTTCATGTAGCCGGTCAATAAAATGCGAGAAATTTTCTGTAGTGCCTTGGCGTATTCCGCTGAATGAGGGAGCTAAGGGTCCTGGTAAGGTTAAGAAAGCATCTAGGGCAAGTTGTGCAGCTTTCCGGAGAACTTCAGCACCAAATCGCAGTTGGACTTCTATTGTAGCATACTGTCCACGACCCGTATAGGCGTCCGGTACCACATTGGTTAATGGGTCATTTGGACTGGGGTGTTTGGCTGTTTCTTGCTGCGCTCGTTGATACCAGGCCGATTCCCACAGGAGGAATTGTGCCGGCGTTAGTAATAAGCACATTAAATTTTGGCAGTCCATGGGACACAATAAGTCAGCGGTAAAAATCCAATGCAGTATTTGTCTGGTCGCTTCTGAACGTATACCATAGTTGGTGATTGTTTGTTTTGCTTGCTGTAGAATTTTCCATTCATGTGGTTCCCATACCGCTCTCTGGGTGTTCATATTCCGAATTAGCGGTAGGGCTAATTTTGCTGGAGACCAATCACCTTCTAAGATGGCATCTTTGATGACCCCTGACCATCTGCCAGGTCGGGGCTGTGGTTGGTCAGTAGAACCTATAGGTACCCTTGGTTGCATTGTTTGTGGAAGGCAAGCTGGTTTTTGAAACTCTATTTGTCTCTTATTTTTCTCTACATCTGACATTCACAAGTCAAGTTGTTCAAGCTTGCTGGTAATCTCTTGCAGTAACTGCTCTACTACTTGGGGTGAGCGCAATGATGTAGAAGGAGGCTCACAAGAAACTTCCACAGGTGTTTGTGGAGGCAGGTTGTGGGGCAACCCCGACCCCAGCGGCCTGGCCGTGCCCGGCCCGGCTGACGCGATGGTCTGAGAGGGGCGCGTGTCTGGCTCGGGGCAGGCCAGAGGGGGAGCTGTAGGTGAAGGGCGGCACTCAGGGCCTCCCGCATCTGGACAGTCCCCTAGCTGCACTTCCGCTTTCTTGTCACGTTGCCCCAGAGAATCAGAGGGGGAAACTTCCGGTTCTTTGCTTACGGACGGCAAAGTTTCCAACTCCCGCCGCAGATCAGATTGCGAGAGTGTAGGCTGAGCCGGGACCCCTCGGCCACCCCGAACGGCAGGCAGACCCCACAGAGTAGCCCACAGGCCCCTCTTCTCTTTTGGCCGACAAGTTTTATCAGTCCAGCTTTGTTCTGGGACAAGCGCCCTCGCGGCTCTCAGGGCAGCGCTTTGTTCGGACTTCATTACTTCTCATGATTCTAACACGTTTCTCCACAATTCTCTCAGAGCTTTAATTTCTTTCTCTTCTTCCCCTCTGATAGTCTTATGGTGTCCCACTCCGTTGGGGAAAACGAAAGTGGAATTTCTCCAAAGTGTCCCCACTCCAGAGCTAAAAAAATCAATGTGATTAGGTTTTCCTGTGACGATCCCATACCTCTCTTAGAGAGTATACTCGTCGACAGTGCCGCTGTTGCCTCGAGCTCCAAATTTTGTGCTTATAGGCAAATGGTCTTTTTGGTAGAAGGCGAGTAGTCAGCTCATCTGGTGCTTGTCTTTTGACACCGGACAAAGCACATTCTCCTACCACCCCGGCTTGGCTCTGTCTTTGTGAATGCTGCTTACCGCAGTAAATTGTGCTCCAGACATCCTGCTTTGCGAACCATCCTCTGCTACCATTTGTTGTAAGACAATGTGGAGAATGCAAAATTGACAGCAGGACCTCTTTGAGCACAACGGGCGGGCCGGCGAGAGTAATGAGTCTAATTCAATATGAATTTAACATCAATACCCTTTCATGAACTCTTAACAACACTGAATATCAATGTCCGCCAGACCACGTTTTTCCAACCCTTCTATACTCTATACCCAAAAGGCCATGCGGCAAGCACAGGCTATGATTGGTTACACTTGCAGTCACTCTTCCCCCCCCACTATGGTGATCAGCTGCAGGGCACTGTCCACACACTATTCATGCGCAGCGACCACGGCGGTGCTCCTGCAGCCTGGGTTGAGGGCAGACCAGCTTCTGTTTACTTCCTTTCAGCCTTTGGTGTCTCTAGGAAAAACCTCCGTGCAGGTGCTAGCCTAAGCGCTGGCTTATTCATAGTACACAGCCAAAAACTCTCCACGACCCCTCTTCCATGTTATGGTGCTGCCCTTCTCCCGCTAACGCAATCTTCAGCTAGCTGACTGCTTCAACAGGGCTGTTTTCATTGTGTGAACAAGCGGCGGGGAGAAAGGCAAGTCGGACAACTTCCTGAGCATTTGGTAGACCGAGGCGGCTTTCCATCAGATTCATTTGAAAACCAAAGAGGATGTGCCACAAGCTGTGCTCAGAGAAAGCAGTAACTGAGTAGAAACATCATAGGTTTTCTTTCGTACCTTTGATGCTGCCTTTCCCCCCGTTGCACAGGATATTGGCCACCACACCATGCAGCACTGCAGTGGAGGTGTGTGGCTCACCTGACGGATGGGAGGGAGGATGGAGACGCCCTCATGAACCCCATCCTAAGCCTCCCCAACAGCCATGGCAGAGGGAAGAAGGAGATCTTCCATGGAGACTCCTTCCTCTCACTGGAAGTTCTGCAGAGGGCCGCAAGTGGATCACCCTCTTGACACTGGGGCTGTCTTTTACCCATCGCACATCACAGGATGAGCCCAATTGAAGGTTTATATTATAAGTACGTTTGGAATAGAATCAATCACTTCGAATTACAAGGTTGTGGGATTTTTAATACACTGTCTGTTTCACGTTACTTAGTAAGCGAAATGTGTTGAAATCTTAAACCGCATATTGAAAATTCTGCTCCTACTTCTCAAACTTGTATCTGCTTCATGAACACAACGCAGCTACAAACCATCAGCACCTGCAAGATAAGGCCTGTGTCCCTGACACCCTTGGGCTGGCGTGGAAGGGACTGGCCAGCAGGTCTTGGCAGACTTGGGTGCTGCTGTCCATGCCAGCGGTGTCTTCCTGCCATGGGAAGCATTAAGAAACTTCTGATTTTTTCCCTACTTTCCCCTCACACTCTCACAACTGTGGTAGCAATTTCACATGGGAAAAGAAACTCCTTGGCACCTCCACCTGCAGTGTGACCAAGAGAGAGACACCGCTGATGTGTCTCCGCGTGTTCACTGGGGTCCAGGTGGAGAATCTGCTGATCCCAGACACACTCCGGGGAGCTGGTACCGCAGAACTGAACATGCCGGACGTGGAGAAACCAGTGCTCTATCGGCAGTGGGAGCTGCCCACTGGGAAAACTCCACCTGCACCCCCTCATCACCCGTAGGAATTGTCTCTTTGGAAGCAACGTCCTCTCTCAGTGGCACAGCAGGAAGAGAGATCCTGCCACGGAGAGGCCCCATCTCCCAGTCACAATTTCCACCATCGCCCATCCCGGAGTGTCATGAAGGCAACAAGGGCCCATCCATGACCACCAGAGCAGCAGCCAGCAGCAAGGGAGCTGATCCCATCTCACGGGATAGGATGTCAGGGAGCAAAGCATCCATGGGTCACATCACCCAGTTTTATACTTGGGAAGGGTCTGGGGGGCTTCCGTCTGCTTGGTAAACAGAACCCTGGGAGTGCTGTCCGGCTCGGTGGCTCTGTGCATTGTCAGGGTTGGTGTTTGGCTGCCAGGGGCAGCTGCGAGTGGCTGGGCCAGGGTGGTCCGGACGGGCAGGGCCGGCGGGCGTGCCTGTGACGCGCTCTGGCGCCTGTGACATCACAGGGGACCAGTCCCCACGGGGCGGTTATCAGGGGCGCCAGCAGCAGCGCTGCCTCAGTCCGGCTTGGTCCAGCGGTGAGTGCGCAGGCGGGGGGAGGCCGGGCTGGACGGGGCCGGGGCAGAAACGCGGCCCCCGGGGGTGGGTCCTCACCCTGCATGGAGGGCCCGGCCGCTCGCGGGAGCACCTTGGCCAGGGCACGGAGCCACCGCCACCGGGGCCGGGGCAGCCCTTGCTGCCTCCCAGCTGCCTCGGCCCCGTTCCTACCTGCCCCCAGCTCCTTGCGGCCCCCAGCCCTGCTCCCCCTTCACCTGCCCCCTCCCTGCCGCCCAGCCCCACTGAGCCCCTTCTCTCCCTTCTCCTGCAGGACATGGCTCTCTTGGACATTTTCGTCGGGCTTTTTCAAATTCTTACCCTCAACGTGCAGTTGGTGGGCTATGACCTGGATGAGGAGACGCACGAGCGCATGGAGCAGCGTGCGCAGATGCTGAAACGGGAGATGACTCGGCTGTGGCAGGAGATAGAGGAGAGGAGCCGCGAGCAGAGGATCCAGGAGCAGAGTGGCTTTGCCTGGGCACCCCTGCTCCTCTCTGCCTTGCAACACTGGCTGTGCTGGGCCCTTGCTGCACTCCTGGTCGTGCTCTTTGTGCTCTGCTGGTGTCTCAGGAAACGGAGCCGTGAGCCAGAGACAGAAAAGGAGAGCTCTGGTAAAAAGGCGGAGAAGAAGAAACAGGAAGGAGAGAATGAGGACGCAAATGAAGCTGAAGAAGCAAGTGATCATGCAAATGAAGCTGAAGAGAATGGTGATGCAAATGAAGACGAAGAAGGCAATGATGATGCAAACGAAGCTCAAGAAGAGCGCGATGATGCCAATGAACCTGACGAAGACAACGATGATGCAAATGAAGATGAAGGAGAGAATGATGATGAGAATGAAGATGAAGATGAGAATGATGATGAAAATGAAGATGAAGAAGAGGATGATGGTGAAGATGAAGATGGAGATGAAGAAGAGAATGATGATGAAGATGAAGCCGAAGAAGCGAATGATAATGCAAATGACCTGGGAAGGTTTTTTGAGGAGGACATGCCGTGGCCAGTTCGGCACCTGGACAGAGATTGCAAGTTTGTGACGAGCTTTATGGAAATCTTCATCCGTGTCTACCAGTATATCTTCTCAAATACCTGTTTCCCAGTGCTGGAAAAAGCCATCGAGGTGGGCAGTGCCTTTGAAGGTTGGAGTCCCCGTGAGGAAGACGTCACCTACCGCCTGATTTTGCCCCTGAAGCCTCCCCGTGGACACATCTTCCACCTGGAGCCGGGCCGCGTGTGGCCAATGAGGAACTTCCGCATCCGTGTGGAGTTGGTGTGTACCTGTGAGATGGAGCAGCCGGCAGGAGAGACACGTTGCTTCCTCCACCACCCCGAGCAAGAGCACGGGAGGAATGCAGGCTTCAGCATCCTAGACGACCTCTGCACTGCCTCCTACCTAGATGTGCAGAAAACGGCGCGCTATTTCCAGATGTTCGTGAGACGTTCCTGGAGGGCTCTGCCTCTTTCAGCCATACGCCGCCTAACAGTGCTGCCCTCTGACCGCTCCTGCAAATTCTGTGTGACAAATCGCCGGGGGAAAAGGATTTTATTTGAGTTGATATTTGGGGTGCAAGAAGGCGACTCGGACATCTTTGTGAGCAGCCAGTATTCAGAGGCTGCCTACACTCCCAGCACGATGTGGCCAGAGACCTATGCTGTGGCAGAGATGAAGTTCTTCAGGTATATTGCCAGAAAGGCACATCCTGACACCTGCTACCTCAGGTGCCTGCAGCTCTGCGTCCGCTGCCTGCTGGGCAGAGACTTTTCCACCTATACGCTGAAGACAGTTATGATGCACGTGCTGACCACCATGCCGCTGTCACCCTGGCACAGGAGGTATTCCTGGGAATGGCTGAACGACATCCTGCTCTACCTGCAGAGATGTCTGCACGAGAGACGCCTGAACCACTTCTTTATTGGCAATGAGAACGTGCCTGAGGAGATCATCTTGCCCCTGGAATTGCGAACGGCTGAACCCTTCAACCTCTTCCAGCACCTGACGCAGAATCCTTACGCCTCTGAGCACGCAAAGCTCGAGTTTGAGGAGCTGCGTAGTCGGGTTCGTAGGATGCTTCTCGACGGACGCTGAAAGAGGCCATCCTGCACAGAGCTGTGTCTGCGCAGGTCACAGCTGCTGGCAGACGACCGTGTCTTCCAGGAAGAAGAAAGAGGGGAGAATGCAGGGCACGGAGAGGGAAGGAAAGGAAAGGGTGCCACACCTTTCCTGCCCAGCAAAAGCGCATCCTGCGGAGTGGGACACGATGCAGCTGAAGAGGCCATCACGAGGAGTCTTGTGACAGGGACTCCATTACCACCCGGACAGCAACTGCCCTCTCTCTCTCTTCAACAGCGTCCATTCCATTCCTTCTGGGAGCTTTACCATGAGCAAAGCTGCCCATAAGTGTTGTGTTTGAATAAAGGTTGTGTTGTGAGCGCTTGCATCACTTTTGTGGGGATCGTGGGCATAAGGTGCTGACTGCTCAGCTGCCACAGAGTCAGGGAGCGTTGTGCAGAAGACCTGATGGGATGGGCTGTGGTCTCTCTGATTCTGTAAATCAGGCTCCTCCTTGCATCCATGCTTCCTCATCAGGGCAATGAGAATAACTCATCAGCCTCCGGAAGGTGGTCCATCCATTGCAGCAGAGGGAGCAGAGGACGCAGGAGCAGAGTGGCGTGGCCTTGGGAGCACTGTGCTTTTCTGCCTTGCAGCAGTGGCAGGTCTAGTCTTTGTCCTGCTCTTTGGGCTCTGCTGGCGACTAGAGAAAAGGAGCTGTGCCTGTGTCGGTATTAATGAGGAGGAGAGATCCAGCAGCAACACAGCGCAGGAAACGGAAGAGGAGACAGGGTTGAGCAACACGAGGAAGAGGAAAGTGAAGAAGATCACTGTGATGATAGTCACTTGAGCATGGTTCCTGAAAAGCACATTCAGTATCCAGTGCGGAACATGGCCAGCAAGTGCCAGGTGGCAGAGGAAGTAGCGGTGACTTCCCTCATGTTTTCAGATTGCTCTTCTTCAATAGTTTCTTCCTCACACTGCAGCCAGTCATTGAGGCGCGCAGCACTTTTGAAGGCTGGAATCCTCATGGGAACCATGCTGTCTACCTCCTGCTTGTGCCCCTGCATCCTGCCCTTGGCCATGCCTTCCACCTCGATCTGAGCATCGTGGAGCAGGTGCTGGCAAGAGACCCCTGCAACCATGTGGAGCTGCAGCATGCCTGGATGAGGAAACATCTGGTGGAGAATGTGCTGAGCATGTGCATATCCCTGAGGACACACTGAGTAAATGTCACCCTGCATCACCTCTCTTCCACGTTATGGTGCTCTCCTTCTCCCGCTAATGCTGGATTGACGCCAGCTCCACATCGAGCATTCAAGATTGGTTTTGTATATTTTGTGTCTATATTCTCTTTCTAGTAGTAGTATTAGTAAAAGCCTTTAAAACCTTTCAACTTGAAGTCTAAGTCTCCCTTCCTTCCTCCTTATTATTCCTATCATCTCGCTGATGTACAGGAAGTGGGTGGCGGGAGGTGAGGGGGTAACAGGGAGCGTCCACCACAGCTTTTTGCTGACTTGCCTTAAAGCGTGACACACTCCAGATGGGTTCACGTGTAGGAGGTAGGAACCACTCTGCTGCCAGGCAGTTGTACATATTACAGATGAAAGACCTAACTACTCTCAGTGGCAGTTCCCACCAACTTTGTTGCAAACCCTGCTCGTGATCCTGTTGCAAGAGGGACAAGCTCAGACAGGCAGCAGAGCTCCTGTGGGCTTTCTGGGTTGGTGTAGCTTTCTCTTAGCACTTGAGTAGACTTAAAGGAAGGGAGGGGGTTATTGGTGGATATAGAAGAAAAAAATACACAGAATTGAAAGGGAAAAATAAACTTAACAGCTGAGTCAATTATACTGTTAAGTAGGCGTCTTTTCTTGTATGAGCACTGGGGAACACTGGGGATCATCCTCCGTAAGTGCTCCAAAGACTGGACGCTCTTGCATTGCTTATATTCCTATAATTATGTATGCATTACAATTTTTGGAAATTTTGACACAGTCCCTAAGTGCCGTGTCTACACATCTTTTGGGTACCTCCAGCCACTGTGCCTCCAGCACTTCCCTGGGTATCTTCTTTGAATGCTCATTAACCCTTTCAATGTAGAACTTTTTCCTGAGAGCCCATCCAAACTTCCTCTGGAGAAACTTGAGGCCATTTCCTCTCTTCCTATCACTTGTTACCTGCCAAAAGAGACCAACCCCCACCTCGCCACAACCTCCTTTCAGGCAGCTGGACACAGTGATAAGGTCTGCCCTCAGCCTCCTTTTCTCCAGGCTGAACCCCCCCAGGTCCTTCAGCTGCTCCCATCACACTTGTGCTCCAGACCCTTCGCCAGCCTCATTGCCCTTCTCTGATTTCACTCTAGCACCTCAAGGTCTTTCCTGTAGTGAGGGACCCAAAACTGGCCCCTGGGTTCAAGGTGGGACTTCAGCAGGGCCGAGTACAGGAGGATGATTACTTCCCTCATCCTGCTGGACACTGTATTGCTGATACACGCCAGGATGCTGTTGGCCTTCTTGGCCACCTGGGCACGCTCCCGGCCCATGTTCAGCTAGCTGTCGATGTCTTTTTCTGCTGGGCAGCTTTCCAGCCACTCTTTCCTGAGCCTATAGTGTTGTATGAGGTGGTTATGACTCAAGTCCAGGATCCAGAACTCAGCCTGTTCAACCTCCTACAGCTGGCCTCGGCCCATAGATCCAGCCAGTCCAGATCTCTCTCTAGAGCCTTTCTACCCTCATGCACATCAACAATCCCACCCAACGTGGTGTCATCTGCAGACATACTGACCATGCACTGGGATGCAGCTCCCACTTTGCCCTTTGCCCTTCTCCAGTCTGGAGCACCCAGGAATTGGAATAAAGGTGGAGGAAGAGGAGGAGCAGGATTTGAGTGTGCCCCATGCAGGCTGCTAGTCAGACCATGAGGCTCTATGAACTACAAGCATCACTGCCATAAACAGGATGGGCAGTCAGCACCTTTCATTAAAAAAATTGTGCTTCAAGTCTGTGCAGCCTAGAATTATCTATTTTCCCCTCCAAGTTTATTGGGACTCAATATTCACTACAGAGAGACTGGAGGGGAAAAGGGTAGATATTGATCTGAACATGCCTCCCCAGCACATCTGTGACTCTTCAGGTCTTCTAGTCTCTAAGATATAGAATCATAGAATAGTTGGGGTTTGAAGGGAGCTTCAAAGGTCCTCTAGTTCAATGCCTACCCTGAGCAGGGACATCTTCACCCAGATCAGGTTGCTCAGAGTCCCATCCAGCCTGGCCTGGGATGTCTTCAGGGATGAGGTATCTACCACCTCTCTCAGCAATCTCTGACAGAATTTTTCCACCCGCATTGTAAAAAATTTCTTCCTCGTGTCTTCAAAGTGTAGTCTGGCTCTGAACAGTTGCATTACCCTTAAGATTAATTTTATGAGCAACCTGGTTGAAAGACTAATTCATATGACACAACTACAGCTAAAATAAGTTCCAGTGCCAAAGTTGTCTTAATACACATCTTAAGTATTGCACAGGGGCTTCTTCTTCATCTGTTTTCCTCTTGAGACAATCTAATTGCATGCAGTGGAATTAGTTACTTTGAGAATGGGAAAGATCATACTCATGAATACCAATCCGCAGCCTTTATTATACTGAAGTTAAAGGATGGGGGTGGGGTGAGGAGGAAGAGAAAGCGGTGCTTGAAATGTAAGCCAGAACAAACCTGCAAGAGGAACCTTTTCTCTGTGCACTCCTCAGGTGTTATAAGAACCACACGTGTGTGTGCGCGCGTGTGTGTGTGTGTGTAATTGACCTTAATTGTGGCTCGATGCACAGACCGAAATGGGAGTGCTACACTGACTGTAATATGCAAAAGCAGAAGTAGCTTCATGACTGGCATCTTTGCCCAAGTCTTCACCATAAACTTTTTCTATTCCTATTGCATTAAAGTGTCTTTAACTGGTTATGCAGGATCTCAGCCTGCTATGTGATCCTGTTACCTTCAGGCATAATTGCAAATGAGACAAGAAATCTCAGCTGCACTGCTCCTTATAATGTTATTCATTCTTTTTCCAATGTTAATTATTCCTTGCAGTTGACAATGAAGCACAAAGACCAAAGAGTTGATTTTCAGTGTAATGAAAAACCAGTACATGCTAATATGTTCCATGTTACTTTGCTTATTAACATCGAAAAGCACTATTTTGTTTTTCTCTATAAATACTTAAAAGCCAGACACTAAATAAAAGGTGAGAACAAAAGACACATAGAAAAACATCAGATTTGTGTGCAAACCAAAGAGGATGTGCCACAAGCTGTGCTCAGAGAAAGCAGTAACTGAGTAGAAACATCATAGGTTTTCTTTCGTACCTTTGATGCTGCCTTTCCCCCCGTTGCACAGGATATTGGCCACCACACCATGCAGCACTGCAGTGGAGGTGTGCGGCTCACCTGACGGATGGGAGGGAGGATGGAGACGCCCTCATGAACCCCATCCTAAGCCTCCCCAACAGCCATGGCAGAGGGAAGAAGGAGATCTTCCATGGAGACTCCTCCTTCTCACTGGAAGTTCTGCAGAGGGCCGCAAGTGGAGCACCCTCTTGACACTGGGGCTGTCCACGATGCAGATGCGATTGTCCTGGAATAGAGAACTGAGAGCACTGCGTAACAGGCAGGATCCAGGAGAAGGAGGGCAAGCAAAGCTGAGCCACCCGCTGCCTGCATTAGAACCAAGGCCACCAGGAAAGGGGCACAGATGGGGCAGACCAGCATCCAGACTGATCAGTTAGGCCATTGCATGCCATTAGCATCATGCTTCCTATTTAAGGAGAATCGGGATCTTCCGGCTAGTGTCAGAGCTGGGACGGAGACCTGTTTGGAGGAGTTCTGGTTGGGAGGTTCTTTATTTCAGTCTTTTGCCATTCTGCCATTTTGCAGAGGCCTCTGGGCCTTTCTGCCTCTTTCTCTCTTCTCTCTCTGGGATTGCTTGTTCTGGACGAGGGTGCTGCTTCCTTGTATGGGCTGCTCGGTGCAGACAGAGTTCAAGAGGAATTGCACTGGTTGCCTTTTATGTTTTATTTCCATTTTATAGACATTATTTTTACTAGTGGTGTATTAGTGATTCTGGCAGAATGCAAACCCTCCTCTCTCCCCCTCCCTCCTTCAGCAGGCGCCACTGAGCCGCTGGGCACCTGCGACCAGTGTGGGGGATGTTTGGAGGCTTCAGGGGCACCCACAGCCAGTGTGGGGGTGCAGAGAAGCTTCTAGAATGCCTACAGTCAGATCTGATCAGCCAATAGAAATGGGATTCTCATCGAGACTCCGCCCATTGTCACGGGTCTCTCGGAGCACGAGCAAGTGGCTGCCGCCGAGAGCCCCCCGGGATGGAGACTGCGCTTGCCTCGCCACCATGTGTGTAATTAAAAATAATCCCACACCGTGTTTAGGCAAGTGTGTATTTCTCCGGGACTCAGGGCCGGCTCCGGCATTGTTTTGAGTGAAGCCACGTGCATGCACTCTGTGGACCACCTGTTGGAGTAGTTGCTGCCCCTTAATAATTTTCCTCAACTGATATCCGAACCTTTATTTAAGTCACTTTGGAGTGCTAAAACGCTGTATCTTACTGGTTTAATAAAAGTTGTTTTGGACCCTGTTGTCCCTTAAACTAACCTCGGGGTGCCTCCGTGACAATTTTGGCGCAGCGAGCAGGGTATCAGAGAACAAAGAGGAGGCACTGGTAACCGCCCCCCTCCCTGAGGACAAATGAAACATTAACCCTTTCGTATCCTCACAAAGGGAGCCAAAAAACTGGTAGAAGCAGATGGTAACCAGGACCGCCCCACCCGCTTTGTATTTTCTTGCCAATGGTCCAGTGGTAAAGAACCATACATACATATCCCCGTTGGTCCAAGGCGGATAAGTGTGAAATTTCTAATGGACACGGGCGCACAAATCAGTGTTTTGAATAGGCGACAAGCTGACAAACTCGGGATTAAACCATCAAGGAAAGCCCGGTTCCGCCACCCGGGACCGAGGTCTGTTCTTGTGTTTTCTTGCAGGGCGAAGAAAGATGACAGGGTGGAAGAGGATCCAGATGCCTACGGGGCCTTGGTGCGGTGCCTGAGCAGGGACAAGCTGAGGAACTGTCAGCTGCCTCTGGGAACCCGTCACGCTGGCTCTGGGCATGTTCTCTGGAGGCTTTGTGCACAGGAGCCGACCCATGGGAGTGCAAGAGCTCCTGTAGATATCTTGCACAGACCCTGTTCTGGCAGCTTCAAACGGAGCCTTTTCTCCAGGGGAGCTGGATCCCTTCTGAGTCCAAAGCGCAGGAAAACTTGCTCTTTGAGTTTTTGCTTTTCTTGACATTTCTGGATTTGACTGTTCAGCTGTCGATTGTACGCACCGAGCAGTAACAGTGCAGAAACGTTCAGGGCTCCATCACTGGGTCTCTTTTCTGCCTCTATGCTGGAGTTAAGGAAGGCAGCCACATAAAAGGGCACACTAATGAACTGTGACTGATATTTGGACTCAATAATTACCTCGGGCAATTGTTGATTGTTGTAATTCTTTCAGTTCTATTTTTGTTTGTTGCAATTACTTTAATTCTATTGTTTATTGTTATTAATAACTGTTTTGCAGGGGTAAGTCAACACATGAGATATGGTGATCCACAGTGGACATTAAGGCTCACCGGAAGAAGTGTCCCCTTTGTACTTTGGAGGCAAGAGGTGGCTGCCACAGCACTCCAGAGTTATATCAGATCATGACTGTAGTCACAGGGTGGGATTGTGGCAGAATGCAAACCCCTCTCTCTCCCCCTCCTTCCTTCAGTAGGCGCCAGTGAGCCGCCAGGCACCTGCGGTCAGTGTGGGGAATGTTTGGAGGCTTCAGGGGCACACACAGCCAGTGTGGGGGTGCAGAGAAGCTTCTAGAATGCCTACAGTCAGATCTGATCAGCCAATAAAAACGGGATTCTCATCGAGACTCCGCCCATTGTCGCGGGTCTCTCGGAGCACGAGCAAGATGCTGCCGCCGAGAGCCCCCCGGGATGGAGACTGCACTTGCCTCGCCGCCACGGGTGTAAGTAAAAATAATCCCACACCGTGTTTAGGCAAGTGTGTATTTCTCCGGGACTCAGGGCCGGCTCCGGCATTGTTTTGGTGAAGCCACATGCATGCACTCTCTGGACCGCCTGTTGGAGTAGTTGCTGTCCCTTAATAATTTTCCTGAACTGATATCCGAACCTTTATTTAAGTCACTTTGGAGTGCTAAAACGCTGTATCTTACTGGTTTAGTAAAAGTTGTTTTGGACCCTGTTGTCCCTTAAACTAACCTCAGGGTGCCACCGTGACAATGATAATTTCACAGAATCACAGAATCGACTGGGTTGGAAAAGACCTCAGAGATCATCGAGTCCAACCCGTGGTCCAACTCTAGTCCATGTATTAGATCACGGCACTAAGTGCCATGTCCAATCTGAGTTTAAAAACCTCCAGGGACGGCGAGTCCACCACCTCTCTGGGCAGGCCATTCCAATGCCTGACCACTCTCTCTGTAAAGAATTTCTGATGAATTTGCTGATGATGGTCTCAATCCCGTCATCTAAATCATCAATAAAGATGTTAAACAGGACTGGACCTAACACTGACCCCTGGGGAACACCACTAGTGACTGGCCGCCAGCTGGATGCAGCCCCATTCACCAGCACTCTCTGGGCCCGGCCCTCCAGCCAGTTCTTAACCCAGCATAGAGTGCACTTGTCCAAGCCACGGGCTACCAGCTTTTGCAGGACTATATTATGGGAGACAGTGTCAAAGGCCTTGCTGAAGTCCAGATAGACCACATCCACGGCTTTCCCCTCATCCACCAGGTGAGTCACCTGATCATTAAAGGAGATCAGGTTGGTCAGACAGGACCTGCCCCTCCTAAACCCATGCTGGCTGGGTCTGATCCCTTGTCCATCCTGAAGGTGCTGTGTGATTCCATTCAGGATGATCTGCTCCATAACCCTGCCAGGCACCGAGGTCACGCTGACAGGCCTGTAGTTGCCAGGGTCAGCTTTGCAGCCCTTTTTGTGGACTGGGGTAACATTGGCCAATTTCCAATCATATGGGACCTCCCCAGTGAGCCAGGACTGTTGGAAGATGATGGAGAGCAGCTTGGCAAGTTCTTCCGCTAGCTCCCTCATCACCCTAGGATGGATCCCATCTGGTCCCATAGACTTGTGAGGATCCAGATGGCTCAGTAAATCACCAGCTATTTCCTCCTGGAATACAAGAGGCCTATTTGGCTTCCTATCTCTGTCGACCACCTCCAGAGATGAGCTGTCCTGAGGGCCACCTGTCTTACTGGTAAAAACTGAGGCAAAGTAGGTATTAAGTACCTCAGCTTTCTCCTCATCTTTGTTAACTACATTTCCCTCAAAGTCCAACAGAGAATGGAGGTTTTCTTTGCCCCTCCTTTTGTTATTAACATATTTGAAGAAGGACTTTTTATTATCCCTGACAGAATTGGCCAAATTAACTTCAAATTGCGCTTTTGTTTCCCTGATTTTTTTCCTGCATGATCTAGCTATTTCCATAAATTCTTCATAAGTAGCCAGCCCATTTTTCCACAGTCGGTAAAGTCTCTTTTTATTTCTGATTTCATTCAGAATCTCCCTGTTTAACCAAGCCGGTTGTCTTCCCCGCTGGCTAGCCTTTCGGCACACTGGTATAGCCTGTTCCTGCGCACTCAAAACCTCCTGCTTGAAGCATGTCCAACCCTCCTGGGCCCCCTTGTTTTTAAGCATTGTTTCCCAGGGTATGCTCTGAACTAGACTTCTGAATAGGCAAAAATCTGCCCTCCATTTGCTATTTTATTAAACTGTGTTTGTTTCATTTCCACGAGTTTCTCCCTTCCCTTTCACGTCTCTCCCCTAGTTGGGGATGGGAGGAGGGGGGAGTCAACAAGTGGCTATCGTGGCTCTGTTGCTAGCTGGAGCTTCACCATGACCTGGAGCTGCGAGATCGCTCACGAGACTGCTCATCACCAGACAGGCTCTGAAAGAGCTCTTCATGCCCAGAGCTGTGTTTGCGAGGCTCACAGCTGACTGCAGGCGACAACTTCATACCATAGGGACATGGTGTGGAGACTAGGGTGGCTACAAAGATGATTTTTTCCCTACTTTCCCTCACACTCTCACAACTGTGGTGGCGATTTCACATGGGAAAAGAAACTCCTTGGCACCTCCACCTGCAGTGTGACCAAGAGAGAGACACCGCTGATGTGTCTCCGTGTGTTCACTGGGGTCCAGGTGGAGAATCTGCTGATCCCAGACACACTCTGGGGAGCTGGTACCACAGAACTGAACATGCCAGACGTGGAGAAACCAGTGCTCTATCAGCAGTGGGAGCTGCCCACTGGGAAAACTCCACCTGCAACCCCTCATCACCCGTAGGAATTGTCTCTTTGGAAGCAACGTCCTCTCTCAGTGGCACAGCAGGAAGAGAGATCCTGCCACGGAGAGGCCCCATCTCCCAGTCACAATTTCCACCATCACCCATCCCGGAGTGTCATGAAGGCAACAAGGGCCCATCCATGACCACCAGAGCAGCGGCCAGCAGCAAGGGAGCTGATCCCATCTCACGGAATAGGATGTCAGGGAGCAAAGCATCCATGGGTCACATCGCCCAGTTTTATACTTGGGAAGGGTCTGGAGGGCTTCCGTCTGCTTGGTAAACAGAACCCTGGGAGTGCTGTCCGGCTCGGTGGCTCTGTGCATTGTCAGGGTTGGTGTTTGGCTGCCAGGGGCAGCTGCGAGTGGCTGGGCCAGGGTGGTCCGGACGGGCAGGGCCGGCGGGCGTGCCTGTGACGCGCTCTGGCGCCTGTGACATCACAGGGGACCAGTCCCCACGGGGCGGTTATCAGGGGCGCCAGCAGCAGCGCTGCCTCAGTCCGGCTTGGTCCAGCGGTGAGTGCGCAGGCTGGGGGAGGCCGGGCTGGACAGGGCCGGGGCAGAAACGCGGCCCCCGGGGGTGGGTTCTCACCCTGCATGGAGGGCCCGGCCGCTCGCGGGAGCACCTTGGCCAGGGCACGGAGCCACCGCCACCGGGGCCGGGGCAGCCCTTGCTGCCTCCCAGCTGCCTCGGCCCCGTTCCTACCTGCCCCCAGCTCCTTGCGGCCCCCAGCCCCGCTCCCCCTTCACCTGCCCCCTCCCTCTCACCCAGCCCCACTGAGCCCCTTCTCTCCCTTCTCCTGCAGGACATGGCTCTCTTGGACATTTTCGTCGGGCTTTTTCAAATTCTTACCCTCAACGTGCAGTTGGTGGGCTATGACCTGGATGAAGAGACACACGAGCGCATGGAGCAGCGTGCGCAGATGCTGAAACGGGAGATGACTCGGCTGTGGCAGGAGATAGAGGAGAGGAGCCACGAGCAGAGGATCCAGGAGCAGAGTGGCTTTGCCTGGGCACCCCTGCTCCTCTCTGCCGTGCAACACTGGCTGTGCTGGGCCCTTGCTGCACTCCTGGTCGTGCTCTTTGTGCTCTGCTGGTGTCTCAGGAAACGGAGCCGTGAGCCAGAGACAGAAGAGGAGAGCTCTGGTAAACAGGTGGAGAAGGAGAAACAGGAAGGAGAGAATGAGGATGCAAATGAAGCTGAAGAAGCAAGTGATCATGCAAATGAAGCTGAAGAGAATGGTGATGCAAATGAAGACGAAGAAGGCAATGATGATGCAAACGAAGCTCAAGAAGAGCGTGATGATGCCAATGAACCTGACGAAGACAACGACGATGCAAATGAAGATGAAGGAGAGAATGATGATGAGAATGAAGATGAAGATGAGAATGATGATGAAAATGAAGATGAAGAAGAGGATGATGATGAAGACAATGATGATGAAGAGGATGATGATGAAGACGAAGATGGAGATGAAGAAGAGAATGATGATGAAGATGAAGCTGAAGAAGCGAATGATAATGCAAATGACCTGGGAAGGTTTTTTGAGGAGGACATGCCGTGGCCAGTTCGGCAGCTGCACAGAGATTGCAAGGCGGTGACGAGCTTTATGGAAATCTTCATCTATGTCTACCAGCGTATCTTCTCAAATACCTGTTTCCCAGTGCTGGAAAAAGCCATCAAGGTGGGCAGTGCCTTTGAAGGTTGGAGTCCCCGTGAGGAAGACGTCACCTACCGCCTGATTTTGCCCCTGAAGCCTCCCCGTGGACACATCTTCCACCTGGAGCCGGGCCGCGTGTGGCCAATGAGGAACTTCTGCATCCGTGTGGAGTTGGTGTGTACCTGTGAGATGGAGCAGCCGGCAGGAGAGGCACGTTGCTTCCTCCACCACCCCGAGCAAGAGCACGGGAGGAATGCAGGCTTCAGCATCCTAGACGACCTCTGCACTGCCTCCTACCTAGATGTGCAGAAAACTGCGCGCTATTTCCAGATGTTCGTGAGACGTTCCTGGAGGGCTATGCCTCTTTCAGCCATATGCCGCCTAACAGTGCTGCCCTCTGACCGCTCCTGCAAATTCTGTGTGACAAATCGCCGGGGGAAAAGGTTTTTGATTGAGTTGATGTTTGGGGTGCAAGAAGGTAACTCAGACATCTTCGTGAGCAGCCAGTATTCAGAGGCTGCCTACACTCCAAGCACGATGTGGCCAGAGACCTATGCTGTGGCAGAGAAGAAGTTCTTCAGGTATATTGCCAGAAAGGCACATCCTGACACCTGCTACCTCAGGTGCCTGCAGCTCTGTGTCCGCTGCCTGCTGGGCAGAGACTTTTCCACCTATACGCTGAAGACAGTTATGATGCACGTGCTGACCACCATGCCGCTGTCACCCTGGCACAGGAGGTATTCCTGGGAATGGCTGAACGACATCCTGCTCTACCTGCAGAGATGTCTGCAGGAGAGACGCCTGAACCACTTCTTTATTGGCAATGAGAACGTGCCTGAGGAGATCATCTTGCCCCTGGAATTGCGAATGGCTGAACCCTTCAACCTCTTCCAGCACCTGACGCAGAATTCTTACGCCTCTGAGCACGCAAAGCTCGAGTTTGAGGAGCTGCGAAGTCGGGTTCGTAGGATGCTTCTTGATGGACACTGAAAGAGACCATCCTGCACAGAGCTGTGTCTGCGCAGGTCACAGCTGCTGGCAGACAACCGTGTCTTCCAGGAAGAAAAAAGGAGAATGCAGGGCACGGAAAGGGAAGGAAAGGAAAGGGTGCCACACCCTTCCTGCCCAGTAAAAGCACATCCTGGGGAGTGGGACACGATGCAGCTGAAGAGGCCATCACGAGGAGTCTTGTGACAGGGACTCCACTACCACCCGGACAGCAACTGCCCTCTCTCTCTCTTCAACAGTGTCCATTCCATTCCTTCTGGGAGCTTTACCATGTGCAAAGCTGCCCATAAGTGTTGTGTTTGAATAAAGGTTGTGTTGTGAGAGCTTGCATCGCTTTTGTGGGGATCGTGGGCATAAGGTGCTGACTGCTCAGCTGCCACAGAGTCAGGGAGCGTTGTGCAGAAGAGCTGATGGGATGGGCGGTGGTCTCTCTGATTCTGTAAATCAGGCTCCTCCTTGCGTCCATGCTTCCTCATCAGGGCAATGAGAATAACTCATCAGCCTCCGGAAGGTGGTCCATCCATTGCAGCAGAGGGAGCAGAGGACGCAGGAGCAGAGTGGCGTGGCCTTGGGAGCACTGTGCTTTTCTGCCTTGCAGCAGTGGCAGGTCTAGTCTTTGTCCTGCTCTTTGGGCTCTGCTGGCGACTAGAGAAAAGGAGCTGTGCCTGTGTCGGTATTAATGAGGAGGAGAGATCCAGCAGCCACACAGCGCAGGAAACGGAAGAGGAGACAGGGCTGAGCAACACGAGGAAGAGGAAAGTGAAGAAGATCCTTGTGATGATAGTCATTTGAGCATGGTTCCTCAAAAGCACATTCAGTATCCAGTGCAGAACATGGCCAGCAAGTGCCAGGTGGCAGAGGAAGTAGCGGTGACTCCTCCATGTTTTCAGATTGCTCTTCTTCAATAGTTTCTTCCTCACACTGCAGCCAGTCATTGAGGCTGGCAGCACTTTCGAAAGCTGGAATCCTCATGGGAACCATGCTGTCTTACCCCCTGCTTGTGCCCCTGCATCCTGCCCTTGGCCATGCCTTCCACCTCGATCTGAGCATCGTGGAGCAGGTGCTGGCAAGAGACCCCTGCAACCATGTGGAGCTGCAGCATGCCTGGATGAGGAAACATCTGGTGGAGAATGTGCTGAGCATGTGCATATCCCTGAGGACACTCTGAGTAAAATCACCCTGCATCACCTCTCTTTCACATTATGGTGCTCCCCTTCTCCCGCTAATGCTGGATTGACGCCAGCTCCACATCGAGCATTCAAAATTGGTTTTGTATATTTTGTGTCTATATTCTCTTTCTAGTAGTAGTATTAGTAAAAGCCTTTAAAACCTTTCAACTTGAAGTCTAAGTCTCTCTTCCTTCCTCCTTATTTTTCCTATCATCTCGCTGATGTACAGGAAGTGGGTGGCGGGAGGTGAGGGGGTAACAGGGAGCGTCCACCACAGCTTTTTGCTGACTTGCCTTAAAGCGTGACACACTCCAGATGGGTTCACGTGTAGGAGGTAGGAACCACTCTGCTGCCAGGCAGTTGTACATATTACAGATGAAAGACCTAACTACTCTCAGTGGCAGTTCCCACCAACTTTGTTGCAAACCCTGCTCGTGATCCTGTTGCAAGAGGGACAAGCTCAGACAGGCAGCAGAGCTCCTGTGGGCTTTCTGGGTTGGTGTAGCTTTCTCTTAGCACTTGAGTAGACTTAAAGGAAGGGAGGGGGTTATTGGTGGATATAGAAGAAAAAAATACACAGAATTGAAAGGGAAAAATAAACTTAACAGCTGAGTCAATTATACTGTTAAGTAGGCGTCTTTTCTTGTATGAGCACTGGGGAACACTGGGGATCATCCTCCGTAAGTGCTCCAAAGACTGGACGCTCTTGCATTGCTTATATTCCTATAATTATGTATGCATTACAATTTTTGGAAATTTTGACACAGTCCCTAAGTGCCGTGTCTACACATCTTTTGGGTACCTCCAGCCACTGTGCCTCCAGCACTTCCCTGGGTATCTTCTTTGAATGCTCATTAACCCTTTCAATGTAGAACTTTTTCCTGAGAGCCCATCCAAACTTCCTCTGGAGAAACTTGAGGCCATTTCCTCTCTTCCTATCACTTGTTACCTGCCAAAAGAGACCAACCCCCACCTCGCCACAACCTCCTTTCAGGCAGCTGGACACAGTGATAAGGTCTGCCCTCAGCCTCCTCTTCTCCAGGCTGAACCCCCCCAGGTCCTTCAGCTGCTCCCATCACACTTGTGCTCCAGACCCTTCGCCAGCCTCATTGCCCTTCTCTGATTTCACTCTAGCACCTCAAGGTCTTTCCTGTAGTGAGGGGCCCAAAACTGGCCCCTGGGTTCAAGGTGGGACTTCAGCAGGGCCGAGTACAGGAGGATGATTACTTCCCTCATCCTGCTGGACACTGTATTGCTGATACACGCCAGGATGCTGTTGGCCTTCTTGGCCACCTGGGCACGCTCCCGGCCCATGTTCAGCTAGCTGTCGATGTCTTTTTCTGCTGGGCAGCTTTCCAGCCACTCTTTCCTGAGCCTATAGTGTTGTATGAGGTGGTTATGACTCAAGTCCAGGATCCAGAACTCAGCCTGTTCAACCTCCTACAGCTGGCCTCGGCCCATAGATCCAGCCAGTCCAGATCTCTCTCTAGAGCCTTTCTACCCTCATGCACATCAACAATCCCACCCAACGTGGTGTCATCTGCAGACATACTGACCATGCACTGGGATGCAGCTCCCACTTTGCCCTTTGCCCTTCTCCAGTCTGGAGCACCCAGGAATTGGAATAAAGGTGGAGGAAGAGGAGGAGCAGGATTTGAGTGTGCCCCATGCAGGCTGCTAGTCAGACCATGAGGCTCTATGAACTACAAGCATCACTGCCATAAACAGGATGGGCAGTCAGCACCTTTCATTAAAAAAATTGTGCTTCAAGTCTGTGCAGCCTAGAATTATCTATTTTCCCCTCCAAGTTTATTGGGACTCAATATTCACTACAGAGAGACTGGAGGGGAAAAGGGTAGATATTGATCTGAACATGCCTCCCCAGCACATCTGCGACTCTTCAGGTCTTCTAGTCTCTAAGATATAGAATCATAGAATAGTTGGGGTTTGAAGGGAGCTTCAAAGGTCCTCTAGTTCAATGCCTACCCTGAGCAGGGACATCTTCACCCAGATCAGGTTGCTCAGAGTCCCATCCAGCCTGGCCTGGGATGTCTTCAGGGATGAGGTATCTACCACCTCTCTCAGCAATCTCTGACAGAATTTTTCCACCCGCATTGTAAAAAATTTCTTCCTCGTGTCTTCAAAGTGTAGTCTGGCTCTGAACAGTTGCATTACCCTTAAGATTAATTTTATGAGCAACCTGGTTGAAAGACTAATTCATATGACACAACTACAGCTAAAATAAGTTCCAATGCCAAAGTTGTCTTAATACACATCTTAAGTATTGCACAGGGGCTTCTTCTTCATCTGTTTTCCTCTTGAGACAATCTAATTGCATGCAGTGGAATTAGTTACTTTGAGAATGGGAAAGATCATACTCATGAATACCAATCCGCAGCCTTTATTATACTGAAGTTAAAGGATGGGGGTGGGGTGAGGAGGAAGAGAAAGCGGTGCTTGAAATGTAAGCCAGAACAAACCTGCAAGAGGAACCTTTTCTCTGTGCACTCCTCAGGTGTTATAAGAACAGTAGAGCACCGCACGTGTGTGTGTGTGTGTGTGTGTGTGTGTGTGTGTGTGTGTGTATGTGTGTGTGTGTGTGTAATTGAACTTATTTGTGGCTCGATGCACAGACCGAAATGGGAGTGCTACACTGACTGTAATATGCAAAAGCAGAAGTAGCTTCATGACTGGCATCTTTGCCTAAGTCTTCACCATAACCTTTTTCTATTCCTATTGCATTAAAGTGTCTTTAACTGGTTATGCAGGATCTCAGCCTGCTATGTGATCCTGTTACCTTCAGGCATAATTGCAAATGAGACAAGAAATCTCAGCTGCACTGCTCCTTATAATGTTATTCATTCTTTTTCCAATGTTAATTATTCCTTGCAGTTGACAATGAAGCACAAAGACCAAAGAGTTGATTTTCAGTGTAATGAAAAACCAGTACATGCTAATATGTTCCATGTTACTTTGCTTATTAACATCGAAAAGCACTATTTTGTTTTTCTCTATAAATACTTAAAAGCCAGACACTAAATAAAAGGTGAGAACAAAAGACACATAGAAAAACATCAGATTTGTGTGCAAACCAAAGAGGATGTGCCACAAGCTGTGCTCAGAGAAAGCACTAACTGAGTAGAAACATCATACGTTTTCTTTCGTACCTTTGATGCTGCATTTCCCCCCGTTGCACAGGATATTGGCCACCACACCATGCAGCACTGCAGTGGAGGTGTGCAGCTCACCTGACGGATGGGAGGGAGGATGGAGACGCCCTCATGAACCCCATCCTAAGCCTCCCCAACAGCCATGGCAGAGGGAAGAAGGAGATCTTCCATGGAGACTCCTCCTTCTCATTGGAAGTTCTGCAGAGGGCTGCAAGTGGATCACCCTCTTGACACTGGGGCTGTCCAGGATGCAGATGCGATTGTCCTGGAATAGAGAACTGAGAGCACTGCGTAACAGGCAGGATCCAGGAGAAGGCGGGCAAACAGAGCTGAGCCGCCCACTGCCTGCATTAGAACCAAGGCCACCAAGAAAGGGGCACACATGGGGCAGACCAGCATCCAGACTGATCAGTTAGGTCATTGCATGCCATTAGCAACATGCTTCCTATTTAAGGAGAATCGGGATCTTCCGGCTAGTGTCAGAGCTGGGACGGAGACCTGTTTGGAGGAGTTCTGGTTGGGAGGTTCTTTATTTCAGTCTTTTGCCATTCTGCCATTTTGCAGAGGCCTCTGGGCCTTTCTGCCTCTTTCTCTCTTCTCTCTCTGGGATCGCTTGTTCTGGACGAGGGTGCTGCTTCCTTGGATGGGCTGCTCGGTGCAGACAGAGTTCAAGAGGAATTGCACTGGTTGCCTTTTATGTTTTATTTCCATTTTATAGACATTATTTTTACTAGTGGTGTATTAGTGATTCTGGCAGAATGCAAACCCTCCTCTCTCCCCCTCCCTCCTTCAGCAGGCATCAGTGAGCCGCTGGGCACCTGCGACCAGTGTGGGGGATGTTTGGAGGCTTCAGGGGCACCCACAGCCAGTGTGGGGGTGCAGAGAAGCTTCTAGAATGCCTACAGTCAGATCTGATCAGCCAATAGAAATGGGATTCTCATCGAGACTCCGCCCATTGTCACGGGTCTCTCGGAGCACGAGCAAGTGGCTGCCGCCGAGAGCCCCCCGGGATGGAGACTGCGCTTGCCTCGCCACCATGTGTGTAATTAAAAATAATCCCACACCGTGTTTAGGCAAGTGTGTATTTCTCCGGGACTCAGGGCCGGCTCCGGCATTGTTTTGAGTGAAGCCACGTGCATGCACTCTGTGGACCACCTGTTGGAGTAGTTGCTGCCCCTTAATAATTTTCCTCAACTGATATCCGAACCTTTATTTAAGTCACTTTGGAGTGCTAAAACGCTGTATCTTACTGGTTTAATAAAAGTTGTTTTGGACCCTGTTGTCCCTTAAACTAACCTCGGGGTGCCTCCGTGACAATTTTGGCGCAGCGAGCAGGGTATCAGAGAACAAAGAGGAGGCACTGGTAACCGCCCCCCTCCCTGAGGACAAATGAAACATTAACCCTTTCGTATCCTCACAAAGGGAGCCAAAAAACTGGTAGAAGCGGATGGTAACCAGGACCGCCCCACCCGCTTTGTATTTTCTTGCCAATGGTCCAGTGGTAAAGAACCATACATACATATCCCCGTTGGTCCAAGGCGGATAAGTGTGAAATTTCTAATGGACACGGGCGCACAAATCAGTGTTTTGAATAGGCGACAAACTGACAAACTCGGGATTAAACCATCAAGGAAAGCCCGGTTCCGCCACCCGGGACCGAGGTCTGTTCTTGTGTTTTCTTGCAGGGCGAAGAAAGATGACAGGGTGGAAGAGGATCCAGATGCCTACGGGGCCTTGGTGCGGTGCCTGAGCAGGGACAAGCTGAGGAACTGTCAGCTGCCTCTGGGAACCCGTCACGCTGGCTCTGGGCATGTTCTCTGGAGGCTTTGTGCACAGGAGCCGACCCATGGGAGTGCAAGAGCTCCTGCAGATATCTTGCACAGACCTTGTTCTGGCAGTTTCAAACGGAGCCTTTACTCCAGGGGAGCTGGATCCCTTCTGAGTCCAAAGCGCAGGAAAACTTGCTCTTTGAGTTTTTGCTTTTCTTGACATTTCTGGATTTGACTGTTCAGCTGTCGATTGTACGCACCGAGCAGTAACAGTGCAGAAACGTTCAGGGCTCCATCACTGGGTCTTTTTTCTGCCTCTATGCTGGAGTTAAGGAAGGCAGCCGATAAAAGGGCACACTAATGAACTGTGACTGATATTTGGACTCAATAATTACCTCGGGCAATTGTTGATTGTTGTAATTCTTTCAGTTCTATTTTTGTTTGTTGCAATTACTTTAATTCTATTGTTTATTGTTATTAATAACTGTTTTGCAGGGGTAAGTCAACACATGAGATATGGTGATCCACAGTGGACATTAAGGCTCACCGGAAGAAGTGTCCCCTTTGTACTTTGGAGGCAAGAGGTGGCTGCCACAGCACTCCAGAGTTATATCAGATCATGACTGTAGTCACAGGGTGGGATTGTGGCAGAATGCAAACCCCTCTCTCTCCCCCTCCTTCCTTCAGTAGGCGCCAGTGAGCCGCCAGGCACCTGCGGTCAGTGTGGGGAATGTTTGGAGGCTTCAGGGGCACCCACAGCCAGTGTGGGGGTGCAGAGAAGCTTCTAGAATGCCTACAGTCAGATCTGATCAGCCAATAAAAACGGGACTCTCGTCAAGACTCCGCCCATTGTCGCGGGTCTCTCAGAGCACGAGCAAGATGCTGCCGCCGAGAGCCCCCCGGGATGGAGACTGCACTTGCCTCGCCGCCACGGGTGTAAGTAAAAATAATCCCACACCGTGTTTAGGCAAGTGTGTATTTCTCCGGGACTCAGGGCCGGCTGCGGCATTGTTTTGGTGAAGCCACGTGCATGCACTCTCCGGACCGCCTGTTGGAGTAGTTGCTGCCCCTTAATAATTTTCCTGAACTGATATCCGAACCTTTATTTAAGTCACTTTGGAGTGCTAAAACGCTGTATCTTACTGGTTTAATAAAAGTTGTTTTGGACCCTGTTGTTCCCTTAAACTAACCTTGGGGTGCCTCCGTGACAATTTTGGCGCAGCGAGCAGGGTATCAGAGAACAAAGATGAGGCACCGGTAACCGCCCCACTCCCTGAGGACGAACGAAACATTAACCTTTTCGTATCCTCACAAAGGGAGCCAAAAAACTGGTAGAAGCAGATGGTAACCAGGACCGCCCCACCCGCTTTGTATTTTCTTGCCAATGGTCCAGTGGTAAAGAACCATACATACATATCCCCGTTGGTCCAAGGCGGATAAGTGTGAAATTTCTAATGGACACGGGCGCACAAATCAGTGTTTTGAATAGGCGACAAGCTGACAAACTCGGGATTAAACCATCAAGGAAAGCCCGGTTCCGCCACCCGGGACCGAGGTCTGTTCTTGTGTTTTCTTGCAGGGCGAAGAAAGATGACAGGGTGGAAGAGGATCCAGATGCCTACGGGGCCTTGGTGCGGTGCCTGAGCAGGGACAAGCTGAGGAACTGTCAGCTGGCTCTGGGAACCCGTCACGCTGGCTCTGGGCATGTTCTCTGGAGGCTTTGTGCACAGGAGCCGACCCATGGGAGTGCAAGAGCTCCTGCAGATATCTTGCACAGACCTTGTTCTGGCAGTTTCAAACGGAGCCTTTACTCCAGGGGAGCTGGATCCCTTCTGAGTCCAAAGCGCAGGAAAACTTGCTCTTTGAGTTTTTGCTTTTCTTGACATTTCTGGATTTGACTGTTCAGCTGTCGATTGTACGCACCGAGCAGTAACAGTGCAGAAACGTTCAGGGCTCCATCACTGGGTCTTTTTTCTGCCTCTATGCTGGAGTTAAGGAAGGCAGCCGATAAAAGGGCACACTAATGAACTGTGACTGATATTTGGACTCAATAATTACCTCGGGCAATTGTTGATTGTTGTAATTCTTTCAGTTCTATTTTTGTTTGTTGCAATTACTTTAATTCTATTGTTTATTGTTATTAATAACTGTTTTGCAGGGGTAAGTCAACACATGAGATATGGTGATCCACAGTGGACATTAAGGCTCACCGGAAGAAGTGTCCCCTTTGTACTTTGGAGGCAAGAGGTGGCTGCCACAGCACTCCAGAGTTATATCAGATCATGACTGTAGTCACAGGGTGGGATTGTGGCAGAATGCAAACCCCTCTCTCTCCCCCTCCTTCCTTCAGTAGGCGCCAGTGAGCCGCCAGGCACCTGCGGTCAGTGTGGGGAATGTTTGGAGGCTTCAGGGGCACCCACAGCCAGTGTGGGGGTGCAGAGAAGCTTCTAGAATGCCTACAGTCAGATCTGATCAGCCAATAAAAACGGGACTCTCGTCGAGACTCCGCCCATTGTCGCGGGTCTCTCAGAGCACGAGCAAGATGCTGCCGCCGAGAGCCCCCCGGGATGGAGACTGCACTTGCCTCGCCGCCATGTGTGTAATTAAAAATAATCCCACACCGTGTTTAGGCAAGTGTGTATTTCTCCGGGACTCAGGGCCGGCTCCGGCATTGTTTTGGTGAAGCCACATGCATGCACTCTCTGGACCGCCTGTTGTAGTAGTTGCTGCCCCTTAATAATTTTCCTGAACTGATATCCGAACCTTTATTTAAGTCACTTTGGAGTGCTAAAACGCTGTATCTTACTGGTTTAGTAAAAGTTGTTTTGGACCCTGTTGTCCCTTAAACTAACCTCAGGGTGCCACCGTGACAATGATAATTTCACAGAATCACAGAATCGACTGGGTTGGAAAAGACCTCAGAGATCATCGAGTCCAACCCGTGGTCCAACTCTAGTCCATGTATTAGATCACGGCACTAAGTGCCATGTCCAATCTGAGTTTAAAAACCTCCAGGGACGGCGAGTCCACCACCTCTCTGGGCAGGCCATTCCAATGCCTGACCACTCTCTCTGTAAAGAATTTCTGATGAATTTGCTGATGATGGTCTCAATCCCGTCATCTAAATCATCAATAAAGATGTTAAACAGGACTGGACCTAACACTGACCCCTGGGGAACACCACTAGTGACTGGCCGCCAGCTGGATGCAGCCCCATTCACCAGCACTCTCTGGGCCCGGCCCTCCAGCCAGTTCTTAACCCAGCATAGAGTGCACTTGTCCAAGCCACGGGCTACCAGCTTTTGCAGGACTATATTATGGGAGACAGTGTCAAAGGCCTTGCTGAAGTCCAGATAGACCACATCCACGGCTTTCCCCTCATCCACCAGGTGAGTCACCTGATCATTAAAGGAGATCAGGTTGGTCAGACAGGACCTGCCCCTCCTAAACCCATGCTGGCTGGGTCTGATCCCTTGTCCATCCTGAAGGTGCTGTGTGATTCCATTCAGGATGATCTGCTCCATAACCCTGCCAGGCACCGAGGTCAAGCTGACAGGCCTGTAGTTGCCAGGGTCAGCTTTGCAGCCCTTTTTGTGGACTGGGGTAACATTGGCCAATTTCCAATCATATGGGACCTCCCCAGTGAGCCAGGACTGTTGGAAGATGATGGAGAGCAGCTTGGCAAGTTCTTCCGCTAGCTCCCTCATCACCCTAGGATGGATCCCATCTGGTCCCATAGACTTGTGAGGATCCAGATGGCTCAGTAAATCACCAGCTATTTCCTCCTGGAATACAAGAGGCCTATTTGGCTTCCTATCTCTGTCGACCACCTCCAGAGATGAGCTGTCCTGAGGGCCACCTGTCTTACTGGTAAAAACTGAGGCAAAGTAGGTATTAAGTACCTCAGCTTTCTCCTCATCTTTGTTAACTACATTTCCCTCAAAGTCCAACAGAGAATGGAGGTTTTCCTTGCCCCTCCTTTTGTTATTAACATATTTGAAGAAGGACTTTTTATTATCCCTGACAGAATTGGCCAAATTAACTTCAAATTGCACTTTTGTTTCCCTGATTTTTTTCCTGCATGATCTAGCTATTTCCATAAATTCTTCATAAGTAGCCAGCCCATTTTTCCACAGTCGGTAAAGTCTCTTTTTATTTCTGATTTCATTCAGAATCTCCCTGTTTAACCAAGCCGGTTGTCTTCCCCGCCGGCTAGCCTTTCGGCACACTGGTATAGCCTGTTCCTGCGCACTCAAAACCTCCTGCTTGAAGCATGTCCAACCCTCCTGGGCCCCCTTGTTTTTAAGCATTGTTTCCCAGGGTATGCTCTGAACTAGACTTCTGAATAGGCAAAAATCTGCCCTCCATTTGCTATTTTATTAAACTGTGTTTGTTTCATTTGCACGAGTTTCTCCCTTCCCTTTCACGTCTCTCCCCTAGTTGGGGATGGGAGGAGGGGGGGAGTCAACAAGTGGCTATCATGGCTCTGTTGCTAGCTGGAGCTTCACCATGACATGGAGCTGCGAGATCGCTCACGAGACTGCTCATCACCAGACAGGCTCTGAAAGAGCTCTTCATGCCCAGAGCTGTGTTTGCGAGGCTCACAGCTGACTGCAGGCGACAACTTCATACCATAGGGACATGGTGTGGAGACTAGGGTGGCTACAAAGATGATTTTTTCCCTACTTTCCCTCACACTCTCACAACTGTGGTGGCGATTTCACATGGGAAAAGAAACTCCTTGGCAGCTCCAACTGCAGTGGGACCAAGAGAGAGACACCGCTGATGTGTCTCCGCGTGTTCACTGGGGTCCAGGTGGAGAATCTGCTGATCCCAGACACACTCCCGGGAGCTGGTACCACAGAACTGAACATGCCGGACGTGGAGAAACCAGTGCTCTATCGGCAGAGGGAGCTGCCCACTGGGAAAACTCCACCTGCAACCCCTCATCACCCGTAGGAATTGTCTCTTTGGAAGCAACGTCCTCTCTCAGTGGCACAGCAGGAAGAGAGATCCTGCCACGGAGAGGCCCCATCTCCCAGTCACAATTTCCACCATCACCCATCCCGGAGTGTCATGAAGGCAACAAGGGCCCATCCATGACCACCAGAGCAGCGGCCAGCAGCAAGGGAGCTGATCCCATCTCACGGGATAGGATGTCAGGGAGCAAAGCATCCATGGGTCACATCGCCCAGTTTTATACTTGGGAAGGGTCTGGGGGGCTTCCGTCTGCTTGGTAAACAGAACCCTGGGAGTGCTGTCCGGCTCGCTGGCTCTGTGCATTGTCAGGGTTGGTGTTTGGCTGCCAGGGGCAGCTGCGAGTGGCTGGGCCAGGGTGGTCCGGACGGGCAGGGCCGGCGGGCGTGCCTGTGACGCGCTCTGGCGCCTGTGACATCACAGGGGACCAGTCCTCACGGGGCGGTTATCAGGGGCGCCAGCAGCAGCGCTGCCTCAGTCCGGCTTGGTCCAGCGGTGAGTGCGCAGGCGGGGGGAGGCCGGGCTGGACGGGGCCGGGGCAGAAACGCGGCCCCCGGGGGTGGGTTCTCACCCTGCATGGAGGGCCCGGCCGCTCGCGGGAGCACCTTGGCCAGGGCACGGAGCCACCGGGCCGGGGCAGCCCTTGCTGCCTCCCAGCTGCCTCGGCCCCGTTCCTACCTGCCCCCAGCTCCTTGCGGCCCCCGGCCCCGCTCCCCCTTCACCTGCCCCCTCCCTCTCACCCAGCCCCACTGAGCCCCTTCTCTCCCTTCTCCTGCAGGACATGGCTCTCTTGGACATTTTCGTCGGGCTTTTTCAAATTCTTACCCTCAACGTGCAGTTGGTGGGCTATGACCTGGATGAAGAGACACACGAGCGCATGGAGCAGCGTGCGCAGATGCTGAAACGGGAGATGACTCGGCTGTGGCAGGAGATAGAGGAGAGGAGCCGCGAGCAGAGGATCCAGGAGCAGAGTGGCTTTGCCTGGGCACCCCTGCTCCTCTCTGCCTTGCAACACTGGCTGTGCTGGGCCCTTGCTGCACTCCTGGTCGTGCTCTTTGTGCTCTGCTGGTGTCTCAGGAAACGGAGCCGTGAGTCAGAGACAGAAGAGGAGAGCTCTGGTAAACAGGTGGAGAAGGAGAAACAGGAAGGAGAGAATGAGGACGCAAATGAAGCTGAAGAAGCAAGTGATCATGCAAATGAAGCTGAAGAGAATGGTGATGCAAATGAAGACGAAGAAGGCAATGATGATGCAAACGAAGCTCAAGAAGAGCGTGATGATGCCAATGAACCTGACGAAGACAACGATGATGCAAATGAAGATGAAGGAGAGAATGATGATGAGAATGAAGATGAAGACGACAATGATGATGAAAATGAAGATGAAGAAGAGGATAATGATGAAGACGATGATGATGAAGAGGATGATGATGAAGACGAAGATGGAGATGAAGAAGAGAATGATGATGAAGATGAAGCTGAAGAAGCGAATGATAATGCAAATGACCTGGGAAGGTTTTTTGAGGAGGACATGCCGTGGCCAGTTTGGCAGCTGCACAGAGATTGCAAGGCGGTGACGAGCTTTATGGAAATCTTCATCTATGTCTACCAGCGTATCTTCTCAAATACCTGTTTCCCAGTGCTGGAAAAAGCCATCAAGGTGGGCAGTGCCTTTGAAGGTTGGAGTCCCCGTGAGGAAGACGTCACCTACCGCCTGATTTTGCCCCTGAAGCCTCCCCGTGGACACATCTTCCACCTGGAGCCGGGCCGCGTGTGGCCAATGAGGAACTTCCGCATCCGTGTGGAGTTGGTGTGTACCTGTGAGATGGAGCAGCCGGCAGGAGAGACACGTTGCTTCCTCCACCACCCCGAGCAAGAGCACGGGAGGAATGCAGGCTTCAGCATCCTAGACGACCTCTGCACTGCCTCCTACCTGGATGTGCAGAAAACGGCGCACTATTTCCAGATGTTCGTGAGACGTTCCTGGAGGGTTATGCATTTCTCAGCCATATGCCGCCTAACAGTGCTGCCCTCTGACCGCTCCTGCAAATTCTGTGTGACAAATCGCCGGGGGAAAAGGTTTTTGATTGAGTTGATGTTTGGGGTGCAAGAAGGTAACTCAGACATCTTCGTGAGCAGCCAGTATTCAGAGGCTGCCTACACTCCAAGCACGATGTGGCCAGAGACCTATGCTGTGGCAGAGAAGAAGTTCTTCAGGTATATTGCCAGAAAGGCACATCCTGACACCTGCTACCTCAGGTGCCTGCAGCTCTGTGTCCGCTGCCTGCTGGGCAGAGACTTTTCCACCTATACGCTGAAGACAGTTATGATGCACGTGCTGACCACCATGCCGCTGTCACCCTGGCACAGGAGGTATTCCTGGGAATGGCTGAATGACATCCTGTTCTACCTGCAGAGATGTCTGCACGAGAGACGCCTGAACCACTTCTTTATTGGCAACGAGAACGTGCCTGAGGAGATCATCTTGCCCCTAGAATTGCGAACGGCTGAACCCTTCAACCTCTTCCAGCACCTGACGCAGAATCCTTACGCCTCTGAGCACGCAAAGCTTGAGTTTGAGGAGCTGCGAAGTCGGGTTCGTAGGATGCTTCTCGACGGACGTTGAAAGAGGCCATCCTGCAAAGAGCTGTGTCTGTGCAGGTCACAGCTGCTGGCAGACGACCGTGTCTTCCAGGAAGAAGAAAGAGAATGCAGGGCACGGAAAGGGAAGGAAAGGAAAGGGTGCCACACCTTTCCTGCCCAGCAAAAGCGCATCCTGGGGAGTGGGACACGATGCAGCTGAAGAGGCCATCACGAGGAGTCTTGTGACAGGGACTCCATTACCACCCGGACAGCAACTGCCCTCTCTCCCTCTTCAACAGTGTCCATTCCATGCATTCTGGGAGCTTTACCATGTGCAAAGCTGTCCATAAGTGTTGTGTTTGAATAAAGGTTGTGTTGTGAGTGATTGCATCGCTTTTGTGGGGATCGTGGGCATAAGGTGCTGACTGCTCAGCTGCCACAGAGTCAGGGAGTGTTGTGCAGAAGACCTGATGGGATGGGCTGTGGTCTCTCTGATTCTGTAAATCAGGCTCCTCCTCACGTCCACGCGTCCTCATCAGGGCAATGAGAATAACTCATCAGCCTCTGGAAGGTGGTCCATCCAGTGCAGCAGAGGGAGCAGAGGACGCAGGAGCAGAGTGGCGTGGCCTTGGGAGCACTGTGCTTTTCTGCCTTGCAGCAGTGGCAGGTCTAGTCTTTCTCCTGCTCTTTGGGCTCTGCTGGCAGCTAGGAAAAGGAGCTGTGCCTGTGTCGGTATTAATGAGGAGGAGAGATCCAGCAGCAACACAGCACAGTAGAAGGTAGAGGAGACAGGAGCAACATGAGGAAGAGGAAGGTGAAGAACACCACTCTGATGATAGTCATTTGAGCATGGTTTCTGACAAGCACATTCAGTATCCAGTGCGGAACATGGCCAGCAAGTGCCAGGTGGCAGAGGAAGTAGCGGTGACTTCCTCCATGTTTTCAGATTGCTCTTCTTCAATAGTTTCTTCCTCACACTGCAGCCCGTCATTGAGGCAGGCAGCACTTTTGAAAGCTGGAATCCTCATGGGAACCATGCTGTCTACCCCCTGCTTGTGCCCCTGCATCCTGCCCTTGGCCATGCCTTCCACCTCGATCTGAGCATCGTGGAGCAGGTGCTGGCAAGAGACCCCTGCAACCATGTGGAGCTGCAGCATGCCTGGATGAGGAAACATCTGGTGGAGAATGTGCTGAGCATGTGCATATCCCTGAGGACACTCTGAGTAAAATCACCCTGCATCACCTCTCTTCCACGTTATGGTGCTCCCCTTCTCCCGCTAATGCTGGATTGACGCCAGCTCCACATCGAGCACTCAAGATTGGTTTTGTATATTTTGTGTCTATATTCTCTTTCTAGTAGTAGTATTAGTAAAAGCCTTTAAAACCTTTCAACTTGAAGTCTAAGTCTCCCTTCCTTCCTCCTTATTTTTCCTATCATCTCGCTGATGTACAGGAAGTGGGTGGCGGGAGGTGAGGGGGTAACAGGGAGTGTCCACCACAGCTTTTTGCTGACTTGCCTTAAAGCGTGACACACTCCAGATGGGTTCACGTGTAGGAGGTAGGAACCACTCTGCTGCCAGGCAGTTGTACATATTACAGATGAAAGACCTAACTACTCTCAGTGGCAGTTCCCACCAACTTTGTTGCAAACCCTGCTCGTGATCCTGTTGCAAGAGGGACAAGCTCAGACAGGCAGCAGAGCTCCTGTGGGCTTTCTGGGTTGGTGTAGCTTTCTCTTAGCACTTGAGTAGACTTAAAGGAAGGGAGGGGGTTATTGGTGGATATAGAAGAAAACAATACACGGAATTGAAAGGGAGAAATAAACTTAACAGCTGAGTCAATTATACTGTTAAGTAGGCGTCTTTTCTTGTATCAGCACTGGGGAACACTGGGGATCATCCTCCGTAAGTGCTCCAATGACTGGACGCTCTTGCATTGCTTATATTCCTATAATTATGTATGCATTACAATTTTTGGAAATTTTGACACAGTCCCTAAGTTTCGTGTCTACACATCTTTTGAGTACCTCCAGCCACTGTGCCTCCAGCACTTCCCTGGGTATCTTCTTTGAATGCTCATTAACCCTTTCAATGTAGAACTTTTTCCTGAGAGCCCATCCAAACTTCCTCTGGAGAAACTTGAGGCCATTCCTCTCTTCCTATCACTTGTTACCTGCCAAAAGAGACCAACCCCCACCTCGCCACAACCTCCTTTCAGGCAGCTGGACACAGTGATAAGGTCTGCCCTCAGCCTCCTTTTCTCCAGGCTGAACCCCCCCCGGTCCTTCAGCTGCTCCCATCACACTTGTGCTCCAGACCCTTCGCCAGCCTCATTGCCCTTCTCTGATTTCACTCTAGCACCTCAAGGTCTTTCCTGTAGTGAGGGACCCAAAACTGGCCCCTGGGTTCAAGGTGTGACTTCAGCAGGGCCGAGTACAGGAGGATGATTACTTCCCTCATCCTGCTGGACACTGTAGTGCTGATACACGCCAGGATGCTGTTGGCCTTCTTGGCCACCTGGGCACGCTCCTGGCCCATGTTCAGCTAGCTGTCGATGTCTTTTTCTGCTGGGCAGCTTTTAGCCACTCTTTCCTGAGCCTATAGTGTTGTATGAGGTGGTTATGACTCAAGTCCAGGACCAGAACTCAGCCTTGTTGAACCTCCTACAGCTGGCCTCGGCCCATAGATCCAGCCAGTCCAGATCTCTCTCTAGAGCCTTTCTACCCTCATGCACATCAACAATCCCACCCAACGTGGTGTCATCTGCAGACATACTGACCATGCACTGGGCTGCAGCTCCCACTTTGCCCTTTGCCCTTCTCCAGTCTGGAGCACCCAGGAATTGGAATAAAGGTGGAGGAAGAGGAGGAGCAGGATTTGAGTGTGCCCCATGCAGGCTGCTAGTCAGACCATGAGGCTCTATGAACTACAAGCATCACTGCCATAAACAGGATGGGCAGTCAGCACCTTTCATTAAAAAAATTGTGCTTCAAGTCTGTGCAGCCTAGAATTATCTATTTTCCCCTCCAAGTTTATTGGGACTCAATATTCACTACAGAGAGACTGGAGGGGAAAAGGGTAGATATTGATCTGAACATGCCTCCCCAGCACATCTGCGACTCTTCAGGTCTTCTAGTCTCTAAGATATAGAATCATAGAATAGTTGGGGTTTGAAGGGAGCTTCAAAGGTCCTCTAGTTCAATGCCTACCCTGAGCAGGGACATCTTCACCCAGATCAGGTTGCTCAGAGTCCCATCCAGCCTGGCCTGGGATGTCTTCAGGGATGAGGTATCTACCACCTCTCTCAGCAATCTCTGACAGAATTTTTCCACCCGCATTGTAAAAAATTTCTTCCTCGTGTCTTCAAAGTGTAGTCTGGCTCTGAACAGTTGCATTACCCTTAAGATTAATTTTATGAGCAACCTGGTTGAAAGACTAATTCATATGACACAACTACAGCTAAAATAAGTTCCAATGCCAAAGTTGTCTTAATACACATCTTAAGTATTGCACAGGGGCTTCTTCTTCATCTGTTTTCCTCTTGAGACAATCTAATTGCATGCAGTGGAATTAGTTACTTTGAGAATGGGAAAGATCATACTCATGAATACCAATCCGCAGCCTTTATTATACTGAAGTTAAAGGATGGGGGTGGGGTGAGGAGGAAGAGAAAGCGGTGCTTGAAATGTAAGCCAGAACAAACCTGCAAGAGGAACCTTTTCTCTGTGCACTCCTCAGGTGTTATAAGAACAGTAGAGCACCGCACGTGTGTGTGTGTGTGTGTGTGTGTGTGTGTGTGTGTGTGTGTATGTGTGTGTGTGTGTGTAATTGAACTTATTTGTGGCTCGATGCACAGACCGAAATGGGAGTGCTACACTGACTGTAATATGCAAAAGCAGAAGTAGCTTCATGACTGGCATCTTTGCCTAAGTCTTCACCATAACCTTTTTCTATTCCTATTGCATTAAAGTGTCTTTAACTGGTTATGCAGGATCTCAGCCTGCTATGTGATCCTGTTACCTTCAGGCATAATTGCAAATGAGACAAGAAATCTCAGCTGCACTGCTCCTTATAATGTTATTCATTCTTTTTCCAATGTTAATTATTCCTTGCAGTTGACAATGAAGCACAAAGACCAAAGAGTTGATTTTCAGTGTAATGAAAAACCAGTACATGCTAATATGTTCCATGTTACTTTGCTTATTAACATCGAAAAGCACTATTTTGTTTTTCTCTATAAATACTTAAAAGCCAGACACTAAATAAAAGGTGAGAACAAAAGACACATAGAAAAACATCAGATTTGTGTGCAAACCAAAGAGGATGTGCCACAAGCTGTGCTCAGAGAAAGCAGTAACTGAGTAGAAACATCATAGGTTTTCTTTCGTACCTTTGATGCTGCCTTTCCCCCCGTTGCACAGGATATTGGCCACCACACCATGCAGCACAGCAGTGGAGGTGTGTGGCTCACCTGACGGATGGGAGGGAGGATGGAAATGCCCTCATGAACCCCATCCTAAGCCTCCCCAACAGCCATGGCAGAGGGAAGAAGGAGATCTTCCATGGAGACTCCTCCTTCTCACTGGAAGTTCTGCAGAGGGCCGCAAGTGGAGCACCCTCTTGACACTGGGGCTGTCTTTTACTCATCACACATCACAGGATGAGCCCAATTGAAGGTTTATATTAATCATTGAGCTTAAGTAAGTACGTTTGGAATAGAATCAATCACTTCGAATTACAAGGTTGTGGGATTTTTAATACACTGTCTGTTTCACGTTACTTAGTAAGCGAAATTTGCTGAAATCTTAAACCACATGTTGAAAATTCTGCCTCATTCTTGATCTAAACACCCCCAGAGCTGCTGTTCCTACAGGTACTTATCTATGATGTTAGATACTGGGGGGTTTCACAGAGGTGAAAGAGGGTCCAGGATGCAGAAGAGATTGTCCTGGAATAGAGAACTGAGAGCACTGCGTAACAGGCAGGATCCAGGAGAAGGAGGGCAAGCAAAGCTGAGCCACCCACTGCCCGCACTAGAACCAAGGCCACCAGGAAAGGGGCACACATGGGGCAGACCAGCATCCAGTCTGATCAGTTAGGCCATTGCATGCTATTAGCATCATGCTTCCTATTTAAGGAGAATCGGGATCTTCCGGCTAGTGTCAGAGCTGGGACGGAGACCTGTTTGGAGGAGTTCTGGTTGGGAGGTTCTTTATTTCAGTCTTTTGCCATTCTGCCATTTTGCAGAGGCCTCTGGGCCTTTCTGCCTCTTTCTCTCTTCTCTCTCTGGGATCACTTGTTCTGGACGAGGGTGCTGCTTCCTTGGATGGGCTGCTCGGTGCAGACAGAGTTCAAGAGGAATTGCACTGGTTGCCTTTTATGTTTTATTTCCATTTTATAGACATTATTTTTACTAGTGGTGTATTACTGATTCTGGCAGAATGCAAACCCTCCTCTCTCCCCCTCCCTCCTTCAGCAGGCATCAGTCAGCCGCTGGGCACCTGCGGCCAGTGTGGGGGATGTTTGGAGGCTTCAGGGGCACCCACAGCCAGTGTGGGGGTGCAGAGAAGCTTCTGGAATGCCTAAAGTCAGATCTGATCAGCCAATAGAAATGGGATTCTCATCGAGACTCCGCCCATTGTCACGGGTCTCTCGGAGCACGAGCAAGATGCTGCCGCCGAGAGCCCCCCGGGATGGAGACTGCGCTTGCCTCGCCACCACGGGTGTAAGTAAAAATAATCCTACACCGTGTTTAGGCAAGTGTGTATTTCTCTGGGACTCAGGGACGGCTCCTGCATTGTTTTGAGTGAAGCCACGTGCATGCACTCTCTGGACCGCCTGTTGTAGTAGTTGCTGCCCCTTAATAATTTTCCTGAACTGATATCCGAACCTTTATTTAAGTCACTTTGGAGTGCTAAAACGCTGTATCTTACTGGTTTAATAAAAGTTGTTTTGGACCCTGTTGTCCCTTAAACTAACCTCAGGGTGCCACCGTGACAATGATAATTTCACAGAATCACAGAATCGACTGGGTTGGAAAAGACCTCAGAGATCATCAAGTCCAACCCTTGGTCCAACTCTAGTCCGTTTATTAGATCATGGCACTAAGTGCCATGTCCAATCTCAGTTTAAAAACCTCCAGGGACGGCGAGTCCACCACCTCCCTGGGCAGCCATTCCAATGCCTGACCACTCTCTCTGTAAAGAATTTCTTTCTAATATCCAGCCTAAATTTCCCCTGGCAGAGTTGAAGCCCATGCCCCCTTGTCCTATTGCTGATGCCTGGGAGAAGAGACCAATCCCCACCTGGCTATAACTTCCCTTCAGGTAGTTATAGAGAGTGCTGAGCTCACCTCTAAGCCTCCTTTTCTCTAGACTAAACAACCCCAGCTCCCTCAGCCTCTCCCCATAGGTCTTATGCTCAAGTCCCTTCACCAGTCTTGTTGCTCTTCTCTGGACTCACTCCAGCACTTCAATGTCTTTCCTGAACTGAGGGGCCCAGAACTGAACACAATACTCCAGGTGTGGCCTCCCCAATGCAGAGTACAGGGGAAGGATCACTTCCCTTGTCCTGCTGACCACGCTATTTTTGATACAGGACAGGATACCATTGGCCTTTTTGGCCACCTGGGCACACTGATGGCTCATGTTGAGCTTCCTGTCAATTAGTACCCCCAGGTCCCTTTCTGTCCGACTGCTCTCCAGCCACTCTGTGCCCAGCCTGTAGCGCTGCAGGGGGTTGTTGTGACCAAAGTGCAGCACCCGGCACTTGGCCTTATTGAACTTCATCCCATTGGAATCAGCCCATTTTTCCAGTCTGTCCAGATCCCTCTGCAGAGCCCTCCTGCCTTCCAGCAGGTCGACACTCCCTCCCAACTTGGTGTCATCAGCAAACTTGCTGATGATGATCTCAATCCCCTCATCTAAATCATCAATAAAGATGTTAAATAGGACTGGACCCAACACCGACCCCTGGGGAACACCACTAGTGACTGGCCACCAGCGAGATGCAGCCCCATTCACCAGCACTCTCTGGGCCCGGCCCTCCAGCCAGTTCTTAACCCAGCGTAGAGTGCACTTGTCCAAGCCATGGGCTACCAGCTTTTGCAGGAGTATATTATGGGAGACAGTGTCAAAGGCCTTGCTGAAGTCCAGATAGACCACATCCATGGCTTTCCCCTCAGCCACCAGGTGAGTCACCTGATCATTAAAGGAGATCAGGTTTGTCAGACAGGACCTGCCTCTCCTAAACCCATGCTGGCTGGGTCTGATCCCTTGTCCATCCTGAAGGTGCTGTGTGATTCCATTCAGGATGATCTCCTCCATAACCCTGCCAGGCACTGAGGTCAGGCTGACAGGCCTGTAGTTGCCAGGGTCAGCTTTGCAGCCCTTTTTGTGGACTGGGGTAACATTGGCCAATTTCCAATCATATGGGACCTCCCCAGTGAGCCAGGACTGTTGGAAGATGATGGAGAGAGGCTTGGCAAGTTCTTCTGCTAGCTCCCTCATCACCCTAGGATGGATCCCATCTGGTCCCATAGACTTGTGAGGATCCAGATGGCTCAGTAAATCACCAGCTATTTCCTCCTGGAATACAAGGGGCCTGTTTGGCTTCCAATCTCTGTTGACCACCTCCAGAGATGAGTTGTCCTGAGGGCCACCTGTCTTACTGGTAAAAACTGAGGCGCTTTCTCCTCATCTTTGTTAACTACATTTCCCTCAAAGTCCAACAGAGAATGGAGGTTTTCCTTGCCCCTCCTTTTGTTGTTAACATATTTGAAGAGGGACTTTTTATTATCCCTGACAGAATTGGCCAAATTAACTTCAAATTGCACTTTTGTTTCCCTGATTTTTTTCCTGCATGATCTAGCTATTTCCATAAATTCTTCATAAGTAGCCAGCCCTTTTTTCCACAGTCGGTAAAGTCTCTTTTTATTTCTGATTTCATTCAGAATCTCCCTGTTTAGCCAAGCCGGTTGTCTTCCAATCCGGCTAGCCTTTCGGCACACTGGTATAGCCTGTTCCTGTGCACTCAAAACCTCCTGCTTGAAGCATGTCCAACCCTCCTGGGCCCCCTTGTTTTTAAGCATTGTTTCCCAGGGTATGCTCTGAACTAGACTTCTGAATAGGCAAAAATCTGCCCTCCATTTGCTATTTTATTAAACTGTGTTTGTTTCATTTCCACGAGTTTCTCCCTTCCCTTTCACGTCTCTCCCCTCGTTGGGGATGGGAGGAGGGGGGGAGTCAACAAGTGGCTATCGTGGCTCTGTTGCTAGCTGGAGCTTCACCATGACCTGGAGCTGCGAGATCGCTCACGAGACTGCTCATCACCAGACAGGCTCTGAAAGAGCTCTTCATGCCCAGAGCTGTGTTTGCGAGGCTCACAGCTGACTGCAGGCAACAACTTCATACCATAGGGACATGGTGTGGAGACTAGGGTGGCTACAAAGATGATTTTTTCCCTACTTTCCCTCACACTCTCACAACTGTGGTGGCGATTTCACACGGGAAAAGAAACTCCTTGGCAGCTCCAACTGCAGTGGGACCAAGAGAGAGACACCGCTGATGTGTCTCCGCGTGTTCACTGGGGTCCAGGTGGAGAATCTGCTGATCCCAGACACACTCCGGGGAGCTGGTACCACAGAAATGAACATGTCGGACATGGAGAAACCAGTGCTCTATCGGCAGTGGGAGCTGCCCACTGGGAAAACTCCACCTGCACCCCCTCATCACCCGTAGGAATTGTCTCTTTGGAAGCAACGTCCTCTCTCAGTGGCACAGCAGGAAGAGAGATCCTGCCACGGAGAGGCCCCATCTCCCAGTCACAATTTCCACCATCGCCCATCCCGGAGTGTCATGAAGGCAACAAGGGCCCATCCATGACCACCAGAGCAGCGGCCAGCAGCAAGGGAGCTGATCCCATCTCACGGGATAGGATGTCAGAGAGCAAAGCATCCATGGGTCACATCGCCCAGTTTTATACTTGGGAAGGGTCTGGGGGGCTTCCGTCTGCTTGGTAAACAGAACCCTGGGAGTGCTGTCTGGCTCGCTGGCTCTGTGCATTGTCAGGGTTGGTGTTTGGCTGCCAGGGGCAGCTGCGAGTGGCTGGGCCAGGGTGGTCCGGACGGGCAGGGCCGGCGGGCGTGCCTGTGACGCGCTCTGGCGCCTGTGACATCACAGGGGACCAGTCCCCACGGGGCGGTTATCAGGGGCACCAGCAGCAGCGCTGCCTCAGTCCGGCTTGGTCCAGCGGTGAGTGCGCAGGCGGGGGGAGGCCGGGCTGGACCGGGCCGGGGCAGAAACGCGGCCCCCGGGGGTGGGTTCTCACCCTGCATGGAGGGCCCGGCCGCTCGCGGGAGCACCTTGGCCAGGGCACGGAGCCGCCGCCACCGGGGCCGGGGCAGCCCTTGCTGCATCCCAGCTGCCTCGGCCCCGTTCCTACCTGCCCCCAGCTCCTTGCGGCCCCCGGCCCCGCTCCCCCTTCACCTGCCCCCTCCCTCTCACCCAGCCCCACTGAGCCCCTTCTCTCCCTTCTCCTGCAGGACATGGCTCTCTTGGACATTTTCGTCGGGCTTTTTCAAATTCTTACCCTCAACGTGCAGTTGGTGGGCTATGACCTGGATGAGGAGACACACGAGCGCATGGAGCAGCGTGCGCAGATGCTGAAACGGGAGATGACTCGGCTGTGGCAGGAGATAGAGGAGAGGAGCCGCGAGCAGAGGATCCAGGAGCAGAGTGGCTTTGCCTGGGCACCCCTGCTCCTCTCTGCCTTGCAACACTGGCTGTGCTGGGCCCTTGCTGCACTCCTGGTCGTGCTCTTTGTGCTCTGCTGGTGTCTCAGGAAACGGAGCCGTGAGCCAGAGACAGAAGAGGAGAGCTCTGGTAAAAAGGTGGAGAAGGAGAAACAGGAAGGAGAGAATGAGGACGCAAATGAAGCTGAAGAAGCAAGTGATCATGCAAATGAAGCTGAAGAGAATGGTGATGCAAATGAAGACGAAGAAGGCAATGATGATGCAAACGAAGCTCAAGAAGAGCGTGATGATGCCAATGAACCTGACGAAGACAACGACGATGCAAATGAAGATGAAGGAGAGAATGATGATGAGAATGAAGATGAAGATGAGAATGATGATGAAAATGAAGATGAAGAAGAGGATGATGATGAAGACGAAGACGAAGATGGAGATGATGAAGAGAATGATGATGAAGATGAAGCTGAAGAAGCGAATGATAATGCAAATGACCTGGGAAGGTTTTTTGAGGAGGACATGCCGTGGCCGGTTCGGCACCTGGACAGAGATTGCAAGTTTGTGACGAGCTTTATGGAAATCTTCATCCGTGTCTACCAGTATATCTTCTCAAATACCTGTTTCCCAGTGCTGGAAAAAGCCATCGAGGTGGGCAGTGCCTTTGAAGGTTGGAGTCCCCGTGAGGAAGACATCACCTACCGCCTGATTTTGCCCCTGAAGCCTCCCCATGGACACATCTTCCACCTGGAGCCGGGCCGCGTGTGGCCAATGAGGAACTTCCGCATCCGTGTGGAGTTGGTGTGTACCTGTGAGATGGAGCAGCCGGCAGGAGAGACACGTTGCTTCCTCCACCACCCCGAGCAAGAGCACGGGAGGAATGCAGGCTTCAGCATCCTAGACGACCTCTGCACTGCCTCCTACCTAGATGTGCAGAAAACTGCGCGCTATTTCCAGATGTTCGTGAGACGTTCCTGGAGGGCTCTGCCTCTTTCAGGCATACGCCGCCTAACAGTGCTGCCCTCTGACCGCTCCTGCAAATTCTGTGTGACAAATCGCCGGGGGAAAAGGATTTTATTTGAGTTGATATTTGGGGTGCAAGAAGGCGACTCGGACATCTTTGTGAGCAGCCAGTATACAGAGGCTGCCTACACTCCAAGCACGATGTGGCCAGAGACCTATGCTGTGGCAGAGATGAAGTTCTTCAGGTATATTGCCAGAAAGGCACATCCTGACACCTGCTACCTCAGGTGCCTGCAGCTCTGCGTCCGCTGCCTGCTGGGCAGAGACTTTTCCACCTATACGCTGAAGACAGTTATGATGCACGTGCTGACCACCATGCCGCTGTCACCCTGGCACAGGAGGTATTTCTGGGAATGGCTGAATGACATCCTGCTCTACCTGCAGAGATGTCTGTACGAGAGACGCCTGAACCACTTCTTCATTGGCAATGAGAATGTGCCTGAGGAGATCATCTTGCCCCTGGAATTGCGAATGGCTGAACCCTTCAACCTCTTCCAGCACCTGACGCAGAATCCTTACGCCTCTGAGCACGCAAAGCTCGAGTTTGAGGAGCTGCGTAGTCGGGTTCATAGGATGCTTCTCGACGGACGCTGAAAGAAGCCATCCTGCACAGAGCTGTGTCTGCGCAGGTCACAGCTGCTGGCAGACGACCGTGTCTTCCAGGAAGAAGAAAGAGGGGAGAATGCAGGGCACGGAAAGGGAAGGAAAGGAAAGGGTGCCACACCTTTCCTGCCCAGCAAAAGCGCATCCTGCGGAGTGGGACACGATGCAGCTGAAGAGGCCATCAAGAGGAGTCTTGTGACAGGGACTCCATTACCACACGGACAGCAACTGCCCTCTCTCTCTCTTCAACAGCGTCCATTCCATTCCTTCTGGGAGCTTTACCATGAGCTAAGCTGCCCATAAGTGTTGTGTTTGAATAAAGGTTGTGTTGTGAGCGCTTGCATCACTTTTGTGGGGATCGTGGGCATAAGGTGCTGACTGCTCAGCTGCCACAGAGTCAGGGAGCGTTGTGCAGAAGACCTGATGGGATGGGCTGTGGTCTCTCTGATTCTGTAAATCAGGCTCCTCCTTGCGTCCATGCTTCCTCATCAGGGCAATGAGAATAACTCATCAGCCTCCGGAAGGTGGTCCATCCATTGCAGCAGAGGGAGCAGAGGACGCAGGAGCAGAGCGGCGTGGCCTTGGGAGACTGTGCTTTTCTGCCTTGCAGCAGTGGCAGGTCTAGTCTTTGTCCTGCTCTTTGGGCTCTGCTGGCGACTAGAGAAAAGGAGCTGTGCCTGTGTCGGTATTAATGAGGAGGAGAGATCCAGCAGCAACACAGCGCAGGAAACGGAAGAGGAGACAGGGTTGAGCAACACGAGGAAGAGGAAAGTGTAGAAGATCCCTGTGATGATAGTCATTTGAGCATGGTTCCTCAAAAGCACATTCAGTATCCAGTGCGGAACATGGCCAGCAAGTGCCAGGTGGCAGAGGAAGTAGCGGTGACTTCCCTCATGTTTTCAGATTGCTCTTCTTCAATAGTTTCTTCCTCACACTGCAGCCAGTCTTTGAGGCGCGCAGCACTTTTGAAGGCTGGAATCCTCATGGGAACCATGCTGTCTACCTCCTGCTTGTGCCCCTGCATCCTGCCCTTGGCCATGCCTTCCACCTCGATCTGAGCATCGTGGAGCAGGTGCTGGCAAGAGACCCCTGCAACCATGTGGAGCTGCAGCATGCCTGGATGAGGAAACATCTGGTGGAGAATGTGCTGAGCATGTGCATATCCCTGAGGACACTCTGAGTAAATGTCACCCTGTATCACCCCTTGTCGTAAGACGATGTGGAGAATGCAAAATTGCCGGCAGGGCAATACCCTTTCATGAACTCTTAACAACACTGAATATCAATGTCCGCCAGACCACGTTTTTCCAACCCTTCTATACTCTATACCCAAAAGGCCATGCAGCAAGTACAGGCTACGATTAGTTACACTTGCAGTCACTCTTCCCCCCCCACTATGGTGATCAGCTGCAGGGCACTGTCCACACACTATTCATGCGCAGCGACCACGGCGGTGCTCCTGCAGCCTGGGTTGAGGGCAGACCAGCTTCTGTTTACTTCCTTTCAGCCTTTGGTGTCTCTAGGAAAAACCTCCGTGCAGGTGCTAGCCCAAGCGCTGGCTTGTTCATAGCACACAGCCAAAAACTTTCCACAATTCCTACTTTTTTCTTTTTTTTTCTTTTTGGACAAGCCAGGCTTGCTTAGCTATGCATTCTAACTCCTCTTTGATACGTGATAGAAAACAACTTATACATAACATATCAATTACAACAACAATCAACATAAACAATGCACTTTGCAATAAACTCTTAATCCACCCTCCTAGGCCAAGCCAATTTGTTAAACTTTTTAAACCAAAAATCAATCGGTTTGATTTCCTGTGGCTCTGGCCCTACGGAAAGGCGATCATTGCAATTGTCATGGTTGTCAAACCATGCGCTAATATTTTGATTCTTAGTAAACCTGAGGTATTCTATTGCCGTTTAAATATCACAATGGATTGATTAAACAAATTTCAAGAACTTTGGTTTAATGGTACTCCTATTTAGCATGTAACAAGCGATGTGCTGGGTGTTGATAAACTTACTCAGAAGGTAGTGGTGTTTAAAGGCCTACTTATATAACTACATTACACATACATGTCACAGCTAAATTAATGCAAAGGTTACGCCTCACTCTGTGTCCTCCGAAGGTTCTGTTGCAGGGAGTTGATTCGGTTGAATTTGTTTCAACTCCGGCTTTACTGCTCGGCTTGGAACCCACAATGGACCTTGATCTGTGGAGAGACGCATGTACCCTCTACCGTTAAAAATAACAGGTACTGGTCCCTTCCACATTCCAGTGGTGGGATCACGATATCTCACCACGAATTCCGGTAAAGTGTTCTTCCTTCCTAGTCTGATCTGATAATGATGAATGATCACAGGAGGCTCCTCATGATCTCCAGTTAAACATAAATAATTCAAGGTAAACAACACCTTTGATAAGCGCTGTTGACAATCTGACTCTTCCTGCTTCTGTTTGTTCAAATACCCCTTAATCATTTGATGTGAAAGTTCTAACTTTCTGGCTAACATAGGCAGGGCCACTGTCTGTCTTAATCTTTTCTGGGACACCCATTACAGCAAAGCAAGCTGTGAGATGTTTACATACATGTTGTGCTTTTTCTCCTGGTAAAGCAGTAGCCCATATCATTTTTGAAAAAGTATCAATTGTGACATGCACATATTTAAGTCTTCCAAATTCTGGCACATGTGTCACATCCATTTGCCATACTTCTAAGGCTTTTAAACCTCGAGGATTGACACCGATTCCTATACCTAACATCTGGCCTCCACGCTGAGGACATGCCTGTACAATACTTCTTGCTTCATTTAAAGTTAAATCGAATTGTCTTTGCAGACCTCTGGCATTTTGATGAAAGTTCTCATGACTTTGTCTTGCTTGTTGGAATTTATCTGTTGGAGGCATGTGCTGTACTGAACTTACTAAACTATCTGCAATTTGATTTCCTTCACCTAGACCAAGATTCCATTGATGACTACGAACGTGAATCACACAGCAGGGTTCTTTTCTTTGATTTAAAATAGCTCTCAACTGTACAAACAATTTTCCTAATCGAGGATTATTTTATTGTCTTAACAGAGCATTTTCCATTCGGGGTATTACACCTGCTACATACAAAGAATCTGTGACAACATTTAAAGCAGATTTCAGCCAATTATTTAAGGCCCATATTACTGCCGTGAGCTCTATAGTCTGCAATGAATCCTCTTTTGAACCTTCAATTAAATGCTGTTTCCACTGACTATTCTCTTGCCAGACACATGCTGCCTGGTGTCTTCGTTTTCCTGCATCTGTATATACTGTAAGCCCTTCAGCAGGTTTTGCTTTTACTTTGCTTCTCTAACCACTGATTTGTTCTAAGAAATTGCCATAGCTTCCCTTTTGGTTGTCGTGAAGGTACCTTGCCTATAAATCCTAAGAATGCATTCTGAATAGGCACCGAATTTCTCAGCCACCATTCTAAATCGGCTCCATTTATCGGAATACTGATGTCATCTGGTTCCTGACCGCTAATTTCTATTATTCGAGATCTTCCTTTTCGAATCAATTCTCCAACGGCTTCTGGTCTTGGTTGAATGCTGAATTCTGGTTGGACACTGAGAAAAAGCCATTCTAATAATCATAAATCATTTTCTGTTTTCAATCTGACAGTGGCACAAAAGGAAGAATCTGTAGCAAGATCTATGGGGAATTCCCCGTCTTTGTTTTGCCACTGGCAGATGATTGCACATGGATGTTCTAGATTGTTAATAAGAAGAGAAATTGGTCGATCAGAAAGTCTTTGGCTAGACCAATATTTCTGTACCTTTTGTATAATATCAGAAAGACATTTGAGCTTAGCTGGATCACCTCCTTTTAGAAGTGAAGTAAGAGGTGCTATATCATTGTTAGTAATGCCTACACACTTTCTAATCCATTGTACATCCCCTCATCATTTAATGTCTGTAAATCAGTATGTAATTCGATTTTTTGTGGACGAAGATCACTGAATTGCTGCTACAACTGGTTGTATTGTAGATGAGACTTGCTGGCTAACTTGTCGAAGAGATCTCTGCATGACCCCTTCAAAAGCGGCAGCCATCACCTCCGCACTTTGGTGTTCTTCTGATCTGGCTACTCGCGTTAGCATTTGTTCCACTGAAGATCCCGGGGGCAGAGTTGCTAATATTTGTTTAGTCTTTGAATTTGCATTAGCGAAAGCTAGCAACCGAAACATTTGATTTTTCATTTCTTCTGACAAGTCCAGGTTTTGCATTACTCCTTCATGTAGCCGGTCAATAAAATGCAAGAAATTTTCTGTAGTGCCTTGGCGTATTCCGCTGAATGAGGGAGCTAAGGGTCCTGGTAAGGTTAAGAAAGCATCTAGGGCAAGTTGTGCAGCTTTCCGGAGAACTTCAGCACCAAATCGCAGTTGGACTTCTATTGTAGCATACTGTCCACGACCCGTATAGGCGTCCGGTACCACATTGGTTAATGGGTCATTTGGACTGGGGTGTTTGGCTGTTTCTTGCTGCGCTCGTTGATACCAGGCCGATTCCCACAGGAGGAATTGTGCCGGCGTTAGTAATAAGCACATTAAATTTTGGCAGTCCATGGGACACAATAAGTCAGCGGTAAAAATCCAGTGCAGTATTTGTCTGGTCGCTTCTGAACGTATACCATAGTTGGTGATTGTTTGTTTTGCTTGCTGTAAAATTTTCCATTCATGTGGTTCCCATACCGCTCTCTGGGTGTTCATATTCCGAATTAGCGGTAGGGCTAATTTTGCTGGAGACCAATCACCTTCTAAGATGGCATCTTTGATGACCCCCGACCATCTGCCAGGTCGGGGCTGTGGTTGGTCAGTAGAACCTATAGGTACCCTTGGTTGCATTGTTTGTGGAAGGCAAGCTGGTTTTTGAAACTCTATTTGTCTCTTATTTTTCTCTACATCTGACATTCGCAAGTCAAGTTGTCCACGCTTGCTGGTAATCTCTTGCAGTAACTGCTCTACTACTTGGGGTGAGCGCAATGATGTAGAAGGAGGCTCACAAGAAACTTCCACAGGTGTTTGTGGAGGCAGGTTGTGGGGCAACCCCGACCCCAGCGGCCTGGCCGTGCCCGGCCCGGCTGACGCGATGGTCTGAGAGGGGCGCGTGTCTGGCTCGGGGCAGGCCAGAGGGGGAGCTGTAGGTGAAGGGCGGCACTCAGGGCCTCCCGCATCTGGACAGTCCCCTAGCTGCACTTCCGCTTTCTTGTCACGTTGCCCCAGAGAATCAGAGGGGGAAACTTCCGGTTCTTTGCTTACGGACGGCAAAGTTTCCAACTCCCGCCGCAGATCGGATTGCGAGAGTGTAGGCTGAGCCGGGACCCCTCGGCCACCCCGAACGGCAGGCAGACCCCACAGAGTAGCCCACAGGGCCCTCTTCTCTTTTGGCCGACAAGTTTTATCAGTCCAGCTTTGTTCTGGGACAAGCGCCCTCGCGGCTCTCAGGGCAGCGCTTTGTTCGGACTTCATTACTTCTCATGATTCTAACACGTTTCTCCACAATTCTCTCAGAGCTTTAATTTCTTTCTCTTCTTCCCCTCTGATAGTCTTATGGTGTCCCACTCCGTTGGGGAAAACGAAAGTGGAATTTCTCCAAAGTGTCCCCACTCCAGAGCTAAAAAAATCAATGTGATTAGGTTTTCCTGTGACGATCCGATACCTCTCTTAGAGAGTATACTCGTCGACAGTGCCGCTGTGGCCTCGAGCTCCAAATTTTGTGCTTATAGGCAAATGGTCTTTTTGGTAGAAGGCGAGTAGTCAGCTCATCTGGTGCTTGTCTTTTGACATCGGACAAAGCACACACTCCTACCACCCCGGCTTGGCTCTGTCTTTGTGAATGCTGCTTACCGCAGTAAATTGTGCTCCAGACATCCTGCTTTGCGAACCATCCTCTGCTACCATTTGTTGTAAGACAATGTGGAGAATGCAAAATTGACAGCAGGACCTCTTTGAGCACAACGGGCGGGCCGGCGAGAGTAATGAGTCTAATTCAATATGAATTTAACATCAATACCCTTTCATGAACTCTTAACAACACTGAATATCAATGTCCGCCAGACCACGTTTTTCCAACCCTTCTATACTCTATACCCAAAAGGCCATGCGGCAAGCACAGGCTATGATTGGTTACACTTGCAGTCACTCTTCCCCCCCCACTATGGTGATCAGCTGCAGGGCACTGTCCACACACTATTCATGCGCAGCGACCACGGTGGTGCTCCTGCAGCCTGGGTTGAGGGCAGACCAGCTTCTGTTTACTTCCTTTCAGTCTTTGGTGTCTCTAGGAAAAACCTCCGTGCAGGTGCTAGCCTAAGCGCTGGCTTATTCATAGCACACAGCCAAAAACTCTCCACGACCCCTCTTCCATGTTATGGTGCTGCCCTTCTCCCGCTAACGCAATCTTCAGCTAGCTGACTGCTTCAACAGGGCTGTTTTCATTGTGTGAACAAGCGGCGGGGAGAAAGGCAAGTCGGACAACTTCGTGAGCATTTGGTAGACCGAGGCGGCTTTCCATCAGATTCATTTGAAAACCAAAGAGGATGTGCCACAAGCTGTGCTCAGAGAAAGCAGTAACTGAGTAGAAACATCATAGGTTTTCTTTCGTACCTTTGATGCTGCCTTTCCCCCCGTTGCACAGGATATTGGCCACCACACCATGCAGCACAGCACTGGAGGTGTGCGGCTCACCTGACGGATGGGAGGGAGGATGGAGACACCCTCATGAACCCCATCCTAAGCCTCCCCAACAGCCATGGCAGAGGGAAGAAGGAGATCTTCCATGGAGACTCCTTCCTCTCACTGGAAGATCTGCAGAGGGCCGCAAGTGGATCACCCTCTTGACACTGGGGCTGTCTTTTACCCATCGCACATCACAGGATGAGCCCAATTGCAGGTTTATATTATAAGTACGTTTGGAATAGAATCAATCACTTCGAATTACAAGGTTGTGGGATTTTTAATACACTGTCTGTTTCACGTTACTTAGTAAGCGAAATGTGTTGAAATCTTAAACCGCATATTGAAAATTCTGCTCCTACTTCTCAAACTTGTATCTGCTTCACGAACACAACGCAGCTACAAACCATCAGCACCTGCAAGATAAGGCCTGTGTCCCTCACAACCTTGGGCTGGCGTGGAAGGGACTGGCCAGCAGGTCTTGGCAGACTTGGGTGCTGCTGACCATGCTCGCGGTGTCTTCCTGCCATGGGAAGCATTAAGAAACTTCTGATTTTTTCCCTACTTTCCCCTCACACTCTCACAACTGTGGTAGCAATTTCACATGGGAAAAGAAACTCCTTGGCACCTCCACCTGCAGTGTGACCAAGAGAGAGACACCGCTGATGTGTCTCCGTGTGTTCACTGGGGTCCAGGTGGAGAATCTGCTGATCCCAGACACACTCTGGGGAGCTGGTACCACAGAACTGAACATGCCGGACGTGGAGAAACCAGTGCTCTATCGGCAGTGGGAGCTGCCCACTGGGAAAACTCCACCTGCACCCCCTCATCACCCGTAGGAATTGTCTCTTTGGAAGCAACGTCCTCTCTCAGTGGCACAGCAGGAAGAGAGATCCTGCCACGGAGAGGCCCCATCTCCCAGTCACAATTTCCACCATCACCCATCCCGGAGTGTCATGAAGGCAACAAGGGCCCATCCATGACCACCAGAGCAGCGGCCAGCAGCAAGGGAGCTGATCCCATCTCACGGGATAGGATGTCAGGGAGCAAAGCATCCATGGGTCACATCGCCCAGTTTTATACTTGGGAAGGGTCTGGGGGGCTTCCGTCTGCTTGGTAAACAGAACCCTGGGAGTGCTGTCCGGCTCGCTGGCTCTGTGCATTGTCAGGGTTGGTGTTTGGCTGCCAGGGGCAGCTGCGAGTGGCTGGGCCAGGGTGGTCCGGACGGGCAGGGCCGGCGGGCGTGCCTGTGACGCGCTCTGGCGCCTGTGACATCACAGGGGACCAGTCCCCACGGGGCGGTTATCAGGGGCGCCAGCAGCAGCGCTGCCTCAGTCCGGCTTGGTCCAGCGGTGAGTGCGCAGGCGGGGGGAGGCCGGGCTGGACGGGGCCGGGGCAGAAACGCGGCCCCCGGGGGTGGGTTCTCACCCTGCATGGAGGGCCCGGCCGCTCGCGGGAGCACCTTGGCCAGGGCACGGAGCCGCCGCATCCGGGCCGGGGCAGCCCTTGCTGCCTCCCAGCTGCCTCGGCCCCGTTCCTACCTGCCCCCAGCTCCATTCGGCCCCCGGCCCCACTCCCCCTTCACCTGCCCCCTCCCTCCCGCCCAGCCCCACTGAGCCCCTTCTCTCCCTTCTCCTGCAGGACATGGCTCTCTTGGACATTTTCGTCGGGCTTTTTCAAATTCTTACCCTCAACGTGCAGTTGGTGGGCTATGACCTGGATGAAGAGACGCACGAGCGCATGGAGCAGCGTGCGCAGATGCTGAAACGGGAGATGACTCGGCTGTGGCAGGAGATAGAGGAGAGGAGCCACGAGCAGAGGATCCAGGAGCAGAGTGGCTTTGCCTGGGCACCCCTGCTCCTCTCTGCCTTGCAACACTGGCTGTGCTGGGCCCTTGCTGCACTCCTGGTCGTGCTCTTTGTGCTCTGCTGGTGTCTCAGGAAACGGAGCCGTGAGCCAGAGACAGAAGAGGAGAGCTCTGGTAAAAAGGTGGAGAAGGAGAAACAGGAAGGAGAGAATGAGGACGCAAATGAAGCTGAAGAAGCAAGTGATCATGTAAATGAAGCTGAAGAGAATGGTGATGCAAATGAAGACGAAGAAGGCAATGATGATGCAAATGAAGCTCAAGAAGAGCGTGATGATGCCAATGAACCTGACGAAGACAACGATGATGCAAATGAAGATGAAGGAGAGAATGATGATGAGAATGAAGATGAAGATGAGAATGATGATGAAAATGAAGATGAAGAAGAGGATGATGATGAAGACGAAGAGGAAGATGGAGATGATGAAGAGAATGATGATGAAGATGAAGCTGAAGAAGCGAATGATAATGCAAATGACCTGGGAAGGTTTTTTGAGGAGGACATGCCGTGGCCGGTTCGGCACCTGGACAGAGATTGCAAGTTTGTGACGAGCTTTATGGAAATCTTCATCCGTGTCTACCAGTATATCTTCTCAAATACCTGTTTCCCAGTGCTGGAAAAAGCCATCGAGGTGGGCAGTGCCTTTGAAGGTTGGAGTCCCCGTGAGGAAGACGTCACCTACCGCCTGATTTTGCCCCTGAAGCCTCCCCGTGGACACATCTTCCACCTGGAGCCGGGCCGCGTGTGGCCAATGAGGAACTTCCGCATCCGTGTGGAGTTGGTGTGTACCTGTGAGATGGAGCAGCCGGCAGGAGAGACACGTTGCTTCCTCCACCACCCCGAGCAAGAGCACGGGAGGAATGCAGGCTTCAGCATCCTAGACGACCTCTGCACTGCCTCCTACCTAGATGTGCAGAAAACTGCACGCTATTTCCAGATGTTCGTGAGACGTTCCTGGAGGGCTCTGCCTCTTTCAGCCATACGCCGCCTAACAGTGCTGCCCTCTGACCGCTCCTGCAAATTCTGTGTGACAAATCGCCGGGGGAAAAGGATTTTATTTGAGTTGATATTTGGGGTGCAAGAAGGCGACTCGGACATCTTTGTGAGCAGCCAGTATACAGAGGCTGCCTACACTCCAAGCACGATGTGGCCAGAGACCTATGCTGTGGCAGAGATGAAGTTCTTCAGGTATATTGCCAGAAAGGCACATCCTGACACCTGCTACCTCAGGTGCCTGCAGCTCTGTGTCCGCTGCCTGCTGGGCAGAGACTTTTCCACCTATACGCTGAAGACAGTTATGATGCACGTGCTGACCACCAGGCCGCTGTCACCCTGGCACAGGAGGTATTCCTGGGAATGGCTGAACGACATCCTGCTCTACCTGCAGAGATGTCTGCACGAGAGACGCCTGAACCACTTCTTTATTGGCAACGAGAACGTGCCTGAGGAGATCATCTTGCCCCTAGAATTGCGAACGGCTGAACCCTTCAACCTCTTCCAGCACCTGACGCAGATTCCTTACGCCTCTGAGCACGCAAAGCTTGAGTTTGAGGAGCTGCGAAGTCGGGTTCGTAGGATGCTTCTCGACGGACGCTGAAAGAGGCCATCCTGCACAGAGCTGTGTCTGCGCAGGTCACAGCTGCTGGCAGACGACCGTGTCTTCCAGGAAGAAGAAAGAGGGGAGAATGCAGGGCACGGAGAGGGAAGGAAAGGAAAGGGTGCCACACCTTTCCTGCCCAGCAAAAGCGCATCCTGGGGAGTGGGACACGATGCAGCTGAAGAGGCCATCATGAGGAGTCTTGTGACCGGGACTCCATTACCACCCAGACAGCAACTGCCCTCTCTCTCTCTTCAACAGCGTCCATTTCATTCCTTCTGGGAGCTTTACCATGTGCAAAGCTGCCCATAAGTGTTGTGTTTGAATAAAGATTGTGTTGTGAGCGCTTGCATCACTTTTGTGGGGATCGTGGGCATAAGGTGCTGACTGCTCAGCTGCCACAGAGTCAGGGAGCGTTGTGCAGAAGACCTGATGGGATGAGCTGTGGTCTCTCTGATTCTGTAAATCAGGCTCCTCCTTGCGTCCATGCTTCCTCATCAGGGCAATGAGAATAACTCATCAGCCTCCGGAAGGTGGTCCATCCATTGCAGCAGAGGGAGCAGAGGACGCAGGAGCAGAGTGGCGTGGCCTTGGGAGCACTGTGCTTTTCTGCCTTGCAGCAGTGGCAGGTCTAGTCTTTGTCCTGCTCTTTGGGCTCTGCTGGCGACTAGAGAAAAGGAGCTGTGCCTGTGTCGGTATTAATGAGGAGGAGAGATCCAGCAGCAACACAGTGCAGGAAACGGAAGAGGAGACAGGGTTGAGCAACACAAGGAAGAGGAAAGTGAAGAAGATCACTGTGATGATAGTCATTTGAGCATGGTTCCTCAAAAGCACATTCAGTATCCAGTGCGGAACATGGCCAGCAAGTGCCAGGTGGCAGAGGAAGTAGCGGTGACTTCCTCCATGTTTTCAGATTGCTCTTCTTCAATAGTTTCTTCCTCACACTGCAGCCAGTCATTGAGGCGGGCAGCATTTTTGAAGGCTGGAATCCTCATGGGAACCATGCTGTCTACCCCCTGCTTGTGCCCCTGCATCCTGCCCTTGGCCATGCCTTCCACCTCGATCTGAGCATCGTGGAGCAGGTGCTGGCAAGAGACCCCTGCAACCATGTGGAGCTGCAGCATGCCTGGATGAGGAAACATCTGGTGGAGAATGTGCTGAGCATGTGCATATCCCTGAGGACACACTGAGTAAATGTCACCCTGCATCACCTCTCTTCCACGTTATGGTGCTCTCCTTCTCCCGCTAATGCTGGATTGACGGCAGCTCCACATCGAGCATTCAAAATTGGTTTTGTATCTTTTGTGTCTATATTCTCTTTCTAGTAGTAGTATTAGTAAAAGCCTTTAAAACCTTTCAACTTGAAGTCTAAGTCTCTCTTCCTTCCTCCTTATTTTTCCTATCATCTCGCTGATGTACAGGAAGTGGGTGGCGGGAGGTGAGGGGGTAACAGGGAGCGTCCACCACAGCTTTTTGCTGACTTGCCTTAAAGCGTGACACACTCCAGATGGGTTCACGTGTAGGAGGTAGGAACCACTCTGCTGCCAGGCAGTTGTACATATTACAGATGAAAGACCTAACTACTCTCAGTGGCAGTTCCCACCAACTTTGCTGCAAACCCTGCTCGTGATCCTGTTGCAAGAGGGACAAGCTCAGACAGGCAGCAGAGCTCCTGTGGGCTTTCTGGGTTGGTGTAGCTTTCTCTTAGCACTTGAGTAGACTTAAAGGAAGGGAGGGGGTTATTGGTGGATATAGAAGAAAAAAATACATGGAATTGAAAGGGAGAAATAAACTTAACAGCTGAGTCAATTATACTGTTAAGTAGGCGTCTTTTCTTGTATCAGCACTGGGGAACACTGGGGATCATCCTCCGTAAGTGCTCCAATGACTGGACGCTCTTGCGTTGCTTATAATCCTATAATTATTACGTATGCATTACAATTTTTGGAAATTTTGACACAGTCCCTAAGTGCCGTGTCTACACATCTTTTGGGTACCTCCAGCCACTGTGCCTCCAGCACTTCCCTGGGTATCTTCTTTGAATGCTCATTAACCCTTTCAATGTAGAACTTTTTCCTGAGAGCCCATCCAAACTTCCTCTGGAGAAACTTGAGGCCATTTCCTCTCTTCCTATCACTTGTTACCTGCCAAAAGAGACCAACCCCCACCTCGCCACAACCTCCTTTCAGGCAGCTGGACACAGTGATAAGGTCTCCCCTCAGCCTCCTTTTCTCCAGGCTGAACCCCCCAGGTCCTTCAGCTGCTCCCATCACACTTGTGCTCCTGACCCTTCGCCAGCCTCATTGCCCTTCTCTGATTTCACTCTAGCACCTCAAGGTCTTTCCTGTAGTGAGGGACCCAAAACTGGCCCCTGGGTTCAAGGTGTGACTTCAGCAGGGCCGAGTACAGGAGGATGATTACTTCCCTCATCCTGCTGGACACTGTAGTGCTGATACACGCCAGGATGCTGTTGGCCTTCTTGGCCACCTGGGCACGCTCCCGGCCCATGTTCAGCTAGCTGTCGATGTCTTTTTCTGCTGGGCAGCTTTCCAGCCACTCTTTCCTGAGCCTATAGTGTTGTATGAGGTGGTTATGACTCAAGTCCAGGATCCAGAACTCAGCCTTGTTGAACCTCCTACAGCTGGCCTCGGCCCATAGATCCAGCCAGTCCAGATCTCTCTCTAGAGCCTTTCTACCCTCATGCACATCAACAATCCCACCCAACGTGGTGTCATCTGCAGACATACTGACCATGCACTGGGATGCAGCTCCCACTTTGCCCTTTGCCCTTCTCCAGTCTGGAGCACCCAGGAATTGGAATAAAGGTGGAGGAAGAGGAGGAGCAGGATTTGAGTGTGCCCCATGCAGGCTGCTAGTCAGACCATGAGGCTCTATGAACTACAAGCATCACTGCCATAAACAGGATGGGCAGTCAGCACCTTTCATTAAAAAATTGTGCTTCAAGTCTGTGCAGCCTAGAATTATCTATTTTCCCCTCCAAGTTTATTGGGACTCAATATTCACTACAGAGAGACTGGAGGGGAAAAGGGTAGATATTGATCTGAACATGCCTCCCCAGCACATCTGCGACTCTTCAGGTCTTCTAGTCTCTAAGATATAGAATCATAGAATAGTTGGGGTTTGAAGGGAGCTTCAAAGGTCCTCTAGTTCAATGCCTACCCTGAGCAGGGACATCTTCACCCAGATCAGGTTGCTCGGAGTCCCATCCAGCCTGGCCTGGGATGTCTTCAGGGATGAGGTATCTACCACCTCTCTCAGCAATCTCTGACAGAATTTTTCCACCCGCATTGTAAAAAATTTCTTCCTCGTGTCTTCAAAGTGTAGTCTGGCTCTGAACAGTTGCATTACCCTTAAGATTAATTTTATGAGCAACCTGGTTGAAAGACTAATTCATATGATAAAATTACAGCTAAAATAAGTTCCAGGGCCAAAGTTGTCTTAATACACATCTTAAGTATTGCACAGGGGCTGCTTCTTCATCTGTTTTCCTCTTGAGACAATCTAATTGCATGCAGTGGAATTAGTTACTTTGAGAATGGGAAAGATCATACTCACGAATACCAATCCGCAGCCTTTATTATACTGAAGTTAAAGGATGGGGGTGGGGTGAGGAGGAAGAGAAAGCGGTGCTTGAAATGCAAGCCAGAACAAACCTGCAAGAGGAACCTTTTCTCTGTGCACTCCTCAGGTGTTATAAGAACAGTAGAGCACCGCACGTGTGTGTGTGTGTGTGTGTGTGTGTGTGTGTAATTGAACTTATTTGTGGCTCGATGCACAGACCGAAATGGGAGTGCTACACTGACTGTAATACGCAAAAGCAGAAGTAGCTTCATGACTGGCATCTTTGCCTAAGTCTTCACCATAACCTTTTTCCATTCCTATTGCATTAAAGTGTCTTTAACTGGTTATGCAGGATCTCAGCCTGCTATGTGATCCTGTTACCTTCAGGCATAATTGCAAATGATACAAGAAATCTCAGCTGCACTGCTCCTTATAATGTTATTCATTCTTTTTCCAATGTTAATTATTCCTTGCAGTTGACAATGAAGCACAAAGACCAAAGAGTTGATTTTCAGTGTAATGAAAAACCAGTACATGCTAATATGTTCCATGTTACTTTGCTTATTAACATCGAAAAGCACTATTTTGTTTTTCTCTATAAATACTTAAAAGCCAGACACTAAATAAAAGGTGAGAACAAAAGACACATAGAAAAACATCAGATTTGTGTGCAAACCAAAGAGGATGTGCCACAAGCTGTGCTCAGAGAAAGCAGTAACTGAGTAGAAACATCATAGGTTTTCTTTCGTACCTTTGATGCTGCCTTTCCCCCCGTTGCACAGGATATTGGCCACCACACCATGCAGCACAGCAGTGGAGGTGTGCGGCTCACCTGACAAATGGGAGGGAGGATGGAGACGCCCTCATGAACCCCATCCTAAGCCTCCCCAACAACCATGGCAGAGGGAAGAAGGAGATCTTCCATGGAGACTCCTCCTTCTCACTGGAAGTTCTGCAGAGGGCTGCAAGTGGAGCACCCTCTTGACACTGGGGCTGTCTTTTACTCCTCACACATCACAGGATGAGCCCAATTGAAGGTTTATATTAATCATTGAGCTTAAGTAAGTACGTTTGGAACAGAATCAATCACTTCGAATTACAAGGTTGTGGGATTCTTAATACACTGTCTGTTTCACATTAATTAGTAAGTGAAATTTGCTGAAATCTTAAACCACATGTTGAAAATTCTGCCTCATTCTTGATCTAAACACCCCCAGAGCTGCTCTTCCTACAGGTACTTATCTATGATGTCAGATACTGGGGGGTTTCACAGAGGTGAAAGAGGGTCCAGGATGCAGAAGAGATTGTCCTGGAATAGAGAACTGAGAGCACTGCGTAACAGGCAAGATCCAGGAGAAGGAGGGCAAGCAGAGCTGAGCCACCCACTGCCCTCATTAGAAGCAAGGCCACCAGGAAAGGGGCACAGATGGGGCAGACCAGCATCCAGACTGATCAGTTAGGCCATTGCATGCCATTAGCATCATGCTTCCTATTTAAGGAGAATCGGGAACTTCCGGCTAGTGTCAGAGCTGGGACGGAGACCTGTTTGGAGGAGTTCTGGTTGGGAGGTTCTTTATTTCAGTCTTTTGCCATTCTGCCATTTTGCGGAGGCCTGTGGGCCTTTCTGCCTCTTTCTCTCTTCTCTCTCTGGGATCGCTTGTTCTGGACGAGGGTGCTGCTTCCTTGGATGGGCTGCTCGGTGCAGACAGAGTTCAAGAGGAATTGCACTGGTTGCCTTTTATGTTTTATTTCCATTTTATAGACATTATTTTTACTAGTGGTGTATTAGTGATTCTGGCAGAATGCAAACCCTCCTCTCTCCCCCTCCCTCCTTCAGCAGGCGCCAGTGAGCCGCTGGGCACCTGCGGCCAGTGTGGGGGATGTTTGGAGGCTTCAGGGGCACCCACAGCCAGTGTGGGGGTGCAGAGAAGCTTCTGGAATGCCTACAGTCAGATCTGATCAGCCAATAGAAATGGGATTCTCATCGAGACTCCGCCCATTGTCACGGGTCTCTCGGAGCACGAGCAAGATGCTGCCGCCGAGAGCCCCCCGGGATGGAGACTGCGCTTGCCTCGCCGCCACGGGTGTAAGTAAAAATAATCCTACACCGTGTTTAGGCAAGTGTGTATTTCTCTGGGACTCAGGGACGGCTCCGGCATTGTTTTGAGTGAAGCCACGTGCATGCACTCTCTGGACCGCCTGTTGTAGTAGTTGCTGCCCCTTAATAATTTTCCTGAACTGATATCCGAACCTTTATTTAAGTCACTTTGGAGTGCTAAAACGCTGTATCTTACTGGTTTAATAAAAGTTGTTTTGGACCCTGTTGTCCCTTAAACTAACCTCGGGGTGTCACCGTGACAATGATAATTTCACAGAATCACAGAATCACAGAATCGACTGGGTTGGAAAAGACCTCAGAGATCATCAAGTCCAACCCTTGGTCCAACTCTAGTCCGTTTATTAGATCATGGCACTAAATGCCATGTCCAATGTCAGTTTAAAAACCTCCAGGGACGGCGAGTCCACCACCTCCCTGGGCAGCCATTCCAATGCCTGACCACTCTCTCTGTAAAGAATTTCTTTCTAATATCCAGCCTAAATTTCCCCTGGCAGAGTTGAAGCCCATGCCCCCTTGTCCTATTGCTGATTCCTGGGAGAAGAGACCAATCCCCACCTGGCTATAACTTCCCTTCAGGTAGTTATAGAGAGTGCTGAGCTCACCTCTAAGCCTCCTTTTCTCTAGACTAAACAACCCCAGCTCCCTCAGCCTCTCCCCATAGGTCTTATGCTCAAGTCCCTTCACCAGTCTTGTTGCTCTTCTCTGGACTCACTCCAGCACTTCAATGTCCTTCCTGAACTGAGGGGCCCAGAACTGAACACAATACTCCAGGTGTGGCCTCCCCAATGCAGAGTACAGGGGAAGGATCACTTCCCTTGTCCTGCTGACCACGCTATTTTTGATACAGGACAGGATACCATTGGCCTTTTTGGCCACCTGGGCACACTGATGGCTCATGTTGAGCTTCCTGTCAATTAGTACCCCCAGGTCCCTTTCTGTCCGACTGCTCTCCAGCCACTCTGTGCCCAGCCTGTAGCGCTGCAGGGGGTTGTTGTGACCAAAGTGCAGCACCCGGCACTTGGCCTTATTGAACTTCATCCCATTGGAATCAGCCCATTTTTCCAGTCTGTCCAGATCCCTCTGCAGAGCCCTCCTGCCTTCCAGCAGGTCGACACTCCCTCCCAACTTGGTGTCATCAGCAAACTTGCTGATGATGATCTCAATCCCCTCATCTAAATCGTCAATAAAGATGTTAAATAGGACTGGACCCAACACCGACCCCTGGGGAACACCACTAGTGACTGGCCGCCAGCTGGATGCAGCCCCATTCACCAGCACTCTCTGGGCCCGGCCCTCCAGCCAGTTCTTAACCCAGCGTAGAGTGCACTTGTCCAAGCCATGGGCTACCAGCTTTTGCAGGAGTATATTATGGGAGACAGTGTCAAAGGCCTTGCTGAAGTCCAGATAGACCACATCCATGGCTTTCCCCTCAGCCACCAGGTGAGTCACCTGATCATTAAAGGAGATCAGGTTGGTCAGACAGGACCTGCCTCTCCTAAACCCATGCTGTCTGGGTCTGATCCCTTGTCCATCCTGAAGGTGCTGTGTGATTCCATTCAGGATGATCTCCTCCATAACCCTGCCAGGCACCGAGGTCAGGCTGACAGGCCTGTAGTTGCAAGGGTCAGCTTTGCAGCCCTTTTTGTGGACTGGGGTACCATTGGCCAATTTCCAATCATATGGGACCTCCCCAGTGAGCCAGGACTGTTGGAAGATGATGGAGAGCGGCTTGGCAAGTTCTTCTGCTAGCTCCCTCGTCACCCTAGGATGGATCCCATCTGGTCCCATAGACTTGTGAGGATCCAGATGGCTCAGTAAATCACCAGCTATTTCCTCCTGGAATACAAGGGGCCTGTTTGGCTTCCAATCTCTGTCGACCACCTCCAGAGATGAGTTGTCCTGAGGGCCACCTGTCTTACTGGTAAAAACTGAGGCGCTTTCTCCTCATCTTTGTTAACTACATTTCCCTCAAAGTCCAACAGAGAATGGAGGTTTTCCTTGCCCCTCCTTTTGTTGTTAACATATTTGAAGAGGGACTTTTTATTATCCCTGACAGAATTGGCCAAATTAACTTCAAATTGCACTTTTGTTTCCCTGATTTTTTTCCTGCATGATCTAGCTATTTCCATAAATTCTTCATAAGTAGCCAGCCCTTTTTTCCACAGTTGGTAAAGTCTCTTTTTATTTCTGATTTCATTCAGAATCTCCCTGTTTAGCCAAGCCGGTTGTCTTCCAATCCGGCTAGCCTTTCGGCACACTGGTATAGCCTGTTCCTGTGCACTCAAAACCTCCTGCTTGAAGCATGTCCAACCCTCCTGGGCCCCCTTGTTTTTAAGCATTGTTTCCCAGGGTATGCTCTGAACTAGACTTCTGAATAGGCAAAAATCTGCCCTCCATTTGCTATTTTATTAAACTGTGTTTGTTTCATTTCCACGAGTTTCTCCCTTCCCTTTCACGTCTCTCCCCTAGTTGGGGATGGGAGGAGGGGGGGAGTCAACAAGTGGCTATCGTGGCTCTGTTGCTAGCTGGAGCTTCACCATGACCTGGAGCTGCGAGATCGCTCACGAGACTGCTCATCACCAGACAGGCTCTGAAAGAGCTCTTCATGCCCAGAGCTGTGTTTGCGAGGCTCACAGCTGACTGCAGGCGACAACTTCATACCATAGGGACATGGTGTGGAGACTAGGGTGGCTACAAAGATGATTTTTTCCCTACTTTCCCTCACACTCTCACAACTGTGGTGGCGATTTCACATGGGAAAAGAAACTCCTTGGCAGCTCCAACTGCAGTGGGACCAAGAGAGAGACACCGCTGATGTGTCTCCGCGTGTTCACTGGGGTCCAGGTGGAGAATCTGCTGATCCCAGACACACTCCGGGGAGCTGGTACCACAGAAATGAACATGCCGGACATGGAGAAACCAGTGCTCTATCGGCAGTGGGAGCTGCCCACTGGGAAAACTCCACCTGCACCCCCTCATCACCCGTAGGAATTGTCTCTTTGGAAGCAACGTCCTCTCTCAGTGGCACAGCAGGAAGAGAGATCCTGCCACGGAGAGGCCCCATCTCCCAGTCACAATTTCCACCATCGCCCATCCCGGAGTGTCATGAAGGCAACAAGGGCCCATCCATGACCACCAGAGCAGCAGCCAGCAGCAAGGGAGCTGATCCCATCTCACGGGATAGGATGTCAGAGAGCAAAGCATCCATGGGTCACATCACCCAGTTTTATACTTGGGAAGGGTCTGGGGGGCTTCCGTCTGCTTGGTAAACAGAACCCTGGGAGTGCTGTCCGGCTCGCTGGCTCTGTGCATTGTCAGGGTTGGTGTTTGGCTGCCAGGGGCAGCTGCGAGTGGCTGGGCCAGGGTGGTCCGGACGGGCAGGGCCGGCGGGCGTGCCTGTGACGCGCTCTGGCGCCTGTGACATCACAGGGGACCAGTCCCCACGGGGCGGTTATCAGGGGCGCCAGCAGCAGCGCTGCCTCAGTCCGGCTTGGTCCAGCGGTGAGTGCGCAGGCGGGGGGAGGCCGGGCTGGACGGGGCCGGGACAGAAACGCGGCCCCCGGGGGTGGGTTCTCACCCTGCATGGAGGGCCCGGCCGCTCGCGGGAGCACCTTGGCCAGGGCACGGAGCCACCGGGCCGGGGCAGCCCTTGCTGCCTCCCAGCTGCCTCGGCCCCGTTCCTACCTGCCCCCAGCTCCATTCAGCCCCCAGCCCCGCTCCCCCTTCACCTGCCCCCTCCCTGCCGCCCAGCCCCACTGAGCCCCTTCTCTCCCTTCTCCTGCAGGACATGGCTCTCTTGGACATTTTCGTCGGGCTTTTTCAAATTCTTACCCTCAACGTGCAGTTGGTGGGCTATGACCTGGATGAGGAGACGCACGAGCGCATGGAGCAGCGTGCGCAGATGCTGAAACGGGAGATGACTCGGCTGTGGCAGGAGATAGAGGAGAGGAGCCGCGAGCAGAGGATCCAGGAGCAGAGTGGCTTTGCCTGGGCACCCCTGCTCCTCTCTGCCTTGCAACACTGGCTGTGCTGGGCTGTTGCTGCACTCCTGGTCGTGCTCTTTGTGCTCTGCTGGTGTCTCAGGAAACGGAGCCGTGAGCCAGAGACAGAAGAGGAGAGCTCTGGTAAAAAGGTGGAGAAGGAGAAACAGGAAGGAGAGAATGAGGACGCAAATGAAGCTGAAGAAGCAAGTGATCATGCAAATGAAGCTGAAGAGAATGCTGATGCAAATGAAGACGAAGAAGGCAATGATGATGCAAACGAAGCTCAAGAAGAGCGTGATGATGCCAATGAACCTGACGAAGACAATGACGATGCAAATGAAGATGAAGGAGAGAATGATGATGAGAATGAAGATGAAGATGAGAATGATGATGAAAATGAAGATGAAGAAGAGGATGATGATGAAGACGAAGAGGAAGATGGAGATGATGAAGAGAATGATGATGAAGATGAAGCTGAAGAAGCGAATGATAATGCAAATGACCTGGGAAGGTTTTTTGAGGAGGACATGCCGTGGCCGGTTCGGCACCTGGACAGAGATTGCAAGTTTGTGACGAGCTTTATGGAAATCTTCATCCGTGTCTACCAGTATATCTTCTCAAATACCTGTTTCCCAGTGCTGGAAAAAGCCATCGAGGTGGGCAGTGCCTTTGAAGGTTGGAGTCCCCGTGAGGAAGACGTCACCTACCGCCTGATTTTGCCCCTGAAGCCTCCCCGTGGACACATCTTCCACCTGGAGCCGGGCCGCGTGTGGCCAATGAGGAACTTCCGCATCCGTGTGGAGTTGGTGTGTACCTGTGAGATGGAGCAGCTGGCAGGAGAGACACGTTGCTTCCTCCACCACCCCGAGGAAGAGCAGGGGAGGAATGCAGGCTTCAGCATCCTAGACGACCTCTGCACTGCCTCCTACCTAGATGTGCAGAAAACTGCACGCTATTTCCAGATGTTCGTGAGACGTTCCTGGAGGGCTCTGCCTCTTTCAGCCATACGCCGCCTAACAGTGCTGCCCTCTGACCGATCCTGCAAATTCTGTGTGACAAATCGCCAGGGGAAAAGGATTTTATTTGAGTTGATATTTGGGGTGCAAGAAGGCGACTCGGACATCTTTGTGAGCAGCCAGTATACAGAGGCTGCCTACACTCCCAGCACGATGTGGCCAGAGACCTATGCTGTGGCAGAGATGAAGTTCTTCAGGTATATTGCCAGAAAGGCACATCCTGACACCTGCTACCTCAGGTGCCTGCAGCTCTGTGTCCGCTGCCTGCTGGGCAGAGACTTTTCCACCTATACGCTGAAGACAGTTATGATGCACGTGCTGACCACCATGCCGCTGTCACCCTGGCACAGGAGGTATTTCTGGGAATGGCTGAATGACATCCTGCTCTACCTGCAGAGATGTCTGTACGAGAGACGCCTGAACCACTTCTTCATTGGCAATGAGAACGTGCCTGAGGAGATCATCTTGCCCCTGGAATTGCGAATGGCTGAACCCTTCAACCTCTTCCAGCACCTGACGCAGAATCCTTACGCCTCTGAGCACGCAAAGCTCGAGTTTGAGGAGCTGCGTAGTCGGGTTCGTAGGATGCTTCTCGACGGACACTGAAAGAGGCCATCCTGCACAGAGCTGTGTCTGCGCAGGTCACAGCTGCTGGCAGACGACCGTGTCTTCCAGGAAGAAGAAAGAGGGGAGAATGCAGGGCACGGAAAGGGAAGGAAAGGAAAGGGTGCCCCACCTTTCCTGCCCAGCAAAAGCGCATCCTGGGGAGTGGGACACGATGCAGCTGAAGAGGCCATCACGAGGAGTCTTGTGACAGGGACTCCATTACCACCCGGACAGCAACTGCCCTCTCTCTCTCTTCAACAGCGTCCATTCCATTCCTTCTGGGAGCTTTACCATGAGCAAAGCTGCCCATAAGTGTTGTGTTTGAATAAAGGTTGTGTTGTGAGCGCTTGCATCACTTTTGTGGGGATCGTGGGCATAAGGTGCTGACTGCTCAGCTGCCACAGAGTCAGGGAGCGTTGTGCAGAAGACCTGATGGGGTGGGCTGTGGTCTCTCTGATTCTGTAAATCAGGCTCCTCCTTGCGTCCATGCTTCCTCATCAGGGCAATGAGAATAACTCATCAGCCTCCGGAAGGTGGTCCATCCAGTGCAGCAGAGGGAGCAGAGGACGCAGGAGCAGAGTGGCGTGGCCTTGGGAGCACTGTGCTTTTCTGCCTTGCAGCAGTGGCAGGTCTAGTCTTTGTCCTGCTCTTTGGGCTCTGCTGGCGACTAGAGAAAAGGAGCTGTGCCTGTGTCGGTATTAATGAGGAGGAGAGATCCAGCAGCAACACAGCGCAGGAAACGGAAGAGGAGACAGGGTTGAGCAACACGAGGAAGAGGAAAGTGTAGAAGATCCCTGTGATGATAGTCATTTGAGCATGGTTCTTCAAAAGCACATTCAGTATCCAGTGCGGAACATGGCCAGCAAGTGCCAGGTGGTAGAGGAAGTAGCGGTGACTTCCTCCATGTTTTCAGATTGCTCTTCTTCAATAGTTTCTTCCTCACACTGCAGCCAGTCATTGAGGCGTGCAGCACTTTTGAAGGCTGGAATCCTCATGGGAACCATGCTGTCTACCTCCTGCTTGTGCCCCTGCATCCTGCCCTTGGCCATGCCTTCCACCTCGATCTGAGCATCGTGGAGCAGGTGCTGGCAAGAGACCCCTGCAACCATGTGGAGCTGCAGCATGCCTGGATGAGGAAACATCTGGTGGAGAATGTGCTGAGCATGTGCATATCCCTGAGGACACTCTGAGTAAATGTCACCCTGTATCACCCCTTGTCGTAAGACGATGTGGAGAATGCAAAATTGCCGGCAGGGCAATACCCTTTCATGAACTCTTAACAACACTGAATATCAATGTCCGCCAGACCACGTTTTTCCAACCCTTCTATACTCTATACCCAAAAGGCCATGCAGCAAGTACAGGCTACGATTAGTTACACTTGCAGTCACTCTTCCCCCCCCACTATGGTGATCAGCTGCAGGGCACTGTCCACACACTATTCATGCGCAGCGACCACGGCGGTGCTCCTGCAGCCTGGGTTGAGGGCAGACCAGCTTCTGTTTACTTCCTTTCAGCCTTTGGTGTCTCTAGGAAAAACCTCCGTGCAGGTGCTAGCCCAAGCGCTGGCTTGTTCATAGCACACAGCCAAAAACTCTCCACAATTCCTCCTTTTTTCTTTTTTTTTCTTTTTGGACAAGCCAGGCTTGCTTAGCTATGCATTCTAACCCCTCTTTGATACGTGATAGAAAACAACTTATACATAACATATCAATTACAACAACAATCAACATAAACAATGCACTTTGCAATAAACTCTTAATCCACCCTCCTAGGCCAAGCCAATTTGTTAAACTTTTTAAACCAAAAATCAATCGGTTTGATTTCCTGTGGCTCTGGCCCTACGGAAAGGCGATCATTGCAATTGTCATGGTTGTCAAACCATGCGCTAATATTTTGATTCTTAGTAAACCTGAGGTATTCTATTGCCGTTTAAATATCACAATGGATTGATTAAACAAATTTCAAGAACTTTGGTTTAATGGTACTCCTATTTATCATGTAACAAGCGATGTGCTGGGTGTTGATAAACTTACTCAGAAGGTAGTGGTGTTTAAAGGCCTACTTATATAACTACATTACACATACATGTCACAGCTAAATTAATGCAAAGGTTACGCCTCACTCTGTGTCCTCCGAAGGTTCTGTTGCAGGGAGTTGATTCGGTTGAATTTGTTTCAACTCCGGCTTTACTGCTCGGCTTGGAACCCACAATGGACCTTGATCTGTGGAGAGACGCATGTACCCTCTACCGTTAAAAATAACAGGTACTGGTCCCTTCCACATTCCAGTGGTGGGATCACGATATCTCACCACGAATTCCGGTAAAGTGTTCTTCCTTCCTAGTCTGATCTGATAATGATGAATGATCACAGGAGGCTCCTCATGATCTCCAGTTAAACATAAATAATTCAAGGTAAACAAGCTAAGCGCTGTTGACAATCTGACTCTTCCTGCTTCTGTTTGTTCAAATACCCCTTAATCATTTGATGTGAAAGTTCTAACTTTCTGGCTAACACAGGCAGGGCCACTGTCTGTCTTAATCTTTTCTGGGACACCCATTACAGCAAAGCAAGCTGTGAGATGTTTACATACATGTTGTGCTTTTTCTCCTGGTAAAGCAGTAGCCCATATCATTTTTGAAAAAGTATCAATTGTGACATGCACATATTTAAGTCTTCCAAATTCTGGCACATGTGTCACATCCATTTGCCATACTTCTAAGGCTTTTAAACCTCGAGGATTGACACCGATTCCTATACCTAACATCTGGCCTCCACGCTGAGGACATGCCTGTACAATACTTCTTGCTTCATTTAAAGTTAAATCGAATTGTCTTTGCAGACCTCTGGCATTTTGATGAAAGTTCTCATGACTTTGTCTTGCTTGTTGGAATTTATCTGTTGGAGGCATGTGCTGTACTGAACTTACTAAACTCTCTGCAATTTGATTTCCTTCACCTAGACCAAGATTCCATTGATGACTACGAACGTGAATCACACAGCAGGGTTCTTTTCTTTGATTTAAAATAGCTCTCAACTGTACAAACAATTTTCCTAATCGAGGATTATTTTATTGTCTTAACAGAGCATTTTCCATTCGGGGTATTACACCTGCTACATACAAAGAATCTGTGACAACATTTAAAGCAGATTTCAGCCAATTATTTAAGGCCCATATTACTGCCGTGAGCTCTATAGTCTGCAATGAATCCTCTTTTGAACCTTCAATTAAATGCTGTTTCCACTGACTATTCTCTTGCCAGACACATGCTGCCTGGTGTCTTCGTTTTCCTGCATCTGTATATACTGTAAGCCCTTCAGCAGGTTTTGCTTTTACTTTGCTTCTCTAACCACTGATTTGTTCTAAGAAATTGCCATAGCTTCCCTTTTGGTTGTCGTGAATGTACCTTGCCTATAAATCCTAAGAATGCATTCTGAATAGGCACCGAATTTCTCAGCCACCATTCTAAATCGGCTCCATTTATCGGAATACTGATGTCATCTGGTTCCTGACCGCTAATTTCTATTATTCGAGATCTTCCTTTTTGAATCAATTCTCCAACGGCTTCTGGTCTTGTTTGAATGCTGAATTTTGGTTGGACACTGAGAAAAAGCCATTCTAATAATCATAAATCATTTTCTGTTTTCAATCTGACAGTGGCACAAAAGGAAGAATCTGTAGCAAGATCTATGGGGAATTCCCCGTCTTTGTTTTGCCACTGGCAGATGATTGCACATGGATGTTCTAGATTGTTAGTAAGAAGAGAAATTGGTCGATCAGAAAGTCTTTGGCTAGACCAATATTTCTGTACCTTTTGTATAATATCAGAAAGACATTTGAGCTTAGCTGGATCACCTCCTTTTAGAAGTGAAGTAAGAGGTGCTATATCATTGTTAGTAATGCCTACGCAATTTCTAATCCATTGTATGTCCCCTCATCATTTAATGTCTGTAAATCAGTATGTAATTCGATTTTTTGTGGACGAAGATCGCTGAATTGCTGCTACAACTGGTTGTATTGTAGATGAGGCTTGCTGGCTAACTTGTCGAAGAGATCTCTGCATGACCCCTTCAAAAGCGGCAGCCATCACCTCCGCACTTTGGTGTTCTTCTGATCTGGCTACTCGCGTTAGCATTTGTTCCACTGAAGATCCCGGGGGCAGAGTTGCTAATATTTGTTTAGTCTTTGAATTTGCATTAGCGAAAGCTAGCAACCGAAACATTTGATTTTTCATTTCTTCTGACAAGTCCAGGTTTTGCATTACTCCTTCATGTAGCCGGTCAATAAAATGCAAGAAATTTTCTGTAGTGCCTTGGCGTATTCCGCTGAATGAGGGAGCTAAGGGTCCTGGTAAGGTTAAGAAAGCATCTAGGGCAAGTTGTGCAGCTTTCCGGAGAACTTCAGCACCAAATCGCAGTTGGACTTCTATTGTAGCATACTGTCCACGACCCGTATAGGCGTCCGGTACCACATTGGTTAATGAGTCATTTGGACTAGGGTGTTTGGCTGTTTCTTGCTGCGCTCGTTGATACCAGGCCGATTCCCACAGGAGGAATTGTGCCGGCGTTAGTAATAAGCGCATTAAATTTTGGCAGTCCATGGGACACAATAAGTCAGCGGTAAAAATCCAATGCAGTATTTGTCTGGTCGCTTCTGAACGTATACCATAGTTGGTGATTGTTTGTTTTGCTTGCTGTAAAATTTTCCATTCATGTGGTTCCCATACCGCTCTCTGGGTGTTCATATTCCGAATTAGCGGTAGGGCTAATTTTGCTGGAGACCAATCACCTTCTAAGATGGCATCTTTGATGACCCCCGACCATCTGCCAGGTCGGGGCTGTGGTTGGTCAGTAGAACCTATAGGTACCCTTGGTTGCATTGTTTGTGGAAGGCAAGCTGGTTTTTGAAACTCTATTTGTCTCTTATTTTTCTCTACATCTGACATTCGCAAGTCAAGTTGTCCACGCTTGCTGGTAATCTCTTGCAGTAACTGCTCTACTACTTGGGGTGAGCGCAATGATGTAGAAGGAGGCTCACAAGAAACTTCCACAGGTGTTTGTGGAGGCAGGTTGTGGGGCAACCCCGATCCCAGCGGCCTGGCCGTGCCCGGCCCGGCTGACGCGATGGTCTGAGAGGGGCGCGTGTCTGGCTCGGGGCAGGCCAGAGGGGGAGCTGTAGGTGAAGGGCGGCACTCAGGGCCTCCCGCATCTGGACAGTCCCCTAGCTGCACTTCCGCTTTCTTGTCACGTTGCCCCAGAGAATCAGAGGGGGAAACTTCCGGTTCGTTTACGGACAGCAAAGTTTCCAACTCCCGCTGCAGATCGGATTGCGAGAGTGTAGGCTGAGCCGGGACCCCTCGGCCACCCCAAACGGCAGGCAGAGCCCACAGAGTAGCCCACAGGCCCCTCTTCTCTTTTGGCCAACAAGTTTTATCAGTCCAGCTTTGTTCTGGGACAAGCGCCCTCGCGGCTCTCAGGGCAGCGCTTTGCTCGGACTTCATTACTTCTCATGATTCTAACACATTTCTCCACAATTCTCTCAGAGCTTTAATTTCTTTCTCTTCTTCCCCTCTGATAGACTTACGGTGTCCCACTCCGTTGGGGAAAACGAAAGTGGAATTTCTCCAAAGTGTCCCCACTCCAGAGCTAAAAAAATCAATGTGATTAGGTTTTCCTGTGACGATCCCATACCTCTCTTAGAGAGTATACTCGTCGACAGTGCCGCTGTTGCCTCGAGCTCCAAATTTTGTGCTTATAGGCAAATGGTCTTTTTGGTAGAAGGCGAGTAGTCAGCTCATCTGGTGCTTGTCTTTTGACACCGGACAAAGCACATTCTCCTACCACCCCGGCTTGGCTCTGTCTTTGTGAATGCTGCTTACCGCAGTAAATTGTGCTCCAGACATCCTGCTTTGCGAACCATCCTCTGCTACCATTTGTTGTAAGACGATGTGGAGAATGCAAAATTGACAGCAGGACCTCTTTGAGCACAACGGGCGGGCCGGCGAGAGTAATGAGTCTAATTCAATATGAATTTAACATCAATACCCTTTCATGAACTCTTAACAACACTGAATATCAATGTCCGCCAGACCACGTTTTTCCAACCCTTCTATACTCTATACCCAAAAGGCCATGCGGCAAGCACAGGCTATGATTGGTTACACTTGCAGTCACTCTTCCCCCCCCACTATGGTGATCAGCTGCAGGGCACTGTCCACACACTATTCATGCGCAGCGACCACGGCGGTGCTCCTGCAGCCTGGGTTGAGGGCAGACCAGCTTCTGTTTACTTCCTTTCAGTCTTTGGTGTCTCTAGGAAAAACCTCCGTGCAGGTGCTAGCCTAAGCGCTGGCTTATTCATAGTACACAGCCAAAAACTCTCCACGACCCCTCTTCCATGTTATGGTGCTGCCCTTCTCCCGCTAACGCAATCTTCAGCTAGCTGACTGCTTCAACAGGGCTGTTTTCATTGTGTGAACAAGCGGCGGGGAGAAAGGCAAGTCGGACAACTTCCTGAGCATTTGGTAGGCCGAGGCGGCTTTCCATCAGATCCGTTTGAAAACCAAAGAGGATGTGCCACAAGCTGTGCTCAGAGAAAGCACTAACTGAGTAGAAACATCATAGGTTTTCTTTCGTACCTTTGATGCTGCCTTTCCCCCCGTTGCACAGGATATTGGCCACCACACCATGCAGCACAGCAGTGGAGGTGTGCGGCTGACCTGACGGATGGGACAGAGGATGGAAATGCCCTCATGAACCCCATCCTAAGCCTCCCCAACAGCCATGGCAGAGGGAAGAAGGAGATCTTCCATGGAGACTCCTTCCTCTCACTGGAAGTTCTGCAGAGGGCCGCAAGTGGATCACCCTCTTGACACTGGGGCTGTCTTTTACCCATCGCACATCACAGGATGAGCCCAATTGAAGGTTTATATTATAAGTACGTTTGGAATAGAATCAATCACTTCGAATTACAAGGTTGTGGGATTTTTAATACACTGTCTGTTTCACGTTACTTAGTAAGCGAAATGTGTTGAAATCTTATACCGCATATTGAAAATTCTGCTCCTACTTCTCAAACTTGTATCTGCTTCATGAACACAACGCAGCTACAAACCATCAGCACCTGCAAGATAAGGCCTGTGTCCCTGACACCCTTGGGCTGGCGTGGAGGGGACTGGCCAGCAGGTCTTGGCAGACTTGGGTGCTGCTGACCGTGCTCGCGGTGTCTTCCTGCCATGGGAAGCATTAAGAAACTTCTGATTTTTTCCCTACTTTCCCCTCACACTCTCACAACTGTGGTAGCAATTTCACATGGGAAAAGAAACTCCTTGGCAGCTCCACCTGCAGTGTGACCAAGATAGAGACACCGCTGATGTGTCTCCGCGTGTTCACTGGGGTCCAGGTGGAGAATCTGCTGATCCCAGACACACTCCGGGGAGCTGGTACCACAGAACTGAACATGCCGGACGTGGAGAAACCAGTGCTCTATCGGCAGTGGGAGCTGCCCACTGGGAAAACTCCACCTGCACCCCCTCATCACCCGTAGGAATTGTCTCTTTGGAAGCAACGTCCTCTCTCAGTGGCACAGCAGGAAGAGAGATCCTGCCACGGAGAGGCCCCATCTCCCAGTCACAATTTCCACCATCACCCATCCCGGAGTGTCATGAAGGCAACAAGGGCCCATCCATGACCACCAGAGCAGCGGCCAGCAGCAAGCGAGCTGATCCCATCTCACGGGATAGGATGTCAGGGAGCAAAGCATCCATGGGTCACATCGCCCAGTTTTATACTTGGGAAGGGTCTGGGGGGCTTCCGTCTGCTTGGTAAACAGAACCCTGGGAGTGCTGTCCGGCTCGCTGGCTCTGTGCATTGTCAGGGTTGGTGTTTGGCTGCCAGGGGCAGCTGCGAGTGGCTGGGCCAGGGTGGTCCGGACGGGCAGGGCCGGCGGGCGTGCCTGTGACGCGCTTTGGCGCCTGTGACATCACAGGGGACCAGTCCCCACGGGGCGGTTATCAGGGGCGCCAGCAGCAGCGCTGCCTCAGTCCGGCTTGGTCCAGCGGTGAGTGCGCAGGCGGGGGGAGGCCGGGCTGGACGGGGCCGGGGCAGAAACGCGGCCCCCGGGGGTGGGTTCTCACCCTGCATGGAGGGCCCGGCCGCTCGCGGGAGCACCTTGGCCAGGGCACGGAGCCGCCGCCACCGGGGCCGGGGCAGCCCTTGCTGCCTCCCAGCTGCCTCGGCCCCGTTCCTACCTGCCCCCAGCTCCTTGCGGCCCCCAGCCCCGCTCCCCCTTCACCTGCCCCCTCCCTCTCACCCAGCCCCACTGAGCCCCTTCTCTCCCTTCTCCTGCAGGACATGGCTCTCTTGGACATTTTCGTCGGGCTTTTTCAAATTCTTACCCTCAACGTGCAGTTGGTGGGCTATGACCTGGATGAAGAGACGCACGAGCGCATGGAGCAGCGTGCGCAGATGCTGAAACGGGAGATGACTCGGCTGTGGCAGGAGATAGAGGAGAGGAGCCGCGAGCAGAGGATCCAGGAGCAGAGCAGCTTTGCCTGGGCACCCCTGCTCCTCTCTGCCTTGCAACACTGGCTGTGCTGGGCCCTTGCTGCACTCCTGGTCGTGCTCTTTGTGCTCTGCTGGTGTCTCAGGAAACGGAGCTGTGAGCCAGAGACAGAAGAGGAGAGCTCTGGTAAAAAGGTGGAGAAGGAGAAACAGGAAGGAGAGAATGAGGACGCAAATGAAGCTGAAGAAGCAAGTGATCATGCAAATGAAGCTGAAGAGAATGGTGATGCAAATGAAGACGAAGAAGGCAATGATGATGCAAACGAAGCTCAAGAAGAGCGTGATGATGCCACTGAACCTGACGAAGACAACGATGATGCAAATGAAGATGAAGGAGAGAATGATGATGAGAATGAAGATGAAGATGAGAATGATGATGAAAATGAAGATGAAGAAGAGGATGATGATGAAGACGAAGAGGAAGATGGAGATGATGAAGAGAATGATGATGAAGATGAAGCTGAAGAAGCGAATGATAATGCAAATGACCTGGGAAGGTTTTTTGAGGAGGACATGCCGTGGCCGGTTCGGCACCTGGACAGAGATTGCAAGTTTGTGACGAGCTTTATGGAAATCTTCATCCGTGTCTACCAGTATATCTTCTCAAATACCTGTTTCCCAGTGCTGGAAAAAGCCATCGAGGTGGGCAGTGCCTTTGAAGGTTGGAGTCCCCGTGAGGAAGACGTCACCTACCGCCTGATTTTGCCCCTGAAGCCTCCCCGTGGACACATCTTCCACCTGGAGCCGGGCCGCGTGTGGCCAATGAGGAACTTCCGCATCCGTGTGGAGTTGGTGTGTACCTGTGAGATGGAGCAGCCGGCAGGAGAGACACGTTGCTTCCTCCACCACCCCGAGCAAGAGCACGGGAGGAATGCAGGCTTCAGCATCCTAGACGACCTCTGCACTGCCTCCTACCTAGATGTGCAGAAAACTGCACGCTATTTCCAGATGTTCGTGAGACGTTCCTGGAGGGCTCTGCCTCTTTCAGCCATACGCCGCCTAACAGTGCTGCCCTCTGACCGCTCCTGCAAATTCTGTGTGACAAATCGCCGGGGGAAAAGGATTTTATTTGAGTTGATATTTGGGGTGCAAGAAGGCGACTCGGACATCTTTGTGAGCAGCCAGTATACAGAGGCTGCCTACACTCCCAGCACGATGTGGCCAGAGACCTATGCTGTGGCAGAGATGAAGTTCTTCAGGTATATTGCCAGAAAGGCACATCCTGACACCTGCTACCTCAGGTGCCTGCAGCTCTGTGTCCGCTGCCTGCTGGGCAGAGACTTTTCCACCTATACGCTGAAGACAGTTATGATGCACGTGCTGACCACCATGCCGCTGTCACCCTGGCACAGGAGGTATTCCTGGGAATGGCTGAATGACATCCTGCTCTACCTGCAGAGATGTCTGTACGAGAGACGCCTGAACCACTTCTTCATTGGCAATGAGAATGTGCCTGAGGAGATCATCTTGCCCCTGGAATTGCGAATGGCTGAACCCTTCAACCTCTTCCAGCACCTGACGCAGAATCCTTACGCCTCTGAGCACGCAAAGCTCGAGTTTGAGGAGCTGCGTAGTCGGGTTCGTAGGATGCTTCTCGACGGACGCTGAAAGAGGCCATCCTGCACAGAGCTGTGTCTGCGCAGGTCACAGCTGCTGGCAGACGACCGTGTCTTCCAGGAAGAAGAAAGAGGGGAGAATGCAGGGCACGGAAAGGGAAGGAAAGGAAAGGGTGCCACACCTTTCCTGCCCAGCAAAAGCGCATCCTGGGGAGTGGGACACGATGCAGCTGAAGAGGCCATCACGAGGAGTCTTGTGACAGGGACTCCATTACCACCCGGACAGCAACTGCCCTCTCTCTCTCTTCAACAGTGTCCATTCCATTCCTTCTGGGAGCTTTACCATGAGCAAAGCTGCCCATAAGTGTTGTGTTTGAATAAAGGTTGTGTTGTGAGCGCTTGCATCGCTTTTGTGGGGATCGTGGGCATAAGGTGCTGACTGCTCAGCTGCCACAGAGTCAGGGAGCGTTGTGCAGAAGAGCTGATGGGATGGGCTGTGGTCTCTCTGATTCTGTAAATCAGGCTCCTCCTTGCGTCCATGCTTCCTCATCAGGGCAATGAGAATAACTCATCAGCCTCCGGAAGGTGGTCCATCCAGTGCAGCAGAGGGAGCAGAGGACGCAGGAGCAGAGTGGCGTGGCCTTGGGAGCACTGTGCTTTTCTGCCTTGCAGCAGTGGCAGGTCTAGTCTTTGTCCTGCTCTTTGGGCTCTGCTGGTGGCTAGAGAAAAGGAGCTGTGCCTGTGTCAGTATTAATGAGGAGGAGAGATCCAGCAGCAACACAGCGCAGGAGACGGAAGAGGAGACAGGGTTGAGCAACACGAGGAAGAGGAAAGTGAAGAAGATCCCTGTGATGATAGTCATTTGAGCATGGTTCCTGAAAAGCACATTCAGTATCCAGTGCGGAACATGGCCAGCAAGTGCGAGGTGGCAGAGGAAGTAGCGGTGACTTCCTCCATGTTTTCAGATTGCTCTTCTTCAATAGTTTCTTCCTCACACTGCAGCCCGTCATTGAGGCGTGCAGCACTTTTGAAGGCTGGAATCCTCATGGGAACCATGCTGTCTACCTCCTGCTTGTGCCCCTGCATCCTGCCCTTGGCCATGCCTTCCACCTCGATCTGAGCATCGTGGAGCAGGTGCTGGCAAGAGACCCCTGCAACCATGTGGAGCTGCAGCATGCCTGGATGAGGAAACATCTGGTGGAGAATGTGCTGAGCATGTGCATATCCCTGAGGACACTCTGAGTAAAATCACCCTGCATCACCTCTCTTCCACGTTATGGTGCTCCCCTTCTCCCGCTAATGCTGGATTGACGCCAGCTCCACATCGAGCATTCAAAATTGGTTTTGTATATTTTGTGTCTATATTCTCTTTCTAGTAGTAGTATTAGTAAAAGCCTTTAAAACCTTTCAACTTGAAGTCTAAGTCTCCCTTCCTTCCTCCTTATTTTTCCTATCATCTCGCTGATGTACAGGAAGTGGGTGGCGGGAGGTGAGGGGGTAACAGGGAGCGTCCACCACAGCTTTTTGCTGACTTGCCTTAAAGCATGACACACTCCAGATGGGTTCACGTGTAGGAGGTAGGAACCACTCTGCTGCCAGGCAGTTGTACATATTACAGATGAAAGACCTAACTACTCTCAGTGGCAGTTCCCACCAACTTTGCTGCAAACCCTGCTCCTGATCCTGTTGCAAGAGGGACAAGCTCAGACAGGCAGCAGAGCTCCTGTGGGCTTTCTGGGTTGGTGTAGCTTTCTCTTAGCACTTGAGTAGACTTAAAGGAAGGGAGGGGGTTATTGGTGGATATAGAAGAAAACAATACATGGAATTGAAAGGGAGAAATAAACTTAACAGCTGAGTCAATTATACTGTTAAGTAGGCGTCTTTTCTTGTATCAGCACTGGGGAACACTGGGGATCATCCTCCGTAAGTGCTCCAAAGACTGGACGCTCTTGCGTTGCTTATAATCCTATAATAATTACGTATGCATTACAATTTTTGGAAATTTTGACACAGTCCCTAAGTGCCGTGTCTACACATCTTTTGGGTACCTCCAGCCACTGTGCCTCCAGCACTTCCCTGGGTATCTTCTTTGAATGCTCATTAACCCTTTCAATGTAGAACTTTTTCCTGAGAGCCCATCCAAACTTCCTCTGGAGAAACTTGAGGCCATTCCTCTCTTCCTATCACTTGTTACCTGGCAAAAAAGACCAACCCCCACCTCGCCACAACCTCCTTTCAGGCAGCTGGACACAGTGATAAGGTCTGCCCTCAGCCTCCTTTTCTCCAGGCTGAACCCCCCCAGGTCCTTCAGCTGCTCCCATCACACTTGTGCTCCAGACCCTTCGCCAGCCTCATTGCCCTTCTCTGATTTCACTCTAGCACCTCAAGGTCTTTCCTGTAGTGAGGGACCCAAAACTGGCCCCTGGGTTCAAGGTGGGACTTCAGCAGGGCCGAGTACAGGAGGATGATTACTTCCCTCATCCTGCTGGACACTGTATTGCTGATACACGCCAGGATGCTGTTGGCCTTCTTGGCCACCTGGGCACGCTCCCGGCCCATGTTCAGCTAGCTGTCGATGTCTTTTTCTGCTGGGCAGCTTTCCAGCCACTCTTTCCTGAGCCTATAGTGTTGTATGAGGTGGTTATGACTCAAGTCCAGGATCCAGAACTCAGCCTTGTTGAACCTCCTACAGCTGGCCTCGGCCCATAGATCCAGCCAGTCCAGATCTCTCTCTAGAGCCTTTCTACCCTCATGCACATCAACAATCCCACCCAACGTGGTGTCATCTGCAGACATACTGACCATGCACTGGGATGCAGCTCCCACTTTGCCCTTTGCCCTTCTCCAGTCTGGAGCACCCAGGAATTGGAATAAAGGTGGAGGAAGAGGAGGAGCAGGATTTGAGTGTGCCCCATGCAGGCTGCTAGTCAGACCATGAGGCTCTATGAACTACAAGCATCACTGCCATAAACAGGATGGGCAGTCAGCACCTTTCATTAAAAAAATTGTGCTTCAAGTCTGTGCAGCCTAGAATTATCTATTTTCCCCTCCAAGTTTATTGGGACTCAATATTCACTACAGAGAGACTGGAGGGGAAAAGGGTAGATATTGATCTGAACATGCCTCCCCAGCACATCTGTGACTCTTCAGGTCTTCTAGTCTCTAAGATATAGAATCATAGAATAGTTGGGGTTTGAAGGGAGCTTCAAAGGTCCTCTAGTTCAATGCCTACCCTGAGCAGGGACATCTTCACCCAGATCAGGTTGCTCAGAGTCCCATCCAGCCTGGCCTGGGATGTCTTCAGGGATGAGGTATCTACCACCTCTCTCAGCAATCTCTGACAGAATTTTTCCACCCGCATTGTAAAAAATTTCTTCCTCGTGTCTTCAAAGTGCAATCTGGCTCTGAACAGTTGCATTACCCTTAAGATTAATTTTATGAGCAACCTGGTTGAAAGACTAATTCATATGACACAATTACAGCTAAAATAAGTTCCAGGGCCAAAGTTGTCTTAATACACATCTTAAGTATTGCACAGGGGCTTCTTCTTCATCTGTTTTCCTCTTGAGACAATCTAATTGCATGCAGTGGAATTAGTTACTTTGAGAATGGGAAAGATCATACTCATGAATACCAATCCGCAGCCTTTATTATACTGAAGTTAAAGGATGGGGGTGGGGTGAGGAGGAAGAGAAAGCGGTGCTTGAAATGTAAGCCAGAACAAACCTGCAAGAGGAACCTTTTCTCTGTGCACTCCTCAGGTGTTATAAGAACAGTAGAGCACCACACGTGTGTGTGTGTGTGTGTGTGTGTGTGTGTGTGTGTGTGTGTGTGTGTGTGTGTATGTGTGTGTGTGTGTGTAATTGAACTTATTTGTGGCTCGATGCACAGACCGAAATGGGAGTGCTACACTGACTGTAATATGCAAAAGCAGAAGTAGCTTCATGACTGGCATCTTTGCCTAAGTCTTCACCATAACCTTTTTCTATTCCTATTGCATTAAAGTGTCTTTAACTGGTTATGCAGGATCTCAGCCTGCTATGTGATCCTGTTACCTTCAGGCATAATTGCAAATGAGACAAGAAATCTCAGCTGCACTGCTCCTTATAATGTTATTCATTCTTTTTCCAATGTTAATTATTCCTTGCAGTTGACAATGAAGCACAAAGACCAAAGAGTTGATTTTCAGTGTAATGAAAAACCAGTACATGCTAATATGTTCCATGTTACTTTGCTTATTAACATCGAAAAGCACTATTTTGTTTTTCTCTATAAATACTTAAAAGCCAGACACTAAATAAAAGGTGAGAACAAAAGACACATAGAAAAACATCAGATTTGTGTGCAAACCAAAGAGGATGTGCCACAAGCTGTGCTCAGAGAAAGCAGTAACTGAGTAGAAACATCATAGGTTTTCTTTCGTACCTTTGATGCTGCCTTTCGCCCCGTTGCACAGGATATTGGCCACCACACCATGCAGCACAGCAGTGGAGGTGTGCGGCTCACCTGACGGATGGGAGGGAGGATGGAGACGCCCTCGTGAACCCCATCCTAAGCCTCCCCAACAGCCATGGCAGAGGGAAGAAGGAGATCTTCCATGGAGACTCCTCCTTCTCACTGGAAGTTCTGCAGAGGGCTGCAAGTGGAGCACCCTCTTGACACTGGGGCTGTCTTTTACTCATCACACATCACAGGATGAGCCCAATTGAAGGTTTATATTAATCATTGAGCTTAAGTAAGTACGTTTGGAATAGAATCAATCACTTCGAATTACAAGGTTGTGGGATTTTTAATACACTGTCTGTTTCACGTTACTTAGTAAGCGAAATTTGCTGAAATCTTAAACCACATGTTGAAAATTCTGCCTCATTCTTGATCTAAACACCCCCAGAGCTGCTGTTCCTAAAGGTACTTATCTATGATGTCAGATACTGGGGGGTTTCACAGAGGTGAAAGAGGGTCCGCGATGCAGATGCGATTGTCCTGGAATAGAGAACTGAGGGCACTGCGTAACAGGCAGGATCCAGGAGAAGGCGGGCAAGCAAAGCTGAGCCGCCCACTGCCCTCATTAGAACCAAGGCCACCAGGAAAGGGGCACAGATGGGGCAGACCAGCATCCAGTCTGATCAGTTAGGCCATTGCATGCCATTAGCATCATGCTTCCTATTTAAGGAGAATCGGGATCATCCGGCTAGTGTCAGAGCTGGGATGGAGACCTGTTTGGAGGAGTTCTGGTTGGGAGGTTCTTTATTTCAGTCTTTTGCCATTCTGCCATTTTGCAGAGGCCTCTGGGCCTTTCTGCCTCTTTCTCTCTTCTCTCTCTGGGATCGCTTGTTCTGGACGAGGGTGCTGCTTCCTTGGATGGCCTGCTTGGTGCAGACAGAGTTCAAGAGGAATTGCACTGGTTGCCTTTTATGTTTTATTTCCATTTTATATACATTATTTTTACTAGCGGTGTATTAGTGATTCTGGCAGAATGCAAACCCTCCTCTCTCCCCCTCCCTCCTTCAGCAGGCGCCAGTGAGCCGCTGGGCACCTGCGGCCAGTGTGGGGGATGTTTGGAGGCTTCAGGGGCACCCACAGCCAGTGTGGGGGTGCAGAGAAGCTTCTAGAATGCCTACAGTCAGATCTGATCAGCCAATAGAGATGGGATTCTCATCAAGACTCCGCCCATTGTCGCGGGTCTCTCAGAGCACGAGCAAGATGCTGCCGCCGAGAGCCCCCCGGGATGGAGACTGCGCTTGCCTCGCCGCCACGGGTGTAAGTAAAAATAATCCCACACCGTGTTTAGGCAAGTGTGTATTTCTCTGGGACTCAGGGCCGGCTCCGGCATTGTTTTGGTGAAGCCACATGCATGCACTCTCTGGACCGCCTGTTGGAGTAGTTGCTGCCCCTTAATAATTTTCCTGAACTGATATCCGAACCTTTATTTAAGTCACTTTGGAGTGCTAAAACGCTGTATCTTACTGGTTTAATAAAAGTTGTTTTGGACCCTGTTGTCCCTTAAACTAACCTCAGGGTGCCACCGTGACAATGATAATTTCACAGAATCACAGAATCGACTGGGTTGGAAAAGACCTCAGAGATCATCGAGTCCAACCCTTGGTCCAACTCTAGTCCATGTATTAGATCACGGCACTAAGTGCCATGTCCAATCTCAGTTTAAAAACCTCCAGGGACGGCGAGTCCACCACCTCTCTGGGCAGGCCATTCCAATGCCTGACCACTCTCTCTGTAAAGAATTTCTGATGAATTTGCTGATGATGGTCTCAATCCCGTCATCTAAATCATCAATAAAGATGTTAAACAGGACTGGACCTAACACTGACCCCTGGGGAACACCACTAGTGACTGGCCGGCAGCTGGATGCAGCCCCATTCACCAGTACTCTCTGGGCCAGGCCCTCCAGCCAGTTCTTAACCCAGCATAGAGTGCACTTGTCCAAGCCAAGGGCTACCAGCTTTTGCAGGACTATATTATGGGAGACAGTGTCAAAGGCCTTGCTGAAGTCCAGATAGACCACATCCATGGCTTTCCCCTCATCCACCAGGTGAGTCACCTGATCATTAAAGGAGATCAGGTTGGTCAGACAGGACCTGCCCCTCCTAAACCCATGCTGTCTGGGTCTGATCCCTTGTCCATCCTGAAGGTGCTGTGTGATTCCATTCAGGATGATCTGCTCCATAACCCTGCCAGGCACCGAGGTCACGCTGACAGGCCTGTAGTTGCCAGGGTCAGCTTTGCAGCCCTTTTTGTGGACTGGGGTAACATTGGCCAATTTCCAATCATATGGGACCTCCCCAGTGAGCCAGGACTGTTGGAAGATGATGGAGAGCAGCTTGGCAAGTTCTTCTGCTAGCTACCTCATCACCCTAGGATGGATCCCATCTGGTCCCATTGACTTGTGAGGATCCAGATGGCTCAGTAAATCACCAGCTATTTCCTCCTGGAATACAAGGGGCCTATTTGGCTTCCTATCTCTGTCGACCACCTCCAGAGATGAGCTGTCCTGAGGGCCACCTGTCTTACTGGTAAAAACTGAGGCAAAGTAGGTATTAAGTACCTCAGCTTTCTCCTCATCTTTGTTAACTACATTTCCCTCAAAGTCCAACAGAGAATGGAGGTTTTCCTTGCCCCTCCTTTTGTTGTTAACATATTTGAAGAAGGACTTTTTATTACCCCTGACAGAATTGGCCAAATTAACTTCAAATTGCACTTTTGTTTCCCTGATTTTTTTCCTGCATGATCTAGCTATTTCCATAAATTCTTCATAAGTAGCCAGCCCATTTTTCCACAGTCGGTAAAGTCTCTTTTTATTTCTGATTTCATTCAGAATCTCCCTGTTTAGCCAAGCCGGTTGTCTTCCCCGCCGGCTAGCCTTTCGGCACACTGGTATAGCCTGTTCCTGCGCACTCAAAACCTCCTGCTTGAAGCATGTCCAACCCTCCTGGGCCCCCTTGTTTTTAAGCATTGTTTCCCAGGGTATGCTCTGAACTAGACTTCTGAATAGGCAAAAATCTGCCCTCCATTTGCTATTTTATTAAACTGTGTTTGTTTCATTTCCACGAGTTTCTCCCTTCCCTTTCACGTCTCTCCCCTATTTGGGGATGTTTGGAGGAGGGAGGGAGTCAACAAGTGGCTATCGTGGCTCTGTTGCTAGCTGGAGCTTCACCATGACCTGGAGCTGCGAGATCGCTCACGAGACTGCTCATCACCAGACAGGCTCTGAAAGAGCTCTTCATGCCCAGAGCTGTGTTTGCAAGGCTCACAGCTGACTGCAGGCGACAACTTCATACCATAGGGACATGGTGTGGAGACTAGGGTGGCTACAAAGATGATTTTTTCCCTACTTTCCCTCACACTCTCACAACTGTGGTGGCGATTTCACATGGGAAAAGAAACTCCTTGGCACCTCCACCTGCAGTGGGACCAAGAGAGAGACACCGCTGATGTGTCTCCGCGTGTTCACTGGGGTCCAGGTGGAGAATCTGCTGATCCCAGACACACTCCGGGGAGCTGGTACCACAGAACTGAACATGCCGGACGTGGAGAAACCAGTGCTCTATCGGCAGTGGGAGCTGCCCACTGGGAAAACTCCACCTGCAACCCCTCATCACCCGTAGGAATTGTCTCTTTGGAAGCAACGTCCTCTCTCAGTGGCACAGCAGGAAGAGAGATCCTGCCACGGAGAGGCCCCATCTCCCAGTCACAATTTCCACCATCACCCATCCCGGAGTGTCATGAAGGCAACAAGGGCCAATCCATGACCACCAGAGCAGCGGCCAGCAGCAAGGGAGCTGATCCCATCTCACGGGATAGGATGTCAGGGAGCAAAGCATCCATGGGTCACATCGCCCAGTTTTATACTTGGGAAGGGTCTGGGGGGCTTCCGTCTGCTTGGTAAACAGAACCCTGGGAGTGCTGTCCGGCTCGGTGGCTCTGTGCATTGTCAGGGTTGGTGTTTGGCTGCCAGGGGCAGCTGCGAGTGGCTGGGCCAGGGTGGTCCGGACGGGCAGGGCCGGCGGGCGTGCCTGTGACGCGCTCTGGCGCCTGTGACATCACAGGGGACCAGTCCCCACGGGGCGGTTATCAGGGGCGCCAGCAGCAGCGCTGCCTCAGTCCGGCTTGGTCCAGCGGTGAGTGCGCAGGCGGGGGGAGGCCGGGCTGGACGGGGCCGGGGCAGAAACGCGGCCCCCGGGGGTGGGTTCTCACCCTGCATGGAGGGCCCGGCCGCTCGCGGGAGCACCTTGGCCAGGGCACGGAGCCGCCGCCTCCGGGGCCGGGGCAGCCCTTGCTGCCTCCCAGCTGCCTCGGCCCCGTTCCTACCTGCCCCCAGCTCCATTCGGCCCCCGGCCCCGCTCCCCCTTCACCTGCCCCCTCCCTCCCGCCCAGCCCCACTGAGCCCCTTCTCCCCCTTCTCCTGCAGGACATGGCTCTCTTGGACATTTTCGTCGGGCTTTTTCAAATTCTTACCCTCAACGTGCAGTTGGTGGGCTATGACCTGGATGAGGAGACGCACGAGCGCATGGAGCAGCGTGCGCAGATGCTGAAACGGGAGATGACTCGGCTGTGGCAGGAGATAGAGGAGAGGAGCCGCGAGCAGAGGATCCAGGAGCAGAGCGGCTTTGCCTGGGCACCCCTGCTCCTCTCTGCCTTGCAACACTGGCTGTGCTGGGCCCTTGCTGCACTCCTGGTCGTGCTCTTTGTGCTCTGCTGGTGTCTCAGGAAACGGAGCCGTGAGCCAGAGACAGAAGAGGAGAGCTCTGGTAAAAAGGTGGAGAAGGAGAAACAGGAAGGAGAGAATGAGGACGCAAATGAAGCTGAAGAAGCAAGTGATCATGCAAATGAAGCTGAAGAGAATGGTGATGCAAATGAAGACGAAGAAGGCAATGATGATGCAAACGAAGCTCAAGAAGAGCGTGATGATGCCAATGAACCTGATGAAGACAACGATGATGCAAATGAAGATGAAGGAGAGAATGATGATGAGAATGAAGATGAAGACGAGAATGATGATGAAAATGATGATGAAGAAGAGGATGATGATGAAGACAATGATGATGAAGAGGATGATGATGAAGACGAAGATGGAGATGAAGAAGAGAATGATGATGAAGATGAAGCTGAAGAAGCGAATGATAATGCAAATGACCTGGGAAGGTTTTTTGAGGAGGACATGCCGTGGCCAGTTCGGCACCTGGACAGAGATTGCAAGGCGGTGACGAGCTTTATGGAAATCTTCATCTATGTCTACCAGCGTATCTTCTCAAATACCTGTTTCCCAGTGCTGGAAAAAGCCATCAAGGTGGGCAGTGCCTTTGAAGGTTGGAGTCCCCGTGAGGAAGACATCACCTACCGCCTGATTTTGCCCCTGAAGCCTCCCCGTGGACACATCTTCCACCTGGAGCCGGGCCGCGTGTGGCCAATGAGGAACTTCCGCATCCGTGTGGAGTTGGTGTGTACCTGTGAGATGGAGCAGCCGGCAGGAGAGACACGTTGCTTCCTCCACCACCCCGAGCAAGAGCACGGGAGGAATGCAGGCTTCAGCATCCTAGACGACCTCTGCACTGCCTCCTACCTAGATGTGCAGAAAACTGCGCGCTATTTCCAGATGTTCGTGAGACGTTCCTGGAGGGCTATGCCTCTTTCAGCCATATGCCGCCTAACAGTGCTGCCCTCTGACCGCTCCTGCAAATTCTGTGTGACAAATCGCCGGGGGAAAAGGTTTTTGATTGAGTTGATATTTGGGGTGCAAGAAGGCGACTCGGACATCTTTGTGAGCAGCCAGTATTCAGAGGCTGCCTACACTCCAAGCACGATGTGGCCAGAGACCTATGCTGTGGCAGAGAAGAAGTTCTTCAGGTATATTGCCAGAAAGGCACATCCTGACACCTGCTACCTCAGGTGCCTGCAGCTCTGTGTCCGCTGCCTGCTGGGCAGAGACTTTTCCACCTATACGCTGAAGACAGTTATGATGCACGTGCTGACCACCATGCCGCTGTCACCCTGGCACAGGAGGTATTTCTGGGAATGGCTGAACGACATCCTGCTCTACCTGCAGAGATGTCTGCACGAGAAACGCCTGAACCACTTCTTTATTGGCAATGAGAACGTGCCTGAGGAGATCATCTTGCCCCTGGAATTGCGAATGGCTGAACCCCTCAACCTCTTCCAGCACCTGACGCAGAATCCTTACGCCTCTGAGCACGCAAAGCTCGAGTTTGAGGAGCTGCGTAGTCGGGTTCGTAGGATGCTTCTCGACGGACACTGAAAGAGACCATCCTGCACAGAGCTGTGTCTGCGCAGGTCACAGCTGCTGGCAGACAACCGTGTCTTCCAGGAAGAAAAAAGGAGAATGCAGGGCACGGAAAGGGAAGGAAAGGAAAGGGTGCCACACCCTTCCTGCCCAGTAAAAGCACATCCTGGGGAGTGGGACACGATGCAGCTGAAGAGGCCATCACGAGGAGTCTTGTGACAGGGACTCCATTACCACACGGACAGCAACTGCCCTCTCTCTCTCTTCAACAGTGTCCATTCCATTCCTTCTGGCAGCTTTACCATGTGCAAAGCTGCCCATAAGTGTTGTGTTTGAATAAAGGTTGTGTTGTGAGAGCTTGCATCGCTTTTGTGGGGATCGTGGGCATAAGGTGCTGACTGCTCAGCTGCCACAGAGTCAGGGAGCGTTGTGCAGAAGAGCTGATGGGATGGGCGGTGGTCTCTCTGATTCTGTAAATCAGGCTCCTCCTTGCGTCCATGCTTCCTCATCAGGGCAATGAGAATAACTCATCAGCCTCCGGAAGGTGGTCCATCCAGTGCAGCAGAGGGAGCAGAGGACGCAGGAGCAGAGTGGCGTGGCCTTGGGAGCACTGTGCTTTTCTGCCTTGCAGCAGTGGCAGGTCTAGTCTTTGTCCTGCTCTTTGGGCTCTGCTGGCGGCTAGAGAAAAGGAGCTGTGCCTGTGTCGGTATTAATGAGGAGGAGAGATCCAGCAGCAACACAGCGCAGGAGAAGGAAGAGGAGACAGGGCTGAGCAACACGAGGAAGAGTAAAGTGAAGAAGATCCTTGTGATGATAGTCATTTGAGCATGGTTCCTGAAAAGCACATTCAGTATCCAGTGCAGAACATGGCCAGCAAGTGCCAGGTGGCAGAGGAAGTAGCGGTGACTCCTCCATGTTTTCAGATTGCTCTTCTTCAATAGTTTCTTCCTCACACTGCAGCCAGTCATTGAGGCAGGCAGCACTTTTGAAAGCTGGAATCCTCATGGGAACCATGCTGTCTACCCCCTGCTTGTGCCCCTGCATCCTGCCCTTGGCCATGCCTTCCACCTCGATCTGAGCATCGTGGAGCAGGTGCTGGCAAGAGACCCCTGCAACCATGTGGAGCTGCAGCATGCCTGGATGAGGAAACATCTGGTGGAGAATGTGCTGAGCATGTGCATATCCCTGTGGACACTCTGAGTAAAATCACCCTGCATCACCTCTCTTTCACATTATGGTGCTCCCCTTCTCCCGCTAATGCTGGATTGACGCCAGCTCCACATCGAGCATTCAAAATTGGTTTTGTATATTTTGTGTCTATATTCTCTTTCTAGTAGTAGTATTAGTAAAAGCCTTTAAAACCTTTCAACTTGAAGTCTTAGTCTCTCTTCCTTCCTCCTTATTTTTCCTATCATCTCGCTGATGTACAGGAAGTGGGTGGCGGGAGGTGAGGGGGTAACAGGGAGCGTCCTATAAATACTTAAAAGCCAGACACTAAATAAAAGGTGAGAACAAAAGACACATAGAAAAACATCAGATTTGTGTGCAAACCAAAGAGGATGTGCCACAAGCTGTGCTCAGAGAAAGCACTAACTGAGTAGAAACATCATAGGTTTTCTTTCGTACCTTTGATGCTGCATTTCCCCCCGTTGCACAGGGTATTGGCCACCACACCATGCAGCACAGCAGTGGAGGTGTGCGGCTGACCTGACGGATGGGAGGGAGGATGGAGACGCCCTCGTGAACCCCATCCTAAGCCTCCCCAACAACCATGGCAGAGGGAAGAAGGAGATCTTCCATGGAGACTCCTCCTTCTCACTGGAAGTTCTGCAGAGGGCTGCAAGTGGAGCACCCTCTTGACACTGGTGCTGTCTTTTACTCATCACACATCACTGGATGAGCCCAATTGAAGGTTTATATTAATCATTGAGCTTAAGTAAGTACGTTTGGAATAGAATCAATCACTTCGAATTACAAGGTTGTGGGATTTTTAATACACTGTCTGTTTCACGTTACTTAGTAAGCGAAATTTGCTGAAATCTTAAACCACATGTTGAAAATTCTGCCTCATTCTTGATCTAAACACCCCCAGAGCTGCTCTTCCTACAGGTACTTATCTATGATGTCAGATACTGGGGGGTTTCACAGAGGTGAAAGAGGGTCCACGATGCAGATGCGATTGTCCTGGAATAGAGAACTGAGAGCACTGCGTAACAGGCAGGATCCAGGAGAAGGCGGGCAAGCAGAGCTGAGCCACCCACTGCCCTCATTAGAACCGAGGCCACCAGGAAAGGGGCACAGATGGGGCAGACCAGCATCCAGACTGATCAGTTAGGCCATTGCATGCCATTAGCATCATGCTTCCTATTTAAGGAGAATCGGGATCTTCCGGCTAGTGTCAGAGCTGGGACGGAGACCTGTTTGGAGGAGTTCTGGTTGGGAGGTTCTTTATTTCAGTCTTTTGCCATTCTGCCATTTTGCAGAGGCCTCTGGGCCTTTCTGCCTCTTTCTCTCTTCTCTCTCTGGGATCGCTTGTTCTGGACGAGGGTGCTGCTTCCTTGGATGGGCTGCTCGGTGCAGACAGAGTTCAAGAGGAATTGCACTGGTTGCCTTTTATGTTTTATTTCCATTTTATATACATTATTTTTACTAGTGGTGTATTAGTGATTCTGGCAGAATGCAAACCCTCCTCTCTCCCCCTCCCTCCTTCAGCAGGCATCAGTGAGCCGCTGGGCACCTGCGGCCAGTGTGGGGGATGTTTGGAGGCTTCAGGGGCAGCCACAGCCAGTGTGGGGGTGCAGAGAAGCTTCTGGAATGCCTACAGTCAGATCTGATCAGCCAATAGAAATGGGATTCTCATCGAGACTCCGCCCATTGTCACGGGTCTCTCGGAGCACGAGCAAGATGCTGCCGCCGAGAGCCCCCCGGGATGGAGACTGCGCTTGCCTCGCCACCACGGGTGTAAGTAAAAATAATCCTACACCGTGTTTAGGCAAGTGTGTATTTCTCTGGGACTCAGGGACGGCTCCGGCATTGTTTTGAGTGAAGCCACGTGCATGCACTCTCTGGACCGCCTGTTGTAGTAGTTGCTGCCCCTTAATAATTTTCCTGAACTGATATCCGAACCTTTATTTAAGTCACTTTGGAGTGCTAAAACGCTGTATCTTACTGGTTTAATAAAAGTTGTTTTGGACCCTGTTGTCCCTTAAACTAACCTCGGGGTGCCACCGTGACAATGATAATTTCACAGAATCACAGAATCACAGAATCGACTGGGTTGGAAAAGATCTCAGAGATCATCGAGTCCAACCCTTGGTCCAACTCTAGTCCGTTTATTAGATCATGGCACTAAGTGCCATGTCCAATCTCAGTTTAAAAACCTCCAGGGACGGCGAGTCCACCACCTCCCTGGGCAGCCATTCCAATGCCTGACCACTCTCTCTGTAAAGAATTTCTTTCTAATATCCAGCCTCAATTTCCCCTGGCAGAGTTGAAGCCCATGCCCCCTTGTCTTATTGCTAACTGCCTGGGAGAAGAGACCAATCCCCACCTGGCTATAACTTCCCTTCAGGTAGTTATAGAGAGTGCTGAGGTCACCTCTAAGCCTCCTCTTCTCTAGACTAAACAACCCCAGCTCCCTCAGCCTCTCCCCATAGGTCTTATGTTCAAGTCCCTTCACCAGTCATGTTGCTCTTCTCTGGACCCGCTCCAGCACTTCAATGTCCTTCCTGAACTGAGGAGCCCAGAACTGAACACAATACTCCAGGTGTGGCCTCCCCAATGCAGAGTACAGGGGAAGGATCACTTCCCTTGTCCTGCTGACCACGCTATTTTTGATACAGGACAGGATACTGTTGGCCTTCTTGGCCACCTGGGCACACTGTTGGCTCATGTTGAGCTTCCTGTCAATTAGTACCCCCAGGTCCCTTTCTGTCTGACTGCTCTCCAGCCACTCTGTGCCCAGCCTGTAGCGCTGCAGGGGGTTGTTGTGACCAAAGTGCAGCACCCGGCACTTGGCCTTATTGAACTTCACCCCATTGGAATCAGCCCATTTTTCCAGTCTGTCCAGATCCCTCTGCAGAGCCCTCCTGCCTTCCAGCAGGTCGACACTCCCTCCCAACTTGGTGTCATCAGCAAACTTGCTGATGATGGTCTCAATCCCATCATCTAAATCGTCAATAAGGATGTTAAACAGGACTGGACCCAACACTGACCCCTGGGGAACACCACTAGTGACTGGCCACCAGCTGGATGCAGCCCCATTCACCAGCACCTTCTGGGCCCGGCCCTCCAGCCAGTTCTTAACCCAGTGTAGAGTACACTTGTCCAAGCCATGGGCTACCAGCTTTTGCAGGAGTATATTATGGGAGACAGTGTCAAAGGCCTTGCTGAAGTCCAGATAGACCACATCCACGGCTTTCCCCTCAGCCACCAGGTGAGTCACCTGATCATTAAAGGAGATCAGGTTGGTCAGACAGGACCTGCCCCTCCTAAACCCGTGCTGGCTGGGTCTGATCCCTTGTCCATCCTGAAGGTGCTGTGTGATTCCACTCAGGATGATCCGCTCCATAACCCTGCCAGGCACCGAGGTCACGCTAACAGGCCTGTAGTTGCCAGGGTCAGCTTTGCAGCCCTTTTTGTGGACTGGGGTAACATTGGCCAATTTCCAATCATATGGGACCTCCCCAGTGAGCCAGGACTGTTGGAAGATGATGGAGAGCAGCTTGGCAAGTTCTTCTGCTAGCTCACTCATCACCCTAGGATGGATCCCATCTGGTCCCATAGACTTGTGAGGATCCAGATGGCTCAGTAAATCACCAGCTATTTCCTCCTGGAATACAAGGGGCCTATTTGGCTTCCTATCTCTGTCGACCACCTCCAGAGATGAGTTGTCATGAGGGCCACCTGTCTTACTGGTAAAAACTAAGGCAAAGTAGGTATTAAGTACCTCAGCTTTCTCCTCATCTTTGTTAACTATATTTCCCTCAAAGTCCAACAGAGAATGGAGGTTTTCCTTGCCCCTCCTTTTGTTGTTAACATATTTGAAGAAGGACTTTTTATTATCCCTGACAGAATTGGCCAAATTAACTTCAAATTGCACTTTTGTTTCCCTGATTTTTTTCCTGCATGATCTAGCTATTTCCATAAATTCTTCATAAGTAGCCAGCCCTTTTTTCCACAGTCGGTAAAGTCTCTTTTTATTTCTGATTTCATTCAGAATCTCCCTGTTTAGCCAAGCCGGTTGTCTTCCCCGCCGGCTAGCCTTTCGGCACACTGGTATAGCCTGTTCCTGTGCACTCAAAACCTCCTGCTTGAAGCATGTCCAACCCTCCTGGGCCTCCTTGTTTTTAAGCATTGTTTCCCAGGGTATGCTCTGAACTAGACTCCTGAATAGGCAAAAATCTGCCCTCCATTTGCTATTTTATTAAACTGTGTTTGTTTCATTTCCACGAGTTTCTCCCTTCCCTTTCACGTCTCTCCCCTAGTTGGGCATGGGAGGAGGGGGGGAGTCAACAAGTGGCTATCGTGGCTCTATTGCTAGCTGGAGCTTCACCATGACCTGGAGCTGCGAGATCGCTCACGAGACTGCTCATCACCAGACAGGCTCTGAAAGAGCTCTTCATGCCCAGAGCTGTGTTTGCGAGGCTCACAGCTGACTGCAGGCGACAACTTCATACCATAGGGACATGGCGTGGAGACTAGGGTGGCTACAAAGATGATTTTTTCCCTACTTTCCTCTCACAACTGTGGTAGCGATTTCACATGGGAAAAGAAACTCTTTGGCACCTCCACCTGCAGTGGGACCAAGAGAGAGACACCGCTGATGTGTCTCCGCGTGTTCACTGGGGTCCAGGTAGAGAATCTGCTGATCCAAGACACACTCCGGGGAGCTGGTACCACAGAACTGAACATGCCGGACGTGGAGAAACCAGTGCTCCACCGGCAGTGGGAGCTGCCCACTGGGAAAACTCCACCTGCAACCCCTCATCACCCGTAGGAATTGTCTCTTTGGAAGCAACGTCCTCTCTCAGTGGCACAGCAGGAAGAGAGATCCTGCCACGGAGAGGCCCCATCTCCCAGTCACAATTTCCACCATCACCCATCCCGGAGTGTCATGAAGGCAACAAGGGCCCATCCATGACCACCAGAGCAGCGGCCAGCAGCAAGGGAGCTGATCCCATCTCACGGGATAGGATGTCAGGGAGCAAAGCATCCATGGGTCACATCACCCAGTTTTATACTTGGGAAGGGTCTGGGGGGCTTCCGTCTGCTTGGTAAACAGAACCCTGGGAGTGCTGTCCGGCTCGCTGGCTCTGTGCATTGTCAGGGTTGGTGTTTGGCTGCCAGGGGCAGCTGCGAGTGGCTGGGCCAGGGTGGTCCGGACGGGCAGGGCCGGTGGGCGTGCCTGTGACGCGCTCTGGCGCCTGTGACATCACAGGGGACCAGTCCCCACGGGGCGGTTATCAGGGGCGCCAGCAGCAGCGCTGCCTCAGTCCGGCTTGGTCCAGCGGTGAGTGCGCAGGCGGGGGGAGGCCGGGCTGGACGGGGCCGGGGCAGAAACGCGGCCCCCGGGGGTGGGTTCTCACCCTGCATGGAGGGCCCGGCCGCTCGCGGGAGCACCTTGGCCAGGGCACGGAGCCACCGGGCCGGGGCAGCCCTTGCTGCCTCCCAGCTGCCTCGGCCCCGTTCCTACCTGCCCCCAGCTCCATTCGGCCCCCGGCCCCGCTCCCCCTTCACCTGCCCCCTCCCTCTCACCCAGCCCCACTGAGCCCCTTCTCTCCCTTCTCCTGCAGGACATGGCTCTCTTGGACATTTTCGTCGGGCTTTTTCAAATTCTTACCCTCAACGTGCAGTTGGTGGGCTATGACCTGGATGAAGAGACGCACGAGCGCATGGAGCAGCGTGCGCAGATGCTGAAACGGGAGATGACTCGGCTGTGGCAGGAGATAGAGGAGAGGAGCCGCGAGCAGAGGATCCAGGAGCAGAGCGGCTTTGCCTGGGCACCCCTGCTCCTCTCTGCCTTGCAACACTGGCTGTGCTGGGCCCTTGCTGCACTCCTGGTCGTGCTCTTTGTGCTCTGCTGGTGTCTCAGGAAACGGAGCCGTGAGCCAGAGACAGAAGAGGAGAGCTCTGGTAAAAAGGTGGAGAAGGAGAAACAGGAAGGAGAGAATGAGGACGCAAATGAAGCTGAAGAAGGAAGTGATCATGCAAATGAAGCTGAAGAGAATGGTGATGCAAATGAAGACGAAGAAGGCAATGATGATGCAAACGAAGCTCAAGAAGAGCGTGATGATGCCAATGAACCTGACGAAGACAACGATGATGCAAATGAAGATGAAGGAGAGAATGATGATGAGAATGAAGATGATGATGAGAATGAAGATGAAGATGAGAATGATGATGAAAATGAAGATGAAGAAGAGGATGATGATGAAGACGAAGACGAAGATGGAGATGATGAAGAGAATGATGATGAAGATGAAGCTGAAGAAGCGAATGATAATGCAAATGACCTGGGAAGGTTTTTTGAGGAGGACATGCCGTGGCCGGTTCGGCACCTGGACAGAGATTGCAAGTTTGTGACGAGCTTTATGGAAATCTTCATCCGTGTCTACCAGTATATCTTCTCAAATACCTGTTTCCCAGTGCTGGAAAAAGCCATCGAGGTGGGCAGTGCCTTTGAAGGTTGGAGTCCCCGTGAGGAAGACGTCACCTACCGCCTGATTTTGCCCCTGAAGCCTCCCCGTGGACACATCTTCCACCTGGAGCCGGGCCGCGTGTGGCCAATGAGGAACTTCCGCATCCGTGTGGAGTTGGTGTGTACCTGTGAGATGGAGCAGCCGGCAGGAGAGACACGTTGCTTCCTCCACCACCCCGAGCAAGAGCACGGGAGGAATGCAGGCTTCAGCATCCTAGACGACCTCTGCACTGCCTCCTACCTAGATGTGCAGAAAACTGCGCGCTATTTCCAGATGTTCGTGAGACGTTCCTGGAGGGCTCTGCCTCTTTCAGCCATACGCCGCCTAACAGTGCTGCCCTCTGACCGCTCCTGCAAATTCTGTGTGACAAATCGCCGGGGGAAAAGGATTTTGATTGAGTTGATGTTTGGGGTGCAAGAAGGCGACTCGGACATCTTTGTGAGCAGCCAGTATACAGAGGCTGCCTACACTCCAAGCACGATGTGGCCAGAGACCTATGCTGTGGCAGAGATGAAGTTCTTCAGGTATATTGCCAGAAAGGCACATCCTGACACCTGCTACCTCAGGTGCCTGCAGCTCTGTGTCCGCTGCCTGCTGGGCAGAGACTTTTCCACCTATACGCTGAAGACAGTTATGATGCACGTGCTGACCACCATGCCGCTGTCACCCTGGCACAGGAGGTATTTCTGGGAATGGCTGAATGACATCCTGCTCTACCTGCAGAGATGTCTGTACGAGAGACGCCTGAACCACTTCTTCATTGGCAATGAGAATGTGCCTGAGGAGATCATCTTGCCCCTGGAATTGCGAATGGCTGAACCCTTCAACCTCTTCCAGCACCTGACGCAGAATCCTTACGCCTCTGAGCACGCAAAGCTCGAGTTTGAGGAGCTGCGTAGTCGGGTTCATAGGATGCTTCTCGACGGACGCTGAAAGAAGCCATCCTGCACAGAGCTGTGTCTGCGCAGGTCACAGCTGCTGGCAGACAACCGTGTCTTCCAGGAAGAAGAAAGAGGGGAGAATGCAGGGCACGGAAAGGGAAGGAAAGGAAAGGGTGCCACACCTTTCCTGCCCAGCAAAAGCGCATCCTGCGGAGTGGGACACGATGCAGCTGAAGAGGCCATCACGAGGAGTCTTGTGACAGGGACTCCATTACCACCCGGACAGCAACTGCCCTCTCTCTCTCTTCAACAGCGTCCATTCCATTCCATTCCTTCTGGGAGCTTTACCATGAGCAAAGCTGCCCATAAGTGTTGTGTTTGAATAAAGGTTGTGTTGTGAGTGCTTGCATCACTTTTGTGGGGATCGTGGGCATAAGGTGCTGACTGCTCAGCTGCCACAGAGTCAGGGAGCGTTGTGCAGAAGACCTGATGGGATGGGCTGTGGTCTCTCTGATTCTGTAAATCAGGCTCCTCCTTGCGTCCATGCTTCCTCATCAGGGCAATGAGAATAACTCATCAGCCTCCGGAAGGTGGTCCATCCAGTGCAGCAGAGGGAGCAGAGGACGCAGGAGTAGAGCGGCGTGGCCTTGGGAGCACTGTGCTTTTCTGCCTTGCAGCAGTGGCAGGTCTAGTCTTTGTCCTGCTCTTGGGGCTCTGCTGGCGACTAGAGAAAAGGAGCTGTGCCTGTGTCAGTATTAATGAGCAGGAGAGATCCAGCAGCAACACAGCGCAGGAAACGGAAGAGGAGACAGGGTTGAGCAACACGAGGAAGAGGAAAGTGTAGAAGATCCCTGTGATGATAGTCATTTGAGCATGGTTCCTCAAAAGCACATTCAGTATCCAGTGCGGAACATGGCCAGCAAGTGCCAGGTGGTAGAGGAAGTAGCGGTGACTTCCCTCATGTTTTCAGATTGCTCTTCTTCAATAGTTTCTTCCTCACACTGCAGCCAGTCATTGAGGCGCGCAGCACTCTTGAAGGCTGGAATCCTCATGGGAACCATGCTGTCTTACCCCCTGCTTGTGCCCCTGCATCCTGCCCTTGGCCATGCCTTCCACCTCGATCTGAGCATCGTGGAGCAGGTGCTGGCAAGAGACCCCTGCAACCATGTGGAGCTGCAGCATGCCTGGATGAGGAAACATCTGGTGGAGAATGTGCTGAGCATGTGCATATCCCTGAGGACACTCTGAGTAAATGTCACCCTGTATCACCCCTTGTCGTAAGACGATGTGGAGAATGCAAAATTGCCGGCAGGGCAATACCCTTTCATGAACTCTTAACAACACTGAATATCAATGTCCGCCAGACCATGTTTTTCCAACCCTTCTATACTCTATACCCAAAAGGCCATGCAGCAAGTACAGGCTACGATTAGTTACACTTGCAGTCACTCTTCCCCCCCCACTATGGTGATCAGCTGCAGGGCACTGTCCACACACTATTCATGCGCAGCGACCACGGCGGTGCTCCTGCAGCCTGGGTTGAGGGCAGACCAGCTTCTGTTTACTTCCTTTCAGCCTTTGGTGTCTCTAGGAAAAACCTCCGTGCAGGTGCTAGCCCAAGCGCTGGCTTGTTCATAGCACACAGCCAAAAACTCTCCACAATTCCTCCTTTTTTCTTTTTTTTTCTTTTTGGACAAGCCAGGCTTGCTTAGCTATGCATTCTAACCCCTCTTTGATACGTGATAGAAAACAACTTATACATAACATATCAATTACAACAACAATCAACATAAACAATGCACTTTGCAATAAACTCTTAATCCACCCTCCTAGGCCAAGCCAATTTGTTAAACTTTTTAAACCAAAAATCAATCGGTTTGATTTCCTGTGGCTCTGGCCCTACGGAAAGGCGATCATTGCAATTGTCATGGTTGTCAAACCATGCGCTAATATTTTGATTCTTAGTAAACCTGAGGTATTCTATTGCCGTTTAAATATCACAATGGATTGATTAAACAAATTTCAAGAACTTTGGTTTAATGGTACTCCTATTTATCATGTAACAAGCGATGTGCTGGGTGTTGATAAACTTACTCAGAAGGTAGTGGTGTTTAAAGGCCTACTTATATAACTACATTACACATACATGTCACAGCTAAATTAATGCAAAGGTCACGCCTCACTCTGTGTCCTCCGAAGGTTCTGTTGCAGGGAGTTGATTCGGTTGAATTTGTTTCAACTCCGGCTTTACTGCTCGGCTTGGAACCCACAATGGACCTTGATCTGTGGAGAGACGCATGTACCCTCTACCGTTAAAAATAACAGGTACTGGTCCCTTCCACATTGCAGTGGTGGGATCACGATATCTCACCACGAATTCCGGTAAAGTGTTCTTCCTTCCTAGTCTGATCTGATAATGATGAATGATCACAGGAGGCTCCTCATGATCTCCAGTTAAACATAAATAATTCAAGGTAAACAAGCTAAGCGCTGTTGACAATCTGACTCTTCCTGCTTCTGTTTGTTCAAATACCCCTTAATCATTTGATGTGAAAGTTCTAACTTTCTGGCTAACATAGGCAGGGCCACTGTCTGTCTTAATCTTTTCTGGGACACCCATTACAGCAAAGCAAGCTGTGAGATGTTTACATACATGTTGTGCTTTTTCTCCTGGTAAAGCAGTAGCCCATATCATTTTTGAAAAAGTATCAATTGTGACATGCACATATTTAAGTCTTCCAAATTCTGGCACATGTGTCACATCCATTTGCCATACTTCTAAGGCTTTTAAACCTCGAGGATTGACACCGATTCCTATACCTAACATCTGGCCTCCACGCTGAGGACATGCCTGTACAATACTTCTTGCTTCATTTAAAGTTAAATCGAATTGTCTTTGCAGACCTCTGGCATTTTGATGAAAGTTCTCATGACTTTGTCTTGCTTGTTGGAATTTATCTGTTGGAGGCATGTGCTGTACTGAACTTACTAAACTATCTGCAATTTGATTTCCTTCACCTAGACCAAGATTCCATTGATGACTACGAACGTGAATCACACAGCAGGGTTCTTTTCTTTGATTTAAAATAGCTCTCAACTGTACAAACAATTTTCCTAATCGAGGATTATTTTATTGTCTTAACAGAGCATTTTCCATTCGGGGTATTACACCTGCTACATACAAAGAATCTGTGACAACATTTAAAGCAGATTTCAGCCAATTATTTAAGGCCCATATTACTGCCGTGAGCTCTATAGTCTGCAATGAATCCTCTTTTGAACCTTCAATTAAATGCTGTTTCCACTGACTATTCTCTTGCCAGACACATGCTGCCTGGTGTCTTCGTTTTCCTGCATCTGTATATACTGTAAGCCCTTCAGCAGGTTTTGCTTTTACTTTGCTTCTCTAACCACTGATTTGTTCTAAGAAATTGCCATAGCTTCCCTTTTGGTTGTCGTGAAGGTACCTTGTCTATAAATCCTAAGAATGCATTCTGAATAGGCACCGAATTTCTCAGCCACCATTCTAAATCGGCTCCATTTATCGGAATACTGATGTCATCTGGTTCCTGACCGCTAATTTCTATTATTTGAGATCTTCCTTTTCGAATCAATTCTCCAACGGCTTCTGGTCTTGGTTGAATGCTGAATTCTGGTTGGACACTGAGAAAAAGCCATTCTAATAATCATAAATCATTTTCTGTTTTCAATCTGACAGTGGCACAAAAGGAAGAATCTGTAGCAAGATCTATGGGGAATTCCCCGTCTTTGTTTTGCCACTGGCAGATGATTGCACATGGATGTTCTAGATTGTTAATAAGAAGAGAAATTGGTCGATCAGAAAGTCTTTGGCTAGACCAATATTTCTGTACCTTTTGTATAATATCAGAAAGACATTTGAGCTTAGCTGGATCACCTCCTTTTAGAAGTGAAGTAAGAGGTGCTATATCATTGTTAGTAATGCCTACACAATTTCTAATCCATTGTACATCCCCTCATCATTTAATGTCTGTAAATCAGTATGTAATTCGATTTTTTGTGGATGAAGATCACTGAATTGCTGCTACAACTGGTTGTATTGTAGATGAGACTTGCTGGCTAACTTGTCGAAGAGATCCCTGCATGACCCCTTCAAAAGCGGCAGCCATCACCTCCGCACTTTGGTGTTCTTCTGATCTGGCTACTCGCGTTAGCATTTGTTCCACTGAAGATCCCGGGGGCAGAGTTGCTAATATTTGTTTAGTCTTTGAATTTGCATTAGCGAAAGCTAGCAACCGAAACATTTGATTTTTCATTTCTTCTGACAAGTCCAGGTTTTGCATTACTCCTTCATGTAGCCGGTCAATAAAATGCGAGAAATTTTCTGTAGTGCCTTGGCGTATTCCGCTGAATGAGGGAGCTAAGGGTCCTGGTAAGGTTAAGAAAGCATCTAGGGCAAGTTGTGCAGCTTTCCGGAGAACTTCAGCACCAAATCGCAGTTGGACTTCTATTGTAGCATACTGTCCACGACCCGTATAGGCGTCTGGTACCACATTGGTTAATGGGTCATTTGGACTGGGGTGTTTGGCTGTTTCTTGCTGCGCTCGTTGATACCAGGCCGATTCCCACAGGAGGAATTGTGCCGGCGTTAGTAATAAGCGCATTAAATTTTGGCAGTCCATGGGACACAATAAGTCAGCGGTAAAAATCCAATGCAGTATTTGTCTGGTCGCTTCTGAACGTATACCATAGTTGGTGATTGTTTGTTTTGCTTGCTGTAAAATTTTCCATTCATGTGGTTCCCATACCGCTCTCTGGGTGTTCATATTCCGAATTAGCGGTAGGGCTAATTTTGCTGGAGACCAATCACCTTCTAAGATGGCATCTTTGATGACCCCCGACCATCTGCCAGGTCGGGGCTGTGGTTGGTCAGTAGAACCTATAGGTACCCTTGGTTGCATTGTTTGTGGAAGGCAAGCTGGTTTTTGAAACTCTATTTGTCTCTTATTTTTCTCTACATCTGACATTCGCAAGTCAAGTTGTTCAAGCTTGCTGGTAATCTCTTGCAGTAACTGCTCTACTACTTGGGGTGAGCGCAATGATGTAGAAGGAGGCTCACAAGAAACTTCCACAGGTGTTTGTGGAGGCAGGTTGTGGGGCAACCCCGACCCCAGCGGCCTGGCCGTGCCCGGCCCGGCTGACGCGATGGTCTGAGAGGGGCGCGTGTCTGGCTCGGGGCAGGCCAGAGGGGGAGCTGTAGGTGAAGGGCGGCACTCAGGGCCTCCCGCATCTGGACAGTCCCCTAGCTGCACTTCCGCTTTCTTGTCACGTTGCCCCAGAGAATCAGAGGGGGAAACTTCCGGTTCTTTGCTTACGGACGGCAAAGTTTCCAACTCCCGCCGCAGATCGGATTGCGAGAGTGTGGGCTGAGCCGGGACCCCTCGGCCACCCCGAACGGCAGGCAGACCCCACAGAGTAGCCCACAGGCCCCTCTTCTCTTTTGGCCGACAAGTTTTATCAGTCCAGCTTTGTTCTGGGACAAGCGCCCTCGCGGCTCTCAGGGCAGCGCTTTGTTCGGACTTCATTACTTCTCATGATTCTAACACGTTTCTCCACAATTCTCTCAGAGCTTTAATTTCTTTCTCTTCTTCCCCTCTGATAGTCTTACGGTGTCCCACTCCGTTGGGGAAAACGAAAGTGGAATTTCTCCAAAGTGTCCCCACTCCAGAGCTAAAAAAATCAATGTGATTAGGTTTTCCTGTGACGATCCCATACCTCTCTTAGAGAGTATACTCGTCGACAGTGCCGCTGTTGCCTCGAGCTCCAAATTTTGTGCTTATAGGCAAATGGTCTTTTTGGTAGAAGGCGAGTAGTCAGCTCATCTGGTGCTTGTCTTTTGACACCGGACAAAGCACATTCTCCTACCACCCCGGCTTGGCTCTGTCTTTGTGAATGCTGCTTACCGCAGTAAATTGTGCTCCAGACATCCTGCTTTGCGAACCATCCTCTGCTACCATTTGTTGTAAGACAATGTGGAGAATGCAAAATTGACAGCAGGACCTCTTTGAGCACAACGGGCGGGCCGGCGAGAGTAATGAGTCTAATTCAATATGAATTTAACATCAATACCCTTTCATGAACTCTTAACAACACTGAATATCAATGTCCGCCAGACCACGTTTTTCCAGCCCTTCTATACTCTATACCCAAAAGGCCATGCGGCAAGCACAGGCTATGATTGGTTACACTTGCAGTCACTCTTCCCCCCCCACTATGGTGATCAGCTGCAGGGCACTGTCCACACACTATTCATGCGCAGCGACCACGGCGGTGCTCCTGCAGCCTGGGTTGAGGGCAGACCAGCTTCTGTTTACTTCCTTTCAGTCTTTGGTGTCTCTAGGAAAAACCTCCGTGCAGGTGTTAGCCTAAGCGCTGGCTTATTCATAGTACACAGCCAAAAACTCTCCACGACCCCTCTTCCATGTTATGGTGCTGCCCTTCTCCCGCTAACGCAATCTTCAGCTAGCTGACTGCTTCAACAGGGCTGTTTTCATTGTGTGAACAAGCGGCGGGGAGAAAGGCAAGTCGGACAACTTCCTGAGCATTTGGTAGACCGAGGCGGCTTTCCATCAGATTCATTTGAAAACCAAAGAGGATGTGCCACAAGCTGTGCTCAGAGAAAGCAGTAACTGAGTAGAAACATCATAGGTTTTCTTTCGTACCTTTGATGCTGCATTTCCCCCCGTTGCACAGGATATTGGCCACCACACCATGCAGCACAGCAGTGGAGGTGTGTGGCTCACCTGACGGATGGGAGGGAGGATGGAAATGCCCTCATGAACCCCATCCTAAGCCTCCCCAACAGCCATGGCAGAGGGAAGAAGGAGATCTTCCATGGAGACTCCTCCTTCTCACTGGAAGTTCTGCAGAGGGCCGCAAGTGGAGCACCCTCTTGACACTGGGGCTGTCTTTTACTCATCACACATCACAGGATGAGCCCAATTGAAGGTTTATATTAATCATTGAGCTTAAGTAAGTACGTTTGGAATAGAATCAATCACTTCGAATTACAAGGTTGTGGGATTTTTAATACACTGTCTGTTTCACGTTACTTAGTAAGCGAAATTTGCTGAAATCTTAAACCACATGTTGAAAATTCTGCCTCATTCTTGATCTAAACACCCCCAGAGCTGCTCTTCCTACAGGTACTTATCTATGATGTCAGATACTGGGGGGTTTCACAGAGGTGAAAGAGGGTCCGCGATGCAGATGCGATTGTCCTGGAATAGAGAACTGAGGGCACTGCGTAACAGGCAGGATCCAGGAGAAGGCGGGCAAGCAAAGCTGAGCCACCCACTGCGCATACTAGAACCAAGGCCACCAGGAAAGGGGCACAGATGGGGCAGACCAGCATCCAGACTGATCAGTTAGGCCATTGCATGCCATTAGCATCATGCTTCCTATTTAAGGAGAATCGGGATCTTCCGGCTAGTGTCAGAGCTGGGACGGAGACCTGTTTGGAGGAGTTCTGGTTGGGAGGTTCTTTATTTCAGTCTTTTGCCATTCTGCCATTTTGCAGAGGCCTCTGGGCCTTTCTGCCTCTTTCTCTCTTCTCTCTCTGGGATCGCTTGTTCTGGATGAGGGTGCTGCTTCCTTGGATGGGCTGCTCGGTGCAGACAGAGTTCAAGAGGAATTGCACTGGTTGCCTTTTATGTTTTATTTCCATTTTATATACATTATTTTTACTAGCGGTGTATTAGTGATTCTGGCAGAATGCAAACCCTCCTCTCTCCCCCTCCCTCCTTCAGCAGGCGCCAGTGAGCCGCTGGGCACCTGCGGCCAGTGTGGGGGATGTTTGGAGGCTTCAGGGGCACCCACAGCCAGTGTGGGGGTGCAGAGAAGCTTCTAGAATGCCTACAGTCAGATCTGATCAGCCAATAGAGATGGGATTCTCATCAAGACTCCGCCCATTGTCGCGGGTCTCTCAGAGCACGAGCAAGTGGCTGCCGCCGAGAGCCCCCCGGGATGGAGACTGCGCTTGCCTCGCCGCCACGGGTGTAAGTAAAAATAATCCTACACCGTGTTTAGGCAAGTGTGTATTTCTCCGGGACTCAGGGCCGGCTCCGGCATTGTTTTGGTGAAGCCACGTGCATGCACTCTCTGGACCGCCTGTTGGAGTAGTTGCTGCCCCTTAATAATTTTTCTGAACTGATATCCGAACCTTTATTTAAGTCACTTTGGAGTGCTAAAACGCTGTATCTTACTGGTTTAATAAAAGTTGTTTTGGACCCTGTTGTTCCCTTAAACTAACCTCGGGGTGCCTCCGTGACAATTTTGGCGCAGCGAGCAGGGTATCAGAGAACAAAGAGGAGGCACCGGTAACCGCCCCCCTCCCTGAGGACAAACGAAACATTAACCCTTTCGTATCCTCACAAAGGGAGCCAAAAAACTGGTAGAAGCAGATGGGAACCAGGACCGCCCCACCCGCTTTGTATTTTCTTGCCAATGGTCCAGTGGTAAAGAACCATACATACATATCCCCGTTGGTCCAAGGCGGATAAGTGTGAAATTTCTACTTGACACGGGCGCACAAATCAGTGTTTTGAATAGGCGACAAGCTGACAAACTCGGGATTAAACCATCAAGGAAAGCCCGGTTCCGCCACCCGGGACCGAGGTCTGTTCTTGTGTTTTCTTGCAGGGCGAAGAAAGATGACAGGGTGGAAGAGGATCCAGATGCCTACGGGGCCTTGGTGCGGTGCCTGAGCAGGGACAAGCTGAGGAACTGTCAGCTGGCTCTGGGAACCCGTCACGCTGGCTCTGGGCATGTTCCCTGGAGGCTTTGTGCACAGGAGCCGACCCATGGGAGTGCAAGAGCTCCTGCAGATATCTTGCACAGACCCTGTTCTGGCAGCTTCAAACGGAGCCTTTTCTCCAGGGGAGCTGGATCCCTTCTGAGTCCAAAGCACAGGAAAACTTGCTCTTTGAGTTTTTGCTTTTCTTGACATTTCTGGATTTGACTGTTCAGCTGTCGATTGTACGCACCGAGCAGTAACAGTGCAGAAACATTCAGGGCTCCATCACTGGGTCTTTTTTCTGCCTCTATGCTGGAGTTAAGGAAGGCAGCCACATAAAAGGGCACACTAATGAACTGTGACTGATATTTGGACTCAATAATTACCTCGGGCAATTGTTGATTGTTGTAATTCTTTCAGTTCTATTTTTGTTTGTTGCAATTACTTTAATTCTATTGTTTATTGTTATTAATAACTGTTTTGCAGGGGTAAGTCAACACATGAGATATGGTGATCCACAGTGGACATTAAGGCTCACCGGAAGAAGTGTCCCCTTTGTACTTTGGAGGCAAGAGGTGGCTGCCACAGCACTCCAGAGTTATATCAGATCATGACTGTAGTCACAGGGTGGGATTGTGGCAGAATGCAAACCCCTCTCTCTCCCCCTCCTTCCTTCAGTAGGCGCCAGTGAGCCGCCAGGCACCTGCGGTCAGTGTGGGGAATGTTTGGAGGCTTCAGGGGCACCCACAGCCAGTGTGGGGGTGCAGAGAAGCTTCTAGAATGCCTACAGTCAGATCTGATCAGCCAATAAAAACGGGACTCTCGTCAAGACTCCGCCCATTGTCGCGGGTCTCTCAGAGCACGAGCAAGATGCTGCCGCCGAGAGCCCCCCGGGATGGAGACTGCACTTGCCTCGCCACCACGGGTGTAAGTAAAAATAATCCCACACCGTGTTTAGGCAAGTGTGTATTTCTCCGGGACTCAGGGCCGGCTCCGGCATTGTTTTGGTGAAGCCACGTGCATGCACTCTCTGGACCGCCTGTTGGAGTAGTTGCTGCCCCTTAATAATTTTCCTGAACTGATATCCGAACCTTTATTTAAGTCACTTTGGAGTGCTAAAACGCTGTATCTTATTGGTTTAGTAAAAGTTGTTTTGGACCCTGTTGTCCCTTAAACTAACCTCAGGGTGCCACCGTGACAATGATAATTTCACAGAATCACAGAATCGACTGGGTTGGAAAAGACCTCAGAGATCATCGAGTCCAACCCTTGGTCCAACTCTAGTCCATGTATTAGATCATGGCACTAAGTGCCATGTCCAATCTGAGTTTAAAAACCTCCAGGGACGGCGAGTCCACCACCTCTCTGGGCAGGCCATTCCAATGCCTGACCACTCTCTCTGTAAAGAATTTCTGATGAATTTGCTGATGATGGTCTCAATCCCGTCATCTAAATCATCAATAAAGATGTTAAACAGGACTGGACCTAACACTGACCCCTGGGGAACACCACTAGTGACTGGCCGGCAGCTGGATGCAGCCCCATTCACCAGCACTCTCTGGGCCCGGCCCTCCAGCCAGTTCTTAACCCAGCATAGAGTGCACTTGTCCAAGCCACGGGCTACCAGCTTTTGCAGGAGTATATTATGGGAGACAGTGTCAAAGGCCTTGCTGAAGTCCAGATAGACCACATCCACGGCTTTCCCCTCATCCACCAGGTGAGTCACCTGATCATTAAAGGAGATCAGGTTGGTCAGACAGGACCTGCCCCTCCTAAACCCATGCTGGCTGGGTCTGATCCCTTGTCCATCCTGAAGGTGCTGTGTGATTCCATTCAGGATGATCTGCTCCATAACCCTGCCAGGCACCGAGGTCAGGCTGACAGGCCTGTAGTTGCCAGGGTCAGCTTTGCAGCCCTTTTTGTGGACTGGGGTAACATTGGCCAATTTCCAATCATATGGGACCTCCCCAGTGAGCCAGGACTGTTGGAAGATGATGGAGAGCAGCTTGGCAAGTTCTTCCGCTAGCTCCCTCATCACCCTAGGATGGATCCCATCTGGTCCCATAGACTTGTGAGGATCCAGATGGCTCAGTAAATCACCAGCTATTTCCTCCTGGAATACAAGAGGCCTATTTGGCTTCCTATCTCTGTCGACCACCTCCAGAGATGAGCTGTCCTGAGGGCCACCTGTCTTACTGGTAAAAACTGAGGCAAAGTAGGTATTAAGTACCTCAGCTTTCTCCTCATCTTTGTTAACTACATTTCCCTCAAAGTCCAACAGAGAATGGAGGTTTTCCTTGCCCCTCCTTTTGTTATTAACATATTTGAAGAAGGACTTTTTATTATCCCTGACAGAATTGGCCAAATTAACTTCCAATTGCACTTTTGTTTCCCTGATTTTTTTCCTGCATGATCTAGCTATTTCCATAAATTCTTCATAAGTAGCCAGCCCATTTTTCCACAGTCGGTAAAGTCTCTTTTTATTTCTGATTTCATTCAGAATCTCCCTGTTTAACCAAGCCGGTTGTCTTCCCCGCCGGCTAGCCTTTCGGCACACTGGTATAGCCTGTTCCTGCGCACTCAAAACCTCCTGCTTGAAGCATGTCCAACCCTCCTGGGCCCCCTTGTTTTTAAGCATTGTTTCCCAGGGTATGCTCTGAACTAGACTTCTGAATAGGCAAAAATCTGCCCTCCATTTGCTATTTTATTAAACTGTGTTTGTTTCATTTCCACGAGTTTCTCCCTTCCCTTTCACGTCTCTCCCCTAGTTGGGGATGGGAGGAGGGGGGGAGTCAACAAGTGGCTATCATGGCTCTGTTGCTAGCTGGAGCTTCACCATGACATGGAGCTGCGAGATCGCTCACGAGACTGCTCATCACCAGACAGGCTCTGAAAGAGCTCTTCATGCCCAGAGCTGTGTTTGCGAGGCTCACAGCTGACTGCAGGCGACAACTTCATACCATAGGGACATGGTGTGGAGACTAGGGTGGCTACAAAGATGATTTTTTCCCTACTTTCCCTCACACTCTCACAACTGTGGTGGCGATTTCACATGGGAAAAGAAACTCCTTGGCAGCTCCAACTGCAGTGGGACCAAGAGAGAGACACCGCTGATGTGTCTCCGCGTGTTCACTGGGGTCCAGGTGGAGAATCTGCTGATCCCAGACACACTCTGGGGAGCTGGTACCACAGAACTGAACATGCCGGACGTGGAGAAACCAGTGCTCTATCGGCAGAGGGAGCTGCCCACTGGGAAAACTCCACCTGCAACCCCTCATCACCCATAGGAATTGTCTCTTTGGAAGCAACGTCCTCTCTCAGTGGCACAGCAGGAAGAGAGATCCTGCCACGGAGAGGCCCCATCTCCCAGTCACAATTTCCACCATCACCCATCCCGGAGTGTCATGAAGGCAACAAGGGCCCATCCATGACCACCAGAGCAGCGGCCAGCAGCAAGGGAGCTGACCCCATCTCACGGGATAGGATGTCAGGGAGCAAAGCATCCATGGGTCACATCGCCCAGTTTTATACTTGGGAAGGGTCTGGGGGGCTTCCGTCTGCTTGGTAAACAGAACCCTGGGAGTGCTGTCCGGCTCGCTGGCTCTGTGCATTGTCAGGGTTGGTGTTTGGCTGCCAGGGGCAGCTGCGAGTGGCTGGGCCAGGGTGGTCCGGACGGGCAGGGCCGGCGGGCGTGCCTGTGACGCGCTCTGGCGCCTGTGACATCACAGGGGACCAGTCCCCACGGGGCGGTTATCAGGGGCGCCAGCAGCAGCGCTGCCTCAGTCCGGCTTGGTCCAGCGGTGAGTGCGCAGGCGGGGGGAGGCCGGGCTGGACGGGGCCGGGGCAGAAACGCGGCCCCCGGGGGTGGGTTCTCACCCTGCATGGAGGGCCCGGCCGCTCGCGGGAGCACCTTGGCCAGGGCACGGAGCCACCGGGCCGGGGCAGCCCTTGCTGCCTCCCAGCTGCCTCGGCCCCGTTCCTACCTGCCCCCAGCTCCTTGCGGCCCCCGGCCCCGCTCCCCCTTCACCTGCCCCCTCCCTCTCACCCAGCCCCACTGAGCCCCTTCTCTCCCTTCTCCTGCAGGACATGGCTCTCTTGGACATTTTCGTCGGGCTTTTTCAAATTCTTACCCTCAACGTGCAGTTGGTGGGCTATGACCTGGATGAAGAGACACACGAGCGCATGGAGCAGCGTGCGCAGATGCTGAAACGGGAGATGACTCGGCTGTGGCAGGAGATAGAGGAGAGGAGCCGCGAGCAGAGGATCCAGGAGCAGAGCGGCTTTGCCTGGGCACCCCTGCTCCTCTCTGCCGTGCAACACTGGCTGTGCTGGGCCCTTGCTGCACTCCTGGTCGTGCTCTTTGTGCTCTGCTGGTGTCTCAGGAAACGGAGCCGTGAGCCAGAGACAGAAGAGGAGAGCTCTGGTAAACAGGTGGAGAAGGAGAAACAGGAAGGAGAGAATGAGGACGCAAATGAAGCTGAAGAAGCAAGTGATCATGCAAATGAAGCTGAAGAGAATGGTGATGCAAATGAAGACGAAGAAGGCAATGATGATGCAAACGAAGCTCAAGAAGAGCGTGATGATGCCAATGAACCTGACGAAGACAACGATGATGCAAATGAAGATGAAGGAGAGAATGATGATGAGAATGAAGATGAAGATGAGAATGATGATGAAAATGAAGATGAAGAAGAGGATGATGATGAAGACAATGATGATGAAGAGGATGATGATGAAGACGAAGATGGAGATGAAGAAGAGAATGATGATGAAGATGAAGCTGAAGAAGCGAATGATAATGCAAATGACCTGGGAAGGTTTTTTGAGGAGGACATGCCGTGGCCAGTTCGGCAGCTGCACAGAGATTGCAAGGCGGTGACGAGCTTTATGGAAATCTTCATCTATGTCTACCAGCGTATCTTCTCAAATACCTGTTTCCCAGTGCTGGAAAAAGCCATCAAGGTGGGCAGTGCCTTTGAAGGTTGGAGTCCCCGTGAGGAAGACATCACCTACCGCCTGATTTTGCCCCTGAAGCCTCCCCGTGGACACATCTTCCACCTGGAGCCGGGCCGCGTGTGGCCAATGAGGAACTTCCGCATCCGTGTGGAGTTGGTGTGTACCTGTGAGATGGAGCAGCCGGCAGGAGAGACACGTTGCTTCCTCCACCACCCCGAGCAAGAGCACGGGAGGAATGCAGGCTTCAGCATCCTAGACGACCTCTGCACTGCCTCCTACCTAGATGTGCAGAAAACTGCGCGCTATTTCCAGATGTTCGTGAGACGTTCCTGGAGGGCTATGCATTTCTCAGCCATATGCCGCCTAACAGTGCTGCCCTCTGACCGCTCCTGCAAATTCTGTGTGACAAATCGCCGGGGGAAAAGGTTTTTGATTGAGTTGATGTTTGGGGTGCAAGAAGGCAACACGGACATCTTCGTGAGCAGCCAGTATTCAGAAGCTGCCTACACTCCAAGCACAATGTGGCCAGAGACCTATGCTGTGGCAGAGAAGAAGTTCTTCAGGTATATTGCCAGAAAGGCACATCCTGACACCTGCTACCTCAGGTGCCTGCAGCTCTGTGTCCGCTGCCTGCTGGGCAGAGACTTTTCCACCTATACGCTGAAGACAGTTATGATGCACGTGCTGACCACCATGCCGCTGTCACCCTGGCACAGGAGGTATTTCTGGGAATGGCTGAACGACATCCTGCTCTACCTGCAGAGATGTCTGCACGAGAAACGCCTGAACCACTTCTTTATTGGCAATGAGAATGTGCCTGAGGAGATCATCTTGCCCCTGGAATTGCGAACGGCTGAACCCTTCAACCTCTTCCAGCACCTGACGCAGAATCCTTACGCCTCTGAGCACGCAAAGCTCGAGTTTGAGGAGCTGCGTAGTCGGGTTCGTAGGATGCTTCTCGACGGACACTGAAAGAGGCCATCCTGCACAGAGCTGTGTCTGTGCAGGTCACAGCTGCTGGCAGACGACCGTGTCTTCCAGGAAGAAGAAAGGAGAATGGAGGGCACGGAAAGGGAAGGAAAGGAAAGGGTGCCACACCTTTCCTGCCCAGCAAAAGCGCATCCTGGGGAGTGGGACACGATGCAGCTGAAGAGGCCATCACGAGGAGTCTTGTGACAGGGACTCCATTACCACCCGGACAGCAACTGCCCTCTCTCTCTCTTCAACAGTGTCCATTCCATTCCTTCTGGGAGCTTTACCATGTGCAAAGCTGCCCATAAGTGTTGTGTTTGAATAAAGGTTGTGTTGTGAGAGCTTGCATCGCTTTTGTGGGGATCGTGGGCATAAGGTGCTGACTGCTCAGCTGCCACAGAGTCAGGGAGCGTTGTGCAGAAGACCTGATGGGATGGGCTGTGGTCTCTCTGATTCTGTAAATCAGGCTCCTCCTTGCGTCCATGCTTCCTCATCAGGGCAATGAGAATAACTCATCAGCCTCCGGAAGGTGGTCCATCCAGTGCAGCAGAGGGAGCAGGGGACGCAGGAGCAGAGCGGCGTGGCCTTGGGAGCACTGTGCTTTTCTGCCTTGCAGCAGTGGCAGGTCTAGTCTTTCTCCTGCTCTTTGGGCTCTGCTGGTGGCTAGAGAAAAGGAGCTGTGCCTGTGTCGGTATTAATGAGGAGGAGAGATCCAGCAGCAACACAGCGCAGGAGAAGGAAGAGGAGACAGGGTTGAGCAACACGAGGAAGAGGAAAGTGAAGAAGATCCCTGTGATGATAGTCATTTGAGCATGGTTCCTGAAAAGCACATTCAGTATCCAGTGCAGAACATGGCCAGCAAGTGCCAGGTGGCAGAGGAAGTAGCGGTGACTCCTCCATGTTTTCAGATTGCTCTTCTTCAATAGTTTCTTCCTCACACTGCAGCCCGTCATTGAGGCGCGCAGCACTTTTGAAGGCTGGAATCCTCATGGGAACCATGCTGTCTTACCCCCTGCTTGTGCCCCTGCATCCTGCCCTTGGCCATGCCTTCTACCTCGATCTGAGCATCGTGGAGCAGGTGCTGGCAAGAGACCCCTGCAACCATGTGGAGCTGCAGCATGCCTGGATGAGGAAACATCTGGTGGAGAATGTGCTGAGCATGTGCATATCCCTGAGGACACACTGAGTAAATATCACCCTGCATCACTCCCCTTCCACGTTATGGTGCTCCCCTTCTCCCGCTAATGCAATCTTCAGCTAGCTGACTGCTTCAACAGGGCTGTTTTCATTGTGTGGACAATCGGTGGGGAGAAAGGCAAGTTGAACATCTTCGTGAGCATTTGGTAGGCCGAGGCGGCTTTCCATCAGATTCGTTTGTAAACCAAAGAGGATGTGCCACAAGCTGTGCACAGAGAAAGCAGTGACTGAGTAGATACATCATAGGTTTTCTTTCGTACCTTTGATGCTGCCTTTCCCCCCGTTGCACAGGATATTGGCCACCACACCATGCAGCACAGCAGTGGAGGTGTGCGGCTCACCTGATGGATGGGAGGGAGGGTGGGGACGCCCTCATGAACGCCATCCTAAGCCTCCCCAACAGCCATGGCAGAGGGAAGAAGGAGATCTTCCATGGAGACTCCTCCTTCTCACTGGAAGTTCTGCAGAAGGCTGCAAGTGGAGCACCCTCTTGACACTGTGGTTGTTCGGCCTCGAGAACAGGAGGCTGAGAGGAGACCTTCTCACTGTCTACAACTACCTTAAAGGAGGTTGTAGCATGGAGGGTGTTGGTCTCTCCTCCCAAGTAACATGTAATAGATCAAGAGGGAATGGCCTCAAGTTGTGCCAGGAAATGTTTAGATTGGACATTAGGAAAAATTTCTTCATGGAGAGGGTTGTCAGCTGTTGGAACAGGTTGCCCAGGGTAGTGGTGGAGTCACCACCCCTAGAGGTGTTTAAAAGATGCATAGATGAGGTTCTTAGGGACATGGTTTGGTGTCAGTTTTAGGTTGATGCTTGGGGTCAATGACCTTGAGGGTCTGTTCCAACCAAAACAATTCTATGATTCTATGACACTGGGGAGACTCAAAGGAAAACCATCAGGACTTACTGCAAAATAAGTCACTCAGTGTGAGTGAAGCTGTGAGCTGGATCCAGCCCATCAGATAAGAAACAAGGACACATGACTATTATGCCTGCTCACTGTGGTACCTGTCTTGCTCTCATATGTATATGCAAGTGAAGAGTTCAATTCATCATTTAAAACTCAACTTGATGCTGCAACATACCCAAATGTGTATTTTGTACTTTTATATGTGTTCATTATGCTTGGACTTCACCATCAAAATCAAAAACAATATTCAGCTTTTCTCCATTTGTACGTTATTCAGCTAAGGATTTTTGCCAGATCTGCAGCTCCCTCAAAGACATACAGGGGTTTTTTTCCATCATTGTCTGTAGTGAATTGAGCTTTGTGTTCATCTATTGATACAGTGCTTTGTTTTGCCCTGTTTTGTGTTCTGTTTAAATCCATTGACTTGCACAGGACTTGTGTGTTGTCCCATGTTGAGTATGTTGAAGTGCTTTAATATATTGTAGTCCCTAGAACGCATTTGTTTTTCTTAATCAAAGTAAGTAGGAAGTGAGGGAGTAGAAATCTGAAGTAGAAAATACGGTATTACCATATCTTTTTTTTCCGAGAACATTGCCTAGAACTAATGCATCATTCAAATATATTAATCAAAAATTTAATGTCGATCTAATTCTGATCTTCCATTTACTTTCAGTGATGCAGTTTTAAATTCATAAAGTCCAATATTTGCTAGTCAAATATTATGCAGACAGCTGACACTTTTTATTTAGAGGATGACTCTTAACAATTTTTTGGAATTCTATATGATATTTGAGAATAAGGCTTACCCAGTCCCTCTTATTGAACCCATTCCTTTTCTTACATCCTTCTGCAGCCATATTTTGAGAGAGAGGAAAAGTGAATATGGTAAATGCAGCAACCAATTACCATCAGGAGAGAGGTTATGCCTTACCCCCGCTGCCTGAAGGCAGGCCATGAGTGCGGAACACCTTAGCCTTTTTGTAGTTCAAGTCTCAAATCGAGGAAGTATTTTGTTCTTTATATGTGAAATGCAGCTCATCATAAAATGATACTCATTATTTAGTTAAAAAAAAAAAAAAAGAGAAATAACCTATATATGATTCAAAGCATTTAAAAGGTAGGGTCTTCTCATGCTTAATTTCTCTACGTGTAAGTTCTGCATCATTAATAGTAGGAAACTCAGGGACAAGCTTTTTTAAATTCAGATTATCATTTCCCCCTTGTAATCATAATTCTTAATTGCATAAATTTTCACAGGTGCCTGAGTCTGGATATTTCACTTAAAAATACTGGCACTTCCTTTGGATAAAGTATTTGAAATAAGGAGATTGCGATACAGACATGATGACTTTCTTTTGTCTGCAAGATGCCTCCATGGATTCCTCATTCTGTGGAAATTATGTCATTGCCCTCTAAAATAGCTAGATTGCCTCTAAAATGGCTAAATTTGTTTCCCTGGCTTCTTATGATGGGAATGAAGGTGAAAGTCCCATCTGACCAGCAAGATCATGACCAGGTCAACTTTCAGCAACATGGATCCATATTCTTATCCATTTGGTAACTGTGATTTAAACTGGCATCTTAACTGGAAACACATCACCAGCTCACAGCTTCCTTCAATGTAGTAATGAAAGTTTCTCTTGTGCTGCCATCACCTGATGTACTTCTGCTTTGCATGCAGAATAACTATAACAGCTTAAAATAATGTGATACCATCTTTTAAGAAGTTAACACAGAGACCACCTATCTTGTTTTTGCAGGAAGTAGAGATTTCACATCTTAAGTCATTAGGGCTATTCTCCTTAATGTCCTCTGGGACATAACAAACAGAAGTAATCAGGGCCTACATTTAAGGACATGTGATTCTCTTGTAAGAACAAACATAATGTTTAAAAAATAATTAATAATACATTGTTAAAAATAGTTGAGGTATATTTACTGAGTTTATATGTCTTTGGCTTCTCAGATTTGACACAAAGGAAATCTGCCATGATACAGATATCTGAGCTTGGTTTCAGTGTGAAGTCTTTTCTACTTGTTTCAAATATGTTTTAAAATAATCAAGAAATATCCCATTTCACTAAACTCAAGCTCTGCCTAAATAGCACTGGAGTGTATATTTTTTACTATTTAGCTTCTTTTCACAATGCATTATTCTGGAGTTACAGGGAACAAGCCTCCTCAGAAGAGTAGCTTAACCCAGAAACTGTCAGCGTGTATTAATCTTCATTATTTCAAATCTTATGCACCTTTTTTTATGAAATATTGAAGCATTCCCACATGGTTGGCTAAAAACATTTCCCTCCAAAGCATAGCAAATACCTACCATCATTTACTTAACATTTTCATGCACACTTGCACTTTCACAAATACGCACATAAACTGAAGGGGAGGCAGGGTCAGGAACTCATCCGTTATAAAATGAATGATTTGCAAAGGCTGTGGGACTCTCAAACAAATAGGGATTTATTAAGCAAACAAAAACGTAGTCTGGTCATTAGGAAAACGTTCTCAGTAACAGGACTGATTAGACCGTGTGGGCATGACAAGGCCCAGGTACAGAGATCTATAGCTGTCTGTATAACTGAAAGAGAAGTCTTTATTGGCCATTGTACCAATCTGTTGGTTTGGTTTTGGGGAGAACACAAATGTCCCTCCAAGAGGAAGACCAATACTCAACCCACACAGGGCAGGCAGATCCTTTGCTCTGCCACGGGCAGATATACAGCAGCCTTGGACCCCTTTTGCTAAGAAAATTGCCATATGATGGGCTATCCAGCAGCAGACCCATTTGGTGACTTATTTATGTAGCAGCTGTAATTATTGGTGAAAGGCAGTTAAGCTGTGTTGCTTCAGATGATTTCATAGAATCATAGAATCACAGAATCATTCTGGTTGGAAGAGACCCTCATGATCATTGAGTCCAGTCATTAACCCAAAACTGGCACCAAACCATGTCCCTAAGAACCTCATCTACGTGTCTTTTAAACCCCTCCAGGGATGGTGACTCCACCACTGTCCTGGGTAGCCTGTTCCAATGCCTGACAACCCTTTCCAGGAAGAAATTTTTCCTAATATCCAATCTAAACCTTCCTTGGCACAACTTGAGGCCATTTCCTCTCATCCTATCACTTGTTACTTGGGAGGAGAGACCAACACCCTCTGTGCTACAACCTCCTTTCAGGTAGTTGTAGACAGTGATACGGTCTCCCCTCAGCCTCCTGTTCTCCAGGCTAAACATCTCCTGTTCCCTGAGCTGCTCCTCGCAGGACTTGTGCTGCAGAACCTTCATCAGCTTCGTTGCCCTTTTCTGAACTCCCTTTTCATTCAAAAGTAAAACAAACTATATCCCAGGTGCTTCCACTTCACCTTTCCAAGCACACCAAATGGAGAGGGTGCTCCATTTTCCCACAGCACGTCAGACCATCAGGCCTTCTGAAGTACAAGGCAGGTTGCCATTATGCTTAGCTTGGACTGCTAGGAATTAGGGTGACCCAGGATATCTCAGAACTACTACATCTTAAGAAACACGGCTTTACCTGCATTGACCTTCTCTGCAGCTGCCGGACTCAACAAGCAATGTGGGACTAAAAGCATAAATTAAATTAGTGACTCCTTCAAAACACTATTGATTCAGAAACTGCAATAGACAACTGCTTCCTCAAAACCTACATTCAGTTCAAGTCATTGAGCAAATGTATAGGAGATTATTAATTCAGTGGGTTTTATAATGTGATTTAACTAATGTAACAGAGACTTAGGCCAAGACATTTCAAACATATGCAATCCAGTATGCAAAGAAGTGCTTTAAAAAAGGGTGGAGATTTGTATTTCATGTCATTGTGTCATTTTTTCTACCCTTTTTCTTTTCTAAGAAGTGTATTTTTTTCATTCTGGAAAAAAAAAAATTAGTACAAAAGCAAACTGCATAAAGTAAAGTGAGTGAACAGATTGCGAAGTCAGAAGCACAATCAAAACACATACCAATTTATTGAATATCATGGTTTTCTGAAAGATCTGTGAATTCTAAATTTGTGAATACTTTGGACTGTCACCTTTGATGTAAAACCGATTAAAGCGTTTTCTAAATAGTATTAATCATGCAAAGGATTAATTACTCACTATGCCCCACTGTCCTGTCCCAACAGATGGGATAAGGGATGAGTTAACTCTAGACGCGACACGCGTTCTGACTCAACAGATGAGACCAGGTGTGAGTTAACCCTGGGTTACTTCTGCGTGGTTAATGTGAAGTGAATGACAGACAATCACCTCCAGGGTCCAATTCAATTGTGAGTTTTACTAAAAGTACTTGCTGGAATATTGGTTACAGTGAATGGTGACTTGGAAAAAGTATAACAGAACTTATCAACACATTAACAGCGAAAATCCTACTACGAGTGGTGTATTGACAACCATCAGTAGCTATAATATGAAATTTAACCAGAAATCAACAGCAGAGCTTAAAGATGATGTTATCCTTATATGTTCAAAAGAGAAAGGAAGAAAGAGAGTGGTAGAGCAGGAAGAAAACTAAGATATAACGGAGAGAGAAAGACATATATATATATACAGAAGGAGAGACAAAGGAATCGGGGTATAGAAAAAAAGGAGAGAAGGAAAGAGCAGAGAGAAAGGAAGAAAGAAAAGAGTGAGGGATCCAGTTTCTTACGGCCCCACAATGTGGATGACAGGACTTGTATGATGATGTGTAGCCTTGGTGTTCCACGGCAAGGATGCTGGGGTCAGGAGCGCAGCGTCCTCTGATGTCTGGTTCAGAGTGAGGGTCCTCAGGGTGCTGGCATTCTCTTGGTGAGGCTGAGCTGGTATTCCCTTGGTGAAGACCGGTAAGCCCTGGTGAAACTGGTGTTCCCTCCTCAGTGTGCTGGTTTTGGTGGGCTTTTTATAGCTCCCAGAGTAGAGGAAAGTCTGGGCCGGGGGGGAAAGCGGTGATTGCGAAAGAGAGACAAGTCTGGACAAGTCCTGGACCACGTTGAGGGTCTCCGCTTTGTGTCATGCAGAAATCAGAGGGGAAGTGGTGATTGCAAAAGATGAACAAGTTTCTACAAGCTCCGGGCCATGTTAAAAGGGTCTCAACTTTTCCCCTTTGTTTGACGGGGCTCTGTGCCCTCCTGCACATCCTCCATCTCCGGTCGGTCAGACGGCCTGATCTGTGGCTCGTTAGCTCGTCGTTGATGTGCAGATCGCAGTTCTCCCTGCTCTGAATGGGTCTTCTCCTGGCTGAACTAGTCACAATGTTTTCAGCCATGATCCTTATCAATGCTCAACACCAACTTACCTGTTTTAGACAATGTATTCGCACCTTCAGACTCTTCCTAATTACTGGAAGTTTTTGAAATGTATAGCTTCAGTGCACTTAACATTATACACACGGTATTGTCCAAATACAGTTACCTACAAATGGTGAGACTATAAATCTTGTTAAACTGGCTGTATAAAAACAAAGCAGCTCAAGGTGAGTCCCTGCAAAACAAGTATGTTTGTTCTTTACAAGACCTTCCTTCAAAAATATCCATATTAATATCTAGATTCATCACCTCTGCCTTTTCCCACGTCTTGTGCTAGCACAGAGTCTTCAACCCAACAGGCTCTGGGAGGCAAATTGTTGAGCTGCTGACAACACTGTCACCCTGAACTCCATGACAAACCACCCCCAAAGTACAATGGGCTTCTCCAGCACAGGCAAGAAAAAGTGACCTTCATGCATAATGCAGGATCCTGACACACATCTGCTGGCTGTGTGCCTGCAAGTTTCCAGCTACGTGTGGAGTTCTTAAAATATCAGCAGTAGGAAATTCTGTCAGCTTGAGAGAAATATGATATTGTAGTTGAGTTACTGTGGAAGCCGTGGGAGGCTGGGACTGCCGTGTACCTGTCAATATCCCATGCTGGCACTGCAGAGCCGCTGGCATCAGGTAGTGAAAACGGAGCTTCTTCCAGTGTTTTGAAAGTATCGATTTTTATAGTCCCTTAACTTGGACCAGTTTTACACCAGGGTCACCTGAACAGGCTTCAATTTCATTACTTTGATGTTATGCTGATAGGAGCCGGGAAACATTCTGATACTTCACTTTTCTTTACAAGAACATCCAGATGTAAAACATCTGTGTGGGTAGCAGAGGGAAGAATAGGGGCAGGTTTTTGCTTGCTTGCTTTTGTTTTAGTGAGATTGCATTTCTGATTTGGAAAATTGATTAGGTTTGCTTGATCCTTCCGAAGCAATTGTGAGGATAACTGCTAAATATGTTTATCTTGAAACCTTTGTGGTATTAAGGTTCACTCCTCTTTATACTCTCCAGTCCCCAAAGACAGTGAGCTCAGAGGACATACAATGCACTACTTACTCTTTGACAAAGAAATAAGGTAGCACAAATTGAAAAACAATAGTAGAAGAGATGTAATTCAAGAGATCCTTTCAATTGTCAATATGATCTCCTTTTATATGAATATATTATGCCTTTAAAATCTTTCTGGGAGATAAGTATACAATTTAGACCTATAGGCAACTATACACATAGTAAAATAAAAGTAAAGGGGATGAGGGGAATGCTGGAAATCCAATATAGTGGGATTTTGAACAACAGTAATGATACATTTGGATCCACAGGTTTACCACTAAAATTATGCTGGAAATAGTCAAAGAATCTATGACAGGAGGATAAAAAATGTCACTTTCCAGTGCATTTCCTTAGCTTACATGTCATTTATATCTTTTATATATATATATGTATATATGTGTGTGTGTGCTTTTTATTTTCCATTATCAAAAGGAACAGCTTTCTGTATTTTTTCTTCTGCATGCTGGACAAGATACAAAAAATGCCACTGTGTATTTAGCCTAAGCAATAAAAAAAGAGTCCTGCATGCACAATTCGGTTGTAACCACAAACTGTATTTAACTAAATTTCATACTAGTCTTTTAATAAGTTATTTTCTGACTTTTTTTTTTTTTTTACATATATTTAATACAAATACATGAAGATGGCTTCCCTCTTGGGACAGAGCTCCTAGCTGCATGCTAAGCACCACTTTTACCATTGGCACATATTTTTAATATATTTGTATTTAAAGACTATATTTAAAATCTCAACTACTGACACTCTGAGACTGTAACTCTCCTGAGGAACAAGTGAGAGCAGTTCTGTCATCCCCTGGGCAGCAGGATTAATGGAGTTGACACTGGGAGGGCTTTGCTTTTAGTAACCTTCACCTCTCACAGTAAGGATAGACATGAACTGCGCTTCCCAGGTGCAGATGTACACACTGACTTTGTGTGCTCAAGCAACAGGACTGTTTGCATGCCTGCACCTTTATTCAGGTTTACCAAGAGGTAGCATCCCACCAGCCTACACCGTGTTTTTCTTGGGCACAAGCGAAGGTCGTGGAGGCAGCTGCAGTACAGTGCTCTTGACAGCTGAAAATGGGAGCTCATAAAGGGTCAGTAAATTCACTTACAAAAACTCCAGCACTACCACTCCAGCTGAGCTTCTTGTCCACTGCAGATGAGTAACAGAAAAATGTTGACTTACAGTAAGAGACAGCCAGGAAGGATCAGCAGGATGGCTGCTATTTTCTGCTGGATCTCGATATAACATGTGGCATCATTTTTTTCAGGTACAGGGGAGGACTGGGGGAGCTGAGATCTTGTGTGTGTTTGCTTACAGGTTTACAGTCACAGTGACACTTTGCGATATGCCAGACCATTGAACTCCCACAAACCTACTGCAATGCTTGACTGCGTCAATAACAATGCTGTAAAATGTGTATACTTTTCTGCAAAGCCCTTTTCATCTTAGTCGTGATGAAGGATGAATCAAAAATCTAGACATTTTAACAGCTCTCACACATGTTAGTAAATGCTGGCATTACAAGAATAGCATGGGCACCAGGAGGTACAGGACCTGCTTGGGCACTCAACCTCCCAACACACTCCTGTGCAGTGGCAGCTGAAGAGAAGGCAGAAAATAGGGCAATCCTACAAATAGCATTAGGCCCTGTTGTTGCTGACAGTGAACCACCTCCTTTGCCGCTTGCCCAGCTGCTTAAAACTATTTTCCACTGCACACTTTATTAGTAATTTCTGTAGCAGGTCAGCATAGAATCTGGTGTAAAGCTCCTCTATTATCCTGTTGCGGCATGAAAATGAAAAGGCTGCTGGCCATGATTATTTTCTACAACTTGAATATGTGGGTGAAAGAAATTTAAGAAACAGTGCTGACAGCACCTCAGATGATGAGAAATAACCACACTTCAGTAAAATTATTCCTAGGTGCGCAGATCCCTCTCTAATTACTGGCAATGAGGACAAAAGAAAAACTTAGATTTACCAAACCGGTTACATAAGAAATTAAAGATTAAAAGAGAAGTGTATATTGAATCAAAAGGTTAATGATCCCGCAAGCAGCACAATGACTGCTGCTCTGCAGTGTGGGGAGACTAGGTTTTGATGTCAATCACACAACACTAGAAATGACTCACCATCTTTTTTTGTAATTCCTTCTTTAATTAGTAGGACTTAACCTATGTATCATACACGCATGAAAATCACCTGTCTATCCATCTGTCTGAATATCTGTCTACTTCAAACCTCTTCTTCCTTTGTTATTATTCACAGCTGTCCCTAAGGGTACCGTTGAAGCAGAACATCACTGAGTAAATCGATATATTTTAAGGATGAGCTTTCATGCAAGTGACACTAATTATCACAAAATAACAAAGCTGTGTCTTCAAACCACCTGACCATATATACTGTACTGTTTTATGTTCCATCATCCTTTGAGTGCCTCTGCTGGTTCCAGTGGGTGGGTTTTTTTTCCATCCCTGTTTCCACCAGCTAAAATTAAACTGTCTCAGTCTGAGAGGAATTATACAATCTGCAGTAATGGATAATCAGTCCTTTCAGACAGAAGCAGTCATAGGGACTTTTTAAAACTTTCAAAATTGTCACTTTCCAACTGTGGTGACGACTTCTTGATTTACACATGAAGGAAACCAGCAAAGTGTACCTGTTCGGTTTTCACACATAATCCCACGAGATCAGAATTTTGTTAGAAGTAGATGCCTATTTTTAGCTTTATTGTCAGAGCCAAAGACAAAACTTCAATATTACAAAGGAGAGGGTAGTCTTCACTGATGGCACTGTGCTAATTGCTGTCAAAATCATGTTCTTCGCAGACAGAAGTAGCTTCAGAAGGAAAATAAATGTGAAGTCAGGTTTATTGATAAACCACTGCCAAGTCAAATGGTTTTCTTTCTTTGGACAGTACCCTCCAGTCACTGGAAGGGCTTTGCTATGCTCTTTATCACAGCAGAATTTGCTGTATGAGACCGCAGGGGGAAAAAAAAAAACATGTAGAAGCTTGTAAGGGAACATAGTGCATGGTTTTGCAAAGTTTGGAGTGCCTTTAGACGTATTTGACAATAGATGAACATCTTGTATTCCCAGAAGCAGGAGAGGAGAAGAGGTGTGCAAGAGCAGCTGCAGCTTTGAACCTCAGTGTGCCCAACAAAAGACAAACCATGGCACTGTGTCCAAGTACTACATTAGAAAATGTCCCTCCTTGTTTGTATGAGTCTCATCACCTTGATGAAGGCTGAGAAGCAGAGAACTACCTTACCTGTAAGACGCACTTTGCCTGCCTATAGTCGCTTCAGACTTGATCACACAAAGACATAGCTCAGCAACTACTAGCTTTGCAAACCTCACCCTACTTCCCATCCATTATGTGCTGGAATATTACAGGAATATGTGCAGGGATAATTCTCCTTGTGCAAAGACACAGGAGAAGAAATCGTGGAAGACAAGGTTTTGCAGACTACCCATGCAAAAGGCAACACCACAGACCTTCTGATTGTCTCATTTTACAGATGTAGTAATGTGATAGCAGTTCATGGGTCCAATCCATCTTGGCAAGTCACCTTTCTATTCACTGGTGCTAACAGTGAACTGCCATGGTAGGAAGTGTTCTCCTGGTCTAAATAATCTTCTTAGAGTTGTAAAGCGAAATAAAACGTAAATAGACTTCGGTGAATGTCAGGAACAACAGTGAGGATGCTGTCAATGCACAGAGGGCATCTTTCACTGCCCTCTCTCTGACAGCAGCAAAAGCATAGACACTGACTGCAGCATCCCACACAATGTGTGTGTCTATTTGTATATGTGTGTGGGTCCACAAGCGCATGCCGAGGATTTCATATGGCCTCTGCATTCAGTATTTTGGGGATGTGAGCTATGCAGATGGTTTCACAGCTATAGCCTTCCCCATTGCCATCTCACCAACCTGTAGAAGAAACATATACCCTGCCTGTCCAATGACTTCTGACATGCCTGTCACCTATTCACCCTCCCTTAGCTTTAGTTGTTGACAGCTGCGTAGTCTTCCATAATGATGTTCACCAACAGGGTGGTAAGAAGCATTGAGTAAGCTTTACTTTTCCTTATAAAAGCTGATATCCCTAAAACATTAATATGTAAAATACATATCTGTTTATGTTTGCAGACTCCTCTGACTCACAGGTCTAACCATAAAATGTTACTTTATGGGTTTTATGCCAGAGGGACTGACACTGAGTGTTAAATCAGGATCACTTATAAATTTAATAAATGTGTTTTCATATTTTTATTTCAGTCAATTAATTCAGTTATTATATGAAACTGAAATTATTGTTAATCTTTTTGATATCCAAACAGCAGCCTTCCAACATCTTAGCATATTACTGTTTGTCATGACACTTTTTAATTATCATCTGGTAATTTTCCCTTTGTGTTTTTCTCAATTGACCTGAATTAATTTTTTCAGGTCAAATTTTATGAGCCATTATATGAGATGCTTCACTAAAATCTTTACAGAAAATCATATTATACACTTCTTTGCTTTATTGAATTCTGTAATTCCTAATGCACAGATTTTCTTGCACTTGCTTGCTCATTGTCCATCTGTGACTAATCTCCCACTTTCAGATAGATACTAAACAAAAAAAAAACTAAACCAAACACTGTCCCTATAAATTTCAAAAATAGCAACAAAAGAATAAAATAAATTAAGTGCAAGTAGGTAATTTCCTTTTCTTTAGGAGTGAGTACATGAAGTATATTTCCTTTAATGTCATGTAGCTATCTTACAGTGCAACCACTTAGTTGTGCACCCCACCCCAGGCTTGTCCATACTGCAACTGCAGGCAGAGCTACATCATAGGCATTTTATTCTAGCAATAATGTGCAATAACAGCAGGGAAAGCTGGGCACTGTGGTGCCCACATAAGCCTACACACACATACCTACTATTTTGGCACCCAGGCTGGAGTGCATTTTGCTGTGTGGTCCCCATGACTATCAGCTCCCACATGCTTAAGCACACACAAACCACTTAGAGGTGGCGCATTGCAGAGGAGTGTGTTAAGTGCCCTTATTCCCCACATATCTTAAAAGCTTCAGCATGTAACAGTTAGTTATGATGTCCCTAAGCAGAACATCGCTGATGCCTTCCTAAATCTCCCGTAAGTCACAAGTTACATTGAATGTCAGTGCTCATAGTCTGGTCTTCAGCAAATATAACATGGTGCTGCGGATATTTATATTACCTGAATAGCTGGTTACAATAGTGACTTTAGTTGATTTCTGTTTCCTACTGCACAGTGTGTTATATTGAAGAATGTTCATGCTCTTCATCCTCACAAGTAGATAAAATCTACTTCTTGAAATACAGGTGTGCATGTAGGGCTATACTAGTCAAAAAAAGTTTTGCTTGATGAAGATAATGCTGGAGAAGACTGAATACCACAGACACCTGTAGTGAAGGGCTGCTTCCCTCCTGCAGCTTTTCACAGGGTCTGGCACTAATAACTATCACTAGATTTCATAATCAAACAAACCAGACATAACCATAAAGCTATTACTGACTTCCTGGATGCTAAGTAGGATGATACATAACCTTTCAAAGGAAACAGTGAGTGGCATCTTCATGACTTAATGTTTTATACCTGGGCTGGCCAGGACTCAGGGCAGTGGTCAGAAGGAAACAAATCTGCCACAGGAGAGAAATGAGCTAAAGGTCACAACAGATATGCCTTGTATTTTATGGCTTCTATTTTATGCCTATAATTCTTTGGGTTTTTTCTCATTATCCAGGTGATTGTTTTTATCTGTATCTCTGAATAGGAACAAAGGAGAACTTCTTATAGCTATTTTACTGACTTTTTCTCTAAGCATTTCCAAAGAGTATTTTACTGAAAGTACTGAACACCAACACAATAGCAAGTGACCAATGTTTTCTAGATTGTCATACACAGTTTTGACTTCCTTGGCTCCCTGGAGGTAATTCATCACTAACAGTCTCTTACTGTGATGTGCCTGAAATTCAAGTGAACTTATCACCAAGGTGATATTGCTGTACTGAATACATCCCGAAAGACATCGCATACATAAATTTTTAAAATTCCAAAGGGAATAAATGTATGTGTCACACAGCTCAGGTGGCTAGAAGTTTAAAAGCTATTACTTTCCATCATTAGCAATCCCTGGGGCTAGAGCATTCAGCTGTGAAGACTGCTTTGTATTTGCAGTGACACAAGGTCATCATAAAGAGATTATTTCCTGTGGTGCTTAGCTGGACTGTCTTTCCTCAAATGACTTCCACAGCTACAGGTAACCATGTCCTTAGCACCAGAAAACAAATACAAAACAAACAAAACAATCTGGGCCCAAACTCCCGTATCTTTGCAGAACACTGAATGTCAAGAGCTTAAACTTCTCAAGAAGTACAGATTTCTGAATTTGCATTCTGCAAAAGCCACTTATAAATATGCAGTATAATGTATTCATAAGCGTATGTGAAATACTTCAGCAGATATAAAGAAATTGCCTATTATGTACCAATTTACTAGTTCATTTCACATTAGTCCATGATTTATATCACATAGCTTCAATGGAATGACAGAATAGAAGCAGTAAGATGATGAGATTAAAGCTTTAAAATGTATTATGAAGTGGACCAAAATAATAGTATTTAAAAGATTACTTTAAAAATATCTCCCAGTCCCAATGCAAAGAAAATTGAAAGGTAAAAAGAAGTATAATTGTAATTTTTTATTTTTAACTTGATTTTCCTTGTTTGCATTCTCCTCCAGTACCATTTTGTTCAGTACTTATTCTCATGACAGATAACAGCAAAAGGACTTCGAATTTGATATTATTATTGGCCATTGCTCAGGTAACTAAAATGTCTTGGAAATTTAGAGTTTTACAGAATTTCAGCTTTTTTTTTCTTTCAAACTACAGTAATTGTGAAAAACAATGCTTTTGTTATCCTGATGAAATTTGAAAGTGCACATCTGTAAATCATAATCACAATACTGTTAATAATGCCAGCCTGGAATGTCCCAAGTACAGAGATCATATTTGTGTTCAGTTAGCATGCAAGGCTCTAGCAAGAATAATAAATGCTAATGAAGTACAATTTTACACAATTTCATGGGAATACTGGCAGAGGATGGAGCAGCTGCAGAGACCACGACCAATATTGAAATCTTGAAAGTACAGAAACGTTTCAGTGGAAATTCAAGTTGTTATACTGACAAAGAATCTGTGCTTCTTTGAGAATAAATACTGAAATGACACCTAGCGAGGCACTGGTGAGTAGAGCAGAAGAGAATTTGCATTGAGGACACTCAGAGTGCAACCTGCTAGCAGTGATGCACGATGTCCATGAAGAGGGACAGGGCAAGAGAAGCCCAAGGGGGACAGAGAAATACACACGGGGGAAAGTACAAGTTCATAAATTTTCCTCCTTCCTGTGGTTCTCTTTGAGATCCTTCTTGGTCTTGATCAGGCCCATGAGACTTTCACTTTTTGGACATGTCAGAATTTTGCAGTTAGCACAAGTAAAACGCAACCGCAAACTTGTACATGTAAATGTGATTAAAACCAACTGTTCTTTTGAAACTGTATTTTTCCAAGGTATTTTGCCCTTTGCAAGCTTGTTTACCACAGAAAGTTGTCAAGGACACAATCCATTACACCACTTGTTTATTACACATTTTACTATTTTCTTACATGGTATTTTACCTCCTACATGGTCAGCAATTAAACTGCATCATATTAAATCCTGCTAAACTGTTAACATCAATTGCGGCCAAAAAAAACATTAACAGAGACCACTAGTGAAGTCTTAGACACTATAAAATATATACACGTGCATGCATGTATCAAAAATTAAATGTCTTGTGGAATATTTCTAACAGAATATTTCACTAAGGAATAACTATTTGTCTTACTGTACTAGGGTTCTGATAAAACACTAGGAAAAAAGTGTGTCTTTGCTAAAAAGGAATTTTAAGTATTAATAGATCTTTTCTGATACTGCCTTCCTCCTGCCCCCAGCTCCTGCATTATCAGTTTCTGTTTGGCTAGAAATGTAAAGGAATAAAACATATAATTTTAAATATCTCCGCCCAAAGCAGTGGATACAGACTTCAGTCTGTTTTCCACTGAGAGTACTTTTTTAAGAATAAGAAATACAAGATTAAATTATTTATAAGCAGTTGGAATGGCTAATGCTGTAATCACAACATACATCCACTGAAAACAAATTTCAAGACTGACAAATGCCTCAGTCTTTTGGTGGTCAACTGCACAGGAATGAATTTCGCTCAACTCATGTGCACAGAAGAATATCCTTCATTTCCACATGCTCAGTAGAGCACTCAAAATCCTTAGGAAGAAAAAATACCCCTTATAAATATTTTTAAATTGCTTTCCTCAATGGAAGAAAATGGAGGAAACCCTCCCTTTTGCTTTTGTGGGGTCATTGAATAAGTATATACATAACTTATACAAATTATTATAGATAAACATCTATTTAGATTTATTAACAATTATTAGGACTTGATAACACAAAGCAAGAAGGATCACTCTAGAGATGTTTGAAGTATTTTGTATTTTGCAGCCAATCACAGAAAAATGAATTTTAATTTAACAAAGTTGCTATGTTTTAACAGCCTACTTCCATTCTTTGGAAAGATTTGAAATGAGGTGATTTTGCATTACTGGGCATTTGGGCCCTAGCAGTGTCAATTGGAAACCAGTGTGGTTTCCAAGCCCACTGCTGCAATTACCTTAGCAGATCCAGGTGTTAATAATCTTCACAATATGTGCATCTTACACAGAGGTACATCTTCAAGAAGTTGTGCAGAAAATTCTGTAAGTCAAATTTCAAGGTAAAGTTTGAGTTAAAGATAATTATGCCCCTCTAGGCATAGAAGTAGCCACTACTACTTCCTGAAGGCAATAATTAATATTAAATTAATGCATAATGAAAATTCATTTGTATTAATGAATGGTACATTAAGCAGGCATTAATATTACATTAATTTTAGATTTTAAACATCAGATAATATGAAACTGTCCTTTATTTCTTCATAAAGGTCTGTGGGACTCTAGACAAAAAATATGCAAACTATTCCCATTTGAAGAAGAGACATAATCATGTCTCCAAAGGGCTCCAATGGGACAATAATTGACCATTACAAGACAAAAAGAAAGGGAAGACTAACATGGGTAGAAACTGATAGAATAGTAGTGAAATTAATTATAACCAATATTGTTTTCTAGTAAGTGGATTTTGTAAAAGCTGGTCTCTGATATGGAAACTCAAACTGATCAAGGTGCCTAAGCTGACATAATATCCTTCAACACCACTAAGGAATGGACTGTATGACAAAATGCAGTAACGTGATAAATATCCAGTCCAATATTATGATAGTTTAATGGATTAATGCTAGAGCTCAGAAAATACTTTTGAAAAACAATCATTGCTTTATCCTGCAGTGTTAGTGGAATCCTGGAAGAATGAAACGTGGCTCAATGGAGGTGTTCATATCATAGAATCACAGAATCATAGAATCATTGAATAATTTGTGTTGGAAGGGATCTTCAAAGGTCATCAAGTCCAAACCCCCTGCCATGAGCAGGGACATCTTCACCCAGATCAGGTTGCTCAAAGCCCTGTCCAGCCTGGCCTGGGATGTCTGGAGGGATGGGGCATCTACAAGTTCTCCAGGCAACCTTTCCAGGGCCTCACCACCCCTATGGGGAAGAATATCTTCTTCATATCTAATCTAAATCTACCCTCTTAAAACCATTTCCTCTTGTCCTGTCACTACAGACCTTTCTAAAAAGTCCATCCCCATCTTTCTCACAGGCCTCTTTTAAGTACTGAAAGGCCACAATAAGGTATCCCCAGAGCCTTCTCCAGGCTGAACAACCCCATCTCTCTCATCCTGTCCTCATAGCAGAGCTGTTCCACCCCTCTGATCATCTTGGTGGTTCCTCTGGCCCCTCTCCAACAAGTCCATGTTTGTCCTGTGTTGATGACTCCAGAGCTGAATGCAGGACTCCAGGTAGGGCGTCAATTAGTAGCTGTGGCCACTTGAGCAGTCAGTAAGTCCTGGTCTCCAGATGAAGGAGTGTGAAGGGCTGTGCTCATACTCCTCATTGGGTATAGACCCTGGGTTACAATCTTCTATTTGTTGCTTAGGTTTCACCAGCCAGAGACTTAATTTGCTCATTCTATATAAGAACAGATCTAACTGACTGATAGATGAGGACTGTGGAAAGAAGTACCAAGGCAACTTGATAAATGCACCCATCATCTTCAGCAATGCTTATGAAAAAAAAAATGAGTATATCACCATCTTTGCACAACACGTATTATGTCTCATTAAGGGCAGGAAACTCTCTCCTGCAACAAAGTGACCCTGCAGCAGACCTGTGGATTGCATTAGCAGTAGAGCACAGCTACAGACATTATTCTTGGAGCCCAGAGGGGCAAACAGTACCCAGTCTGATTAATAAGCAAGGAGAAAGTTTGTACAAGAAAACAGAATTTTTTTAGCTCTGTGTGTGACTTTATGTTGAGATTAGCCTCGCCATGAAAGAAATTAAAGACGATTGGAAAGAATGATTGAAAAGTTTGGAAAAGATTCAGATAATTAAAACGTGTAATACAAAGTCTGGAAAGAACACTTCAAAAGAGCTTACTGCTAAATGAAGTTTAAGGGAAGGCTGAAAAGAGACTTGGTCATGGTTTACATATAAAAATATAAAATTATACTTTTGAAAGTGAAAAACCTATAGAAGAATAATCTGTGGCTGAAGGAGGACAACAGCCAAATGCAGAAAGGAGAAAGGGCTACTGATGAATTTATAGTATATAGCTACTAGAAAATATAGAAATGTCACCATTCACTTATAAAGAGATATATTCAGAGTGTTAACTGGGGCATAATTAAGTAATGTGCGTGATTAGGAGGGTCCAACCTGCTCTTAGCTCTGCAAAGAAACACAGGAGTCATGAAGGCAGGTCATTCAGGAAGGCAATACCACAATATGAACCGGAATAAGGATTTGAAATGTGGGGTTTGCTACATAGTTTTTGAAAAACAAACCTGAATTGTAAGCCCTTGGAAAGCTGTGGTTGGAAGCTTTTCATAGCCATAAATGGGTTAGAAGTTACTCTGATCTTTATGAGATTTAATCTTTGAAATGTACATCATTTTAAAACCAGGGCATGGGACTCCCACTCACTCCTAAATTATTCTAAAGTACTCTACTTAGGTTCTACCTAAACTCTAAGTCTATTTTATGGTTAAAAAACGCCAATTTATTTGACTCAGACAAAATTTGCCCTGTAAGAATTCTGTGTTAAGGTTGAGGCTCGTCTCACGGAAGGGCAGAGGGACAGGAGCTGGAGCTGAGCACCAGATGAACAACCTCCGTGCACCGTTCTGACAGCTCTGACCATAGATTCACATTTTCTAGGCCGCTCAGTGTTGGCCTCACTCAGCTTCCAATGAAGTCAATAATAAAACTTTCGCTGATTTCAGAGGGAGCAGTCTGAGGCCAGTACTGAGTGCTTTCAAATGCTTTCTGCTTGACTATTTTTCTTTTTCCTTTTTTTTTTTTTTTAAATTACTGCCCAGATGTTTAACCATATCCAGTACAGGCTTTTATTTTTTTTATTTTTTCCCCACAGAAGTCAATACAGAAATACGTAGAAAATTGCACTGTGTTCTTCTAAAAAATACTTTATAGTGTTTACCTCAGTATGACAGCCGGGATTTTTAGGCTTAGCTAAAAAATAAAATACATGAAAGCAGGAGCATTTTCTCTTGCAACTATCAATTGTGTAGAATAAATATACTCTACAAAAATACCTTTTAAGCCACTGGAAAATAACTTTAATATATAACTTCTTTGACAAAAGACCATTCATTTAGTTGAGATGTTTTGCTACATTTTATACAAATAAAATAAGATGTGATATTTTTCCATATTTGTAATTAAACCCCTTGCTCACAACCACCACATAAGTAATTAGAAAAAAAAAATGCAGGTAATTCTTTGAATGGCAATAATACAATAATTTTTATTATTATTATTCTATTACAGAGGAACGTGTTTCTTAACAAAACAACAAACAAACAAACAAACCACACACACACAAAATAGGCAGATCAGCTAAAATAGTGTTAATTGAGTTATCAGTCATAAGAAAGTCTGTAAGTTACTGAGAGTGGGATATTGTGTGGATACCACTCCCCACTCCAGTACAGTCAGCTATGTATCTCAATAACACATTTCACAAGTCCTGGAAAGAGCTTACTAGATGTGTTGAACCATCTGCCCAGTCCACCTAAAGGCAGTTTGGATTAATGTGAATATTTAAGGAGCTAAAAAGTAGGAACAAATCAATCAACACTTTTGTTTAGTCTGAAGTATCAAGATAGAGAAAGAAGCAATTTCCACTACAGGGATATTTCACTGAAAACTATTTTCTTGGGAACAAAGACAACAGTTCCAAAGCAAATTCTAGAAGTTGTGAATCTTCTTTGAAGTTTGTTGATGATAAGCTATAAAACATAAAATCAATGAAAAATCAATGAAAAATTGTTATGTACATGACTTGTACTGAATTCACCCACTAACTAAAAGTTTTATTACATTACAGTGTACATACCGGACCTCAGTAAGACCAGGTGCACTTCAATGTTTTTAGTACCTCAGGAATATTTGGTTATGGGAAAAGATAACAGCACAGTGCACCTGAGATTGGCCTCGATCTAATTTCACTGATTGGAGAGAGTCAAAAGTGTTTCTGGAAAGCAGTAAAACTGCTGCATCAGTGCAAGTGACTTTAGAACTCAGTTCTGATTGCCAGTGGAGGACACTTCAGATCTGACAGCTAGAAATATTTTCAAAAGTTACTTACTTAAAAGAAACTATTTTTTTTTAGTAATAGCTTTTGAATTTTGTAAAAAAAAAAAAAAAAATTAAAAAAACCCACACTGTTATCAAAATATTACCCACATTTAGATATCCTCCTTGATTTTCCTATGCACCAAACACTAATAGAATACAAGGCACTTTAAGCTGTTTCTTAACTTTAAATGTCTGAAATATTCTGAGTTTAAGTGAACAACAAACTAATTTCCTAACAGTTGCAGCCCATGCTTTTAGAAAACAAAACAAAACAAACAAACACAACAACAACCAAACACACACCAAATAAAACCACTTAGTTCTGTATTTTATTTAGGATACTGTTCTCTGCTATATTTTGAGGCATTCTCCCACTGTCTCCAGGAAGACAGCTAGTCATACTGTGGGAACTCAAAGATATTCAGATCCCAGTTTTTCACTCCTTTGCTCTCCCACAGTACATTCCAGTTCTAAACTACTTGATGTAAAAACATTTATTTCATATCAGTACACATTTCTCTGTTCCTACCCCCTCTTTACTGCATGGTTTACACTAGTCTTCCAGCAGCAGTATTCCAGCTAGTCATCTGACTCATGTAATTTCTTCTTATCAAGCAAATATGTCCTTGCAATTTTGCCCTTCAAAGATGTCACGGTTTATCCCCACCCAGCAACTAAGACCACAACAGCAACTTGCTCACTCCCCCCACTCCCTGAGTGAGATAGGGAAAAGAAACAAAAGAGAAGGCAAAAACTCACGGGTCGAGAAAAAAAAAGCAAAGTTTGATAAGACAATTAAATTATAATAATATACTACTACTATTAATAATATAAATTAATCAAATCAAATCAAATCAAACTCAGTACAATCTTTCATTTAACTCCAGTCGCATTGAACAGCCAGTGCTGTAGAGGAGAGCACCCTGGTCCTGAACAGCCATTCCCAGCGAGACACTAAAAAGGCAGAAAAGCCCAAAGGCCACCTCAAAATGGCAGAATGGCAAGAGGCCAAACTAACACCGAGCTCCAAAGAGAATGGAACCCGAACAGAACTAATCAAACTAACCAGCTGAAAAAGTCAGTTCCAGTGATACTCTAAGCATGACATTAATGGTAGGTGTTAAAGAAGTTCCTTTTCTCTAGAGATTTGGGCGTGGATTCCAGAAATTCTTCTTTTCAAGTTACAGCATAGAGAAGCTTGAGCTGATGACTTTCGAAAAGGGACCCTCACCCAAAAAAAGTTGGACAATTACACCCCCACAACCCAAGCCCCCACACCCTGCACATCACTCTGGGTCAACTGCAAAAGTAGAGTCTGGGGTCTCCCTGTTCTTCACTGGATCTCTTCATTTTCGCCAGGCAGGCCACCAATCAAAGTCCTGACCTTTAGTTGCTATTTTGCACCTGCAGCTGTAGAAAAATAAGTTCTTGGCAATAAACTAAAACATTCTCTGTTTCATCTTCTTTTTGAATCCATTCTGTTCCATTACTTATCTCTAGGGACACAGCTCCCCTTATCTTCTCTGAAGACTCTGAGGGCTATTTTTCTTAACAAGGCAAAAAGTTCAAAAGTTCATGGCTTGTAGAATTTATGCTAAAGTTACTTATGCTAAGCAAATTGTGTATAACCAGTTTCTAAACAAGTTCTACAAGAAGCAGTACAGTAAATGATACAATAAGCTAAGGCAGTCTGTTTCCTAAGACTCTTCCCTTTGTTTTTGTTAAGCATCCCTGCTAGTATGTGAAGCAAAGTTCACAAAGTTTTTTCTAAATACATTATCATCTTCCTAAGTTTCATATACAAAATCGTTATTAGTAAGATATACAGTAAAGCTAAACCTAGTAAAACTACTGCAGGGTGCAACGTGTGGTTGTATATTCTGGTTGCTGTGGGTGACCACCCAAAAAAGGTTACCCAACAGTGGTGCTCTACATTTTATTCCCTCACAGTAGGAAATATTTCATTGATCAAATTGGATGTTAATCTAGGTGCTGTCCCATTATTCTCCTCACAGCTGCTATCTTGCACATGCAGCTGGACAGTTGAAAAAGTCCTTTGTTTCCTTGACAACAGCCAAGGTATCAGTAAGTTACATTTTTTTCATACCAAATCCTAAACACTGGAAAGCTACTGGAAGAAAACATTAACTCTGTCCCTGGGTGTTATCTCCTTATTCTCACATTAGATCCAAAACAAAAGGTCGTGCTAGCTACTATGAAAAGATTCTAATTAAATGGAAAATTACCTCAATTTCAGCCAGCCCAGCACAATAGTTGAGAAGAACATTTTATGATTTAAGAAAAATGCACTTTGGTGGATGTAGTATTGTCTTCCAGAGGTTGCTGAGTTGGCAACAGTCATTTCAAGATGGACTTTGCAGCATCACTCACCTGGAGGACTCCAGAAACCAGAAGGCACTTTAACAGGCAACATTATTAAGGTATTTCATTGCTGCATTGTAGCAGAAACATCTTACCAGTATGTACTCTCCCCAAAGCTTTCTTACATGCCAAAATCCTCATCTATCAAAATCTCCAACTTCTGATCTGAAAACTGCTGCAATTTAATTATTTATTTGTTATTGATACAACTTCTGCACCATCTCACTTTTATAACTGGAAGCACTACATAAAATGATCTGAGTTTACTTTAAAAATTAATTTATAAAACGAGTTAACAACAACAAATTTGTACAAAACAAAGTCATGTCACAAGTGATGTAGTAATGGTGCCATAGTGAAAATAAGCAGTCTGTTTTCCTACTGAGATTGATACTATGGAATACAGATATACAAACATTTTTCATGATCTAAGCCTCAGTGTATTCTCTGTGGTCTTAAGCATGAGCTTTAGAGCATTTTTGAGCTCAGGCAGCCTCAATTCAACTTCAGATTCAAACCATGTAATAGTGCCATGTAGTAGCATCCATTGACACTTGTATACCAATTTCAAGTTTGCCTCAGTGTAGTTAACATACATTTTCTAGTATTGTTTCACCTCTTCCTCTTCTTTTTTTTTTCTCTCTTGTCCTCTTTTTGCCCAAAAATGAAAGTGGGGAGAGAGGGGTGGGAGGTGGAACTGTTTCATTTAATCATTGGCATGTCAGGGGAAAAGAAGCAATGTCTTTTTGCTATGAAAAATATAGAGTTATTCTTTGATTACTGACTGAAATCTCATAACTTTTGTGCCGTGAGGCATGAAACTCATGCTGTCAAAAGAATAGCACCTTCAGTGTAGCATTACTAAATATTTATTTCAGTGGCAACGTTCTGTAAAGCTTCAACTGCTTAGATTGAGTGCTACTCCCAGACCTTTTCCTTTTTTATTGATTGTATTAACACTTTTAACACTCTACTTTCATAGTCACCAGAGACCATTCATTCAACACATAGAGAAACACTTTTGCATCGAGTAGCATTGTATTTGCATATGCATAAATCATATGAACTGTCTTTATGCAGTTGGGGTCACAGAGCGTTCAGTTCACATGCTTGATACCAGCCAGTCCCTGGAGTGAACTCTTGAGGCAACAGATGTTTTTTTCTGCCTTTCACAGAGCTATTTTTAAAGCTTTCTAAGATCTGCTGAAACTTTTGTTCCAGGACCATCTAAAAAGTAAAAGCAAGAATACAGATGAAACCCGCTGGGAAAAAAAATGTGCTCAACAGAGCTGCTTGCCAGGAAATATGCCCACTTCAGAAGACAAGATAATTCTGCCTGAGGTAGATGAAATATTTTCAACATGATGAAATGTTATGGTCCCAAGTAATTCCAAAGGCAGATCAACAAGGATAAGAAAGTTTAAGGAAGATGGGAATGACAGACCTCCCGAATCTACCTTAGGATGCAAGTTTCTCATGGTCATATTTAGCGTGAGTTGTGAGGAAAAACTCTGCATGAACCACATCAAAGCCTCAAGCATGTCTCTCCCATTTCTGTGACCTGTGTCCTGATCACTACCATGTAAGCACTCAAAGTAATTTTGATCAAATACCACCAAAAATGTACTTGTCCATCAAAAATGAACTTTTGACACAAGTTAGACCTTATTTACTTTTATAACAAAAGCATTGGCCAGAGGTTGCCTGGGTAAAATGTGGAAGTAAAATAAATTCTGAGACTTTCTGAAAGCCAGTATGAAGAAGGATTATTGCCCTCCAGGTAGCTCAAGAATTGAATGCTGGCCATGTTGCATGGGGAAGCGTGTGGTTACAAGAAGAAGTACAGACACAGGTCTTAGTCAAGGGCTTTTATTTAAGTAATGCATTGGCAATTCCTGAATGAGATCTGATTTAATGCCTTACAAGAAAAATTGCTTAAAACCTTAAGTTGTCATGCCTGTTGTGTCGGTGTGGCTGCCTTAGATAACCTTAGGGTCCACAGGATGGCACTGTGCCACAATAGATGCAATCATCCTGAAGATGCTAAAATGAAGACTGGAAAGTACCTTAGAGTCCCACCGCAGCACTACAAACTTGTCTTATAATCATTTCACTCGTAAATACCAAAGTAGAGAATTTCTTCTTGTGTCGTAATGCTTTCCCTTCTAGTGCTAAGCAGGCCAGAATATAGAATGGAACAGGCAGATCCAGCTGATCAACATGTGGTTCCAAGGCTGGTGTCATCGACGGAACTTTAGGTTTCTCAGCCATCGGACTGACATGTGATGGGATGCACCTCTTCAGAAAGGGAAAAGTGTGTTTGCTCAGGACCTAGCAGGGCTGATTGATAGAGCTTTAAACTAGACTGGAAGGGAGCAGTGCCAGGCCAGTGAGTGATGAGCAACAGGATGGCACACCAAAGCTCAAGGAGCTGTGAGCTAGTGAGATTCTTCAGACTGCACCATGAGGTGAAGGACACAATGCACACAGCATGTGGAAAAAGCAAGATGAACCAGAAGCCTTGGCTCAGCCCCAGGGATATGATATCACTGGCATTAGTGAAACCTGGTGAGATGAGTTCTGGGTCTGGAGTGTCATGATGGATGGTTACAGGCTCTTCAGAAGACATAGGCAGGTCAGGAGCATGTACAGCTTTGTATGTAGCTGAGGGACCAGATCACATGGAGCTTACTATTGGTGACGGCAAAGTTGAGAACCTTGGGCAAGGGTTGAGGGAGAGACAAATAAACTGGATGTCGTTGTGGGAGTTTGCTATAGGCCACCCAGCCAGGATGACGACACTGATGAGTTATTTTTTAAGGAAGTAAGGGAAGCCTTCAAGCCATCTGCCCTTGTCCTTATGGGGGACTTCAACTTGCCAGATGTCAACTGGGAATATCATACAGCTGGTACAAACAGGTCCCAAAGATTCCTAAACCACCTGGGCAATAACTTCTCAGTACAGATACTAAGGGAACTGACCCAAAAAGGTGCCTTCCTAGATTTGTTACTCGCTAACAGAGAGGGTCTTGTGGGCAAAGAGGCAATTTGTGGCTGCCTTGGCCACAGTGACCATGAAGCAGTCAGGTTTAAAATCTATACTGACAGGAGGAAAACTGCCAGCAAGACCTTAGCTCTGGATATGAAAAGAGCAGACTTCAGGTTGCTCAGAGAACTACTTAGTAAGGCACCCTGGGAAGAGGGTGCTGGGGTGCTCGGGTCCATCAGTGCTGGTCGTCCTGCTCTGCTCTGCACTGGTGCGGCCTCACCTGGAGCACTGTGTGGAGGTCTGAGTACCGCACTGTAAAAAAGATATAAAGCTACTGGAGAGTGTCCAGAGGAGGGCCAGGAAGATAGTGAAGGCTTTCCCACCAAAGGAAAGGCAGGAATATGTGCTAGGAAAGGTTTAGGTTGGAGATTAAGAAAAGGTTCTTCACCCAGAGGGTGCTGGACACTGGAACAGGCTCCCCAGGGAGGTGTCACAGCCCCAGCCTGACAGTGTTCAAGAAGAGACTGGACAACATCCTCAGACACACGGTGTGAACTGTGGGGTTGTCCTGTGCAGGGACAAGAGTTGGACTTGATGGTCACACAGAATCACAGAACGTTAGGGATTGGAAGGGACCTCAAAAGCTCATCCAATCCAATGCCCCTGTTGGAGCAGGAACACTTAGATGAGGCTACATAGGAATGTGTCCAGGCCAGTTTTGAATGTCTCCAGAGTAGGAGACTCCACAACCTCCCTGGGCAGCCTGTTCCAGGCTCTGTCACCCTCACTGAGAAGAAGTTTCTTCTCAAATTTAAGTGGAACCTCTTGTGTTCCAGTTTGTTCCCGTTACCCCTTGTCTTAGCATTGGCTGTCACCGAGAAGAGCCTGGCTGCATCCTCCTAACACTCACCCTTTATATAGTTGTAAACATTAATGAGGTCAGCCCTCAGTCTCCTCTTCTCCAAGCTGGTCCTTGTGGGTCCCTTCCAGCTCAAGACATTCTATGATTCCATCATTCTATGTAATACATTTTTGGCACATTATGTGATAGAAATTGTCATTTAATGTGATAGTCCACTTTTTATCCATTGTCCTTGGCTAGCAGCATTTAAATCAAAGCACTGAGAGCTTAAGATTGTGAGAAGAATATATCTACAAAATAAGAAGTGTCACAAGGATGGGTGATACTTTAAAACTCTGGAAAACAGTAAATGAGGTATGTTCTACAGCAGTCAGGATAGGCTTTTGTGCTCAAAAGGCTGGCCTATAAACTGTACAGATTAGAAGCACTTTAGAAAAACACTTATTCCTATACTGGCGAGTTATTTATTTGTCTATAAATACTATTTCCAAGGTCTGGGTTTTGTTCCAAAGCAGAGCAAAACAAAGCTTTCTGGAGCCTGTTCAGATAAATCAAGCCTAATGATAAGAATGAGCTCTGAACCCTCCTTGAGAAAGTCCTCATGAATTAAATATGTCCATATAATCTCTTCACTTCTCTGGACATAAACGTGCTGCTGCTTTCAAGAAGACTAAATATTTCTGGAAATGCTTGGGATGCTGCTGTTCAATATGTATTTTCGTGCCTTACCCATATCAAGATTGCTCTCCTTGAAACTTACAGCTTCTCAGAGGAAATAGGTTCTTCATCATTTTACAGACCATTCATAAGGGCTTGTTTAGAACATAAAATGTAATTCACTTCTAGTTAAAAAGCTGGTTAGCTTCAGTTGGAACTGCACAGGGAAGGGCTACCAGAATTATAACAGGAGTGCAACTTTCCCTATGGGGATAACAAAAGTGCATCTGAAAACTGGAAATGAAAATTAAAGGGAATATGATTAATCACTGAATCCTTGTATAAAGTATGTATAAACTGATCATGAACATTCCAACCACCAGAAAAGTAGTGTTCAGGTACAAATTTTAAACAGGGTATTTGGAGCAAGAAATCTACACTATAGGAAAATGGGGTTTGAGAAATTATGTGTGGAAGTGACAGCAGGATACATACAGTATACATACAACGTGACTTGTAAGCTGTTTGTCGTTAAACACTTTTGTTTTCAGCTTATGTTCACTGCCTTTGGGACAATTCTCCCTTTTCACAGACAAATTCTAGGGATTTTTTCACTATGGATATCATACCTAGACTTAGAGTTTGTCTTCTGGATGGGCTTCCCCAGTTTGGAAAAATTCTCTCATATTTGATCCCTGGGCCGCATTTATGCACTCAAAATTAAATTGTTCAACAACTATGGGGTTGGGAAGAAATTCTCAACATCAGAATAAAACATTTTGGTGTTGTTCTGCAATTTACTTCCTCTCTTTGCCTCTCTCCTAGCCTTACTTTGAAATTTTTGAGGCCTTCAGACTTTATATTTTGCTAGGTTTTTATAGCATGTTGGTTTCAGGACGTTTGTAGCAGAAAGGATGTGGGGCAAAAAGGATGTTCTTTAGAAACATTACAATTTTTTTTTTTTTACTTTATTAGCAATTAATTATTGCCCACAGTAATGAAGAACAGAGACTTAATACCTTTACACATTACCTTCCTCTTAGGAAAATGCCAAAACTTAGTATAACATTTCTGTAGCAACAACATACTGTTCTACCTGTCTCAGTGGCCACCATGCACTGTCAGGACATCACTTTCCAGGGGACACAATCTAGCCTGTGCATTTCTCCACAGGGCTCTCTGTCTAAGTTTATTGCCATTGATTAAGGTGTCTTAATTGGTTTGTTTATAAGCAGAGAGTAATTCACAACTCCTCTGTATTTCCTCAGGTCCAATCTATGTGGGCTAGGCAGACCAATTTACTCACAAGAATGCCTTTCATTCCTTCCTTTTAATCCAATCATGTATTTCCCTCACCCAATTTTATGTTGTTTCTGTTCCCCAAATGCTCCCTCTTATTATTTGCTAATTGCAGGGAGGAGTCTTAGTCATGAAACAGGACACTACAATGCTCAGAGCTAGTTAAATACCAAACAAAAAAGGCAGCCTGCAAAGAAGAAATTACTGAAACCTCTTATCTAGATTTTTACCACTGACTTCTGTTATGTGTAGATATCAGCCTAAATTTGAGAAGGAAGCTGGTGTTATCTGTTGCCATTCAGCCACACATCTTCACCACCTCTAAGAGGGCACTCCTCTTCACATGTCACAAGATTCATAAAATTCACCTTCAAAAACCACCTCTTCATTCCACTTTGGCATGTAGAATCTTCCAAAATTTCCAGTGACAGAAATGTAGATGTCCAGATCATGCCTAGGTGGTGAGTTCTCAGGTCGTTGTCACACGTCTCACAACTTTGGTAAAGAGCTTCCTTTATGGAGAAGAAACTGTGGTCTCTCTCCCATTAAATTTTCAAAGAACCCAAAGCTGACAATGAGTTGCCAATTAATTAATGTAGTGATTACTCATGAATGAAGAGATTAAGTAAGAAAGTTGCAAGCAAAATCTATCTGCTGCAAAACAAGTAGCTGAATTTCTTTATTTTCTTTTAACTACTATGAAGCTGTTCAACTTCTTCCACCTCCTACTCTTATCCTTTCTCAACCATTTCCAAGAGCTCTTTGCCTCTTTCTCCATTTTTGTTATTTCTGCTATTCTGTTAACAAGACCCCAGACCACAAAATACAGCCACATGTAGCCCTTTTTTCACTGATGAGCTCTCTAACTTTTACACAGTTCTTCAGTCTCCATTTCCTACCTTGTTTGTGCTAGGCTTTTCTTTCCATTGAGCTTGTAGTCTTCAATTTTAATACTATTAGCATCTGATTATATTTTAATGTCTTTGTCATGGGGATATCGAAGAAAAATGGGTTTCTGTTTACTCTTATCTTCTTTCCTGAAAACAATTTGCATCTGCAGTGCCTTGCCTTTGTCACAGTATGAATCACACCCTTGTTTATGCATTGTCTCATAACTATTCGCTCCCTACATACTATCCACAGTAATTAGGGTTGAATTGAATCTATCCCTCTTTGTGTTGCTGATTAACTGGGTGGGGTAAGAAAAAAAAAGAAAAAGAATGCAGTACGTGATCTGTTCATTTGAGTAAAACGGAGGCTATATATACAAAATGACGTTACTTAGACTATTCCCAGAAATGACTTTTTCCTTAAAGAACACAATTCTCCCAGACAGATGGTAGTTACAGGCAAAGGGAGAAAATGCGCTTCCAGGCGCTTTCTGCAGCTGAAATGCGAGGGGAGGGCTGGACGTGGAGGAAATTGTAGCTTTGTGCACAGACCCTACAAACCCTGCATAAAAGATATAAAAGCAGGGAGTCTTTGCATTCGCAGTGTATGTTTTCAGCTGGTGGCATTGCAATGGTTTTCCTGATCAGGACAGACTTCCCACTGGACCCAATTTTGATTTGAAAGAACTGGGATCTTTCGTAACAGTTTGTTCATGGCTGTGGGACTCCTGGTTAGCAAGAAAAGCAATGAACGTTTTTCTTCATAATGTCTCAGTAAATTTCCCTAGTTTCCTGGCTTTTTGCAGAGCAATCCAAGAGAAAGGCAATGTTCCTACTGCCCCCTGCACTGATGCTCTCAGATGTAACAGCCTTGGATGTTACAACCCTCTAAGAGCAGAAATCTATAAGTAAGAGAAATATAACCAACATGGCAAGTACATGGGCTATTTTAATTATATTTCCATTCATGTTCTAATTATTCTTAAAATTAGTGGTAACTATAAATTCATAGGAATTTGAAGTCCATCACAAAGGGCATGATTCACTCACCCTTTCTGTGAAAACAGACCATTTATTATGTGGGCAAAAAAAATCTAGTCCAGCTTATGTCACTGATTCTCAAAATATTGCAATGTGCAAAAAAGGAATTCAATGGTTGTAAAATCAAGCATTTATTGTCAGGATACATAAAATTTTAATCACCTAATTAAAGAGATGTTATTAGTCCACATCTAATTATTCTTAAAAAAAATTAAAAAAATACAAAAAATACTGTTTAAAAAAAGTCCCCATAATAATATAATAATTTAAATTGTATGTCCATTTCTAGATTCTACTCCTTTTCCAGGTGTTTTGCTCATGCTTTCAATACTTTCTGGGTTCCTAATGGTAGTGTCATCAGTGTGGCAAGGAACACAGTAAGCTGTCAGCGTTCCAGGTAATTTGCTTAAAGAAGCATGATGATGATGAGAGTTTCTTCTTCCTTACTCTAGCATCCACTTTGGGGTTATTTTATGTTTCCTAACACGAGTCTTTCTTCATCAGTCTCTCAGTCCACATTACACCTAAATTTAAAATATACATGGGGACTTTTTCATATTAGATACTTGTTGATTGTTCCTTTTTTTTTTCGTCCTTAAGGAGCTGACTTCACCCAGCCCCAGGTCTGTATTTGTTTAAGTGATCAATGATGAGTTGTCTATAGCTGCAGGGTCTCCAGTGCTGGCCTGTGACTGCTCATCTCCACATCCCACATCCCCACTTCGCAAGGGCTCTGCTATCCCACCAGGCTCGTATTCCTTTACACTACGTCACCATCTTATAAATATTTCATTATACACAAAACAATGGCTTGTTGCAGCTACCTACATAAAAAGTATGGTTGTACTACACAAATATAAGCAAAAGTACACTAAATTAGGTATAGCAATCTGGTCTTTAGAGAAAATACTGCTGAGGCTAAACCATGAAAAGAACAAAGCTCCACGCAGTCCAAGAAACATTCAGACAAAATTAGCCTAAGAAGCCTCAGTCTTGAGGTCTTGCAAACTCACTGTAACACCTGTGGCATATTAATAACCATGACAGTACTGTACTCCCTGGGCTCCAGAGCTACAGGTAAGCTATAAACAAATGCTCTAATGCCTTAGCGCATTAGTAACTGTTAATGAGTGTGCAATTAGTAACGCATCACACAAGTGTCCAAATTTTTGGTTCAAATCATTTTGCATTACCAAAGACTGTAGAGGACATCACAATTATACCACCACAAAGAACTGAGTCTCCAAAAAAGAGCTGTGCATCCCAGTGAAATAAATAACTTATGCTTTTCCTATGGATAAATAACGTTTAATCCAATTCCTTAATTGTATTCTTTAAACATGTGTTCATTAGAGCATAAGCAAAACAGCGCTGGGTGCGCGGGGGATTCACTCCACCCAACGCACACTTTTAACAATAAGAAGTGTGCTTAAATACAGTATGGTATTACATATTCATAATGACCCCAGAAACTGGCTGAAGTCATTGCTGGACCGCTCTCCATCATCTTTGCCAAGTCTTGGGAAACGGGAGAGGTGCCCGAGGATTGGAGGAAAGCAAACGTCACTCCAGTCTTCAAAAAGGGCAAGAGGGAGGACCCAGGTAATTATAGACCGGTCAGCCTCACCTCTGTCCCTGGAAAAGTAATGGAACAGCTTGTCCTTGGTGCCATCTCAAGGCATATCAAGGATAAGAGGGTTATTAGGGGCAATCAGCATGGCTTTACCAAGGGTAGGTCATGCTTGACCAACCTCATAGCCTTTTATGAGAATGTAACAAGGTGGATGGATGATGGCAGAGCGGTGGATGTGGTCTACCTTGACTTCAGTAAAGCCTTTGACACAGTCTCCCACAGCATCCTCACAGCTAAGTTGAGGAGGTGTGGTCTAGACAATAGAGTAGTGAGGTGGGTTGCAAACTGGCTTAAGGAGAGAAGCCAGAGAGTGGTAGTCAATGGTGCGGAGTCTAGTTGGAGGCCAGTATCTAGTGGAGTGCCTCAGGGGTCAGTGCTGGGGCCAATATCATTCAATATATTAATTAACGATTTGTACGAGGGAATTGAGTGTACTATCAGCAAGTTTGCTGATGACACCAAGCTGGGAGGAGTGGCTGACACGCCAGAAGGCTGTGCTGCCATCCAGAGACCTGGACAGGCTGGAGAGTTGGGCGGGGAATAACCTAATGAAATTTAACAAGGGAAAGTGTAGAGTCCTGCATCTGGGCAGGAACAACCCCAGGTTCCAGTATAGGTTGGGAGATTACATATTAGAGAGCAGTGTAGGGGAAAGGGACCTGGGGGTCCTGGTGGACAACAGGATGACCATGAGCCAGCACTGTGCCCTTGTGGCCAGGAAGGCCAATGGCATCCTGGGGTGTATTAGAAGGGGGGTGGTTAGTAGATCGAGAGAGGTCCTCCTTCCCCTCTACTCCGCCCCGGTGAGACCACATCTGGAATATTGTGTCCAGTTCTGGGCCCCTCAGTTCAAGAAGGACAGGGAACTGCTGGAGAGGGTCCAGCGTAGGGCAACGAAGATGATTAAGGGAGTGGAGCACCTCCCTTATGAAGAAAGGCTGAGGGAGCTGGGTCTCTTTAGTTTGGAGAAGAGGAGATGAAGGGGTGACCTTATTAATGTTTATAAATATATAAAGGGTGAGTGCCACGAGGATGGAGCCAGGCTCTTCTCGGTGGCAAACAATGATAGGACAAGGGGTAATGGGATCAAGCTGGAACACAAGAGGTTCCACTTAAATTTGAGAAGAAACTTCTTCTCAGTAAGGGTGACAGAGCACTGGAACAGGCTGCCCAGGGAGGCTGTGGAGTCTCCTTCTCTGCAGACATTCAAAGCCGCCTGGACACCGTCCTGTGTAATCTCATCTAGGTGTTCCTGCTCAGCAGGGGGATTGGACTAGATGATCTTTTGAGGTCCCTTCCAATCCCAAACATACTGTGATACTGTGAAACGCCTATACATATTCATGACCTTTCCCGCTTTTTATTAAAATGAGTCTCAGATAACCATTTACATATTCCCTTCCTTGACCCTCCCCTGTTGCGCCTGTGCAGTGTCACTTGGTGAATTTGAGGAAGGGTCTTTAGGGGTCTTTGGATGAAGGCTTCTTCAGCTTTGTCACAGTGGACTTTTTACCTTTGGCTCATTAGGAGGAACTGGCTGGAACCCAAGCTACCAAACTGACTGGAACCAGACTGGCGCCCCCTTTTTGCTGTAAATCTTGGCAATCTTGTCTCCTCAAGGTTGCAGCTGGTGCTGTAAAACTTCTTATCTCGGCATTTAATGAAGTCCTGCTTTTTTTAGCACAATTAGTTATGTACAGCTCTAAACTAGATATTAATTATGTGGTTTAAAATGTTAGCTTGTTAGTAGGCCCTTATTATATAGTTGCTTAAACCTTAAAATGTTAGTTCCCTCTATCAATATAACTTCCTAAACAAGTTTCATAACTTTTTACACAGAACTTAACCACCTTTCCCTTTTCCAAGTTCAGAGCCCGTGCCTCATTTGGTTATACCTGTAAATATTAAACACGTTAGCACGAATCACAACTGCATTTTTCACACCAACAGCACGTGACAGAAGAAATAAAGTCAGTGAACTTCGCCACAGCAGCCAGTCTGCAGAAAGAGCACTTCGATTTTCAAGGCTGTTACTCATGCGTTGCTCTTGAGCACTGCATCAATTCTTTTGCAGAACGCATACACCGTTTTGAAGCTGGTGAATGTGCAGATAATCAGAGCTAATCCTGTGCATTTTATTACTTGTGTGGAAAAAAATATACCTTAAAAGATCTAATTATTTAGTTTGTAAAAGTGGTTAGTTTATTGCATTGCAAAAACCCACACTACATTTTGACTGGAAATGGAGAACAAGTGGTAAGAAACAGTTGCTATCAGAAATTAATGAATTAGACACAAATATGCTGCTAGTGGGAGGCTTTAGGGATTGGAAGTTCTCTAGCAAAGTAAGATAATTTCAGTAAAGCTGCTGCTAGCTCTTGCTTTTTTTTTTTTTTTTTTTTTTTTAATCAAAATCTCACCTCTTTGCACTAAAGGCAAAAGAAAACTCCCACTTATTCCAAGTCTGAAAGATTCAACATATAGTAATGCAAGACTCCCTGTTGCCCTGGGCAAGATTAAACAAATGACCCAAAATTATATTTGTACAGAATTTAAGCTCTAAAACTGAAATCCTGAAAACCCAGCTCACCTCTAATTATCTCGAAGAAACCTAATGTTGGCCATGTTGGACATCAATAGGATGCAAACAAACACCCTCAGTTAGATTGCAGATGCTGAGCATCTTCTTCAGCCTCATCTCTCACTCAGGACAATGTGTCTTCTCAGGGTGTGAGACAGGAGAAAATCCAGAAAGAAAACTTTCACAGTGCAGCTAAGAGGTATTTTGCTATCAGAATTGTTGGAAAGAGGTCAACATAATGATGAAACAACATATGGATTTTTGAGCTTTCCAAAATCTCATAGTAATATTTTTTAAAATTTTAAAATTTTAAAATTTCACCATTTGTCAATTTTCATTTTGAAACCATTATTTTTTATTAAAAGTTGAACAACACATGAAGAGAATGAAAGAAATATCCCTTTTTCTATTTAATAAAATATTTCAGGCTGACTTAACTTTTGGGTTTGTGTTACCTAGTTTATTGAAAAGTTGAAAAAAGCCTGCTTTGTTTTGCTCATATGAAAGTTTTCTCAAGGTTTTAATCCATTTGCAAAATTTGAAAAACACATTATTTTCAAGTTTTTCTCAAATAACAAGCCATATATGTTGAACTTTCTGTCTTCCTTTGTTCCACGGTGTTTCATCTATATTTTTGTTTTCCTGAAGTGGTTCGATTATAAATAATTCTGATGTGCTAGCCAAGTTACTAAAAATCTTACAAGCTCAGATGGTTCAATGTATATTCATCAACCTGCGTATTAAGAGCACCATTTATACAGTATTAATGCATCATCTGCTGATGAAGAGAGTGATAACACTATCTGGGCAACCCAGTACAAAGTAGTATTTCAAAAACATGTCTGTGTATCAGCAGCTAATATTAAATCAGACAGATTTACATTAGCAGAAGGCTCATAAATTCAAACAGCAATCAAATTAACTATCAAGACTGTTGGGTTATTGGCAATCCCCTTGGGGTATGTTTACACTCCGTAGAAGCTTTGGTGAGTAAAGCAGTTCATTAAAGACAGACTTCGTGCTAAGTTGGAGGCTTTGGAGGCTCCAGCTCGGGAGAGATGATGCCAGATGGATGTGGCTCGTTAGAGGAACTTGGTCCTAGCTCTAACGAGCTACGAATCCATCCTGTCAGCTCTTGGGCAAACAAGCAGAGTAGAGGCAGGAAACCCAGCCAAGTACAGCTGGCTAATAAGGTATGTAATTGCCTTGTTTCTTTGCATTTGCTTTCCAAATCTAGCAACTATGTTGTTGACTTTGCCCTTTAGTAGTTTAAAATTCATTTTGTTTTCCATCAAAATCTTGTGTTATGTTCACATCAACCTAACTGAAGGCAAAACAGACTTGTGGCCAGTGTGTCCCTCACAAATTGTGGTACCCAGGGTCAAGAAGTTTCACTCTACTAAGCTGCAAGGGCTTGATATGAAGTGCTGATCATGAGTATTAAATGGTAGAGGGCAAACTCCCTTTATTAAATGTTGGAGACTTTGTGGCCTGCAGCAAAGCAGCAGCAAAGGAAGCTATGTTTTCATATTCAGAGGGCCACCTCTTTCTTCTGAAGCATCTCTGGTCAAGGAGATGATACCACCAATACTCGGTACTGAAGGAAAGGACTAACCTCCCAGCCCATATGAAGACCTGTGTCAAGACCTGATGGTCTTGCTGTGAGTAGTAGCTCCATCTGAGGAACGGTCAGGTTTCAGACCCAACTTGACCACATGTGCCATCCAGCTTCCCTGCTCAATAGTCTGTCTGTTTTGCATCCTTCCCCGACATCTCCCCAAGAGCTGCTTTGTGAAATCAGTCACTTGGGATTTCACTCTAGGTAGAAGCCAACTAAAAATTACATGTGACAACACTCAGCATCGCAGTACCCGAATCCTTTTTTGAAACAGATTCGTGTTTTTAATTTAGCATGCAATATCTACCCATCTCAGAAGAAGAGAGCAAAATGGTGATTCCTGTTAGGAACTAAATTTTCATTATATTCCTTGGGAAGCAAAAGGAACCAAATATTATTGCCTTGCTAGATGCTAGAACGGTAGCAGAACACACATGCAACATCCAACTTGGTTCAATCTCTTTCTCAACTAACAATGAAAATGTGCAGCTCCAGTTATGTATCAAACTACATAGCTGCAAGGAAAAACTAAGAGAAATCTTTCCCTTTTTAAGATTTAACTTGAATATACAGCATACAGGTTTTGTTCTTTTTCACTATATTAGCTCACATTTGATAAACACACTGAAATAAAAGCCTTCCTTCACTCTTCAGCCAGGAACTCCACTAAAATCAAGACCTTGTTAACTGAGGACATCAGATTCTTGCTGCTGTTGAAATAGTTAATATTATAACAGAATGCACACTTTATTAAAAAAAATCTGATTTGGCTGACAGCTGTGGAGTAAAGCAAGTAGAATTATTGCCATTTAAATTTTATATCCCACTGGAACAACTGTTTAGTGCAGAAGCTGCTTCAGATATAGGGATTATTGTTTAGTTAAAAATAATTAAGGGAAGAGCTGAGAGCAAAACTAATTCCTAGGGACAGAGTCTATATCATAGTAGCCACTGCACTGATATATATGACTCTGATAATCTTATGATTAAAATGGAAAAATATACTTGGAAAAATATACTGCAATAGATTTAAAGAAAAGGTAGATGTAGAAAAATGCAAAAGTAAAAAAAAAAGACTCTTCAGAAATAAGTACCCCATTAGAACACAGATTGACTGTAATGGCACCAGGAGCTTATACGAAATCACATGGCCACCGTGTCCTGATCTATATAAGTGCTGTGATTCTCCCTATTTTTTTCCTACTTTCTTTATACCTTTTTTTTTCCTGAAAGGAAAAAGAGAAACTCTCACTCAACTTCAACTACACTATTTTAAAGTAACATTGAAGCTTTGACTTAGGCTGACAAATGACCTCCCCGTAGGGATCTCTTTCTCTGCACAGAACCGGCCATTGAAAAATATTGTAATCAGACATGGTGGTGATTTTATTGGAATAAGCTTATTCATTCCTGTTGGCTGTCAAGCAAGTTTCTGCATGAACCATTTATCAAAAAATCAATGGGAGGCTTTTGAATATCATTTTTCTTGAAAACGTATAGAAATAGCTAAACTTCATAAATGTATGGATGTGTATCCCTGTGTGGGTGGGTGAGTGAAATGAAACTGTGTCTGGACAATGAAAAACAATAAGGAGCTCTGAAGTTCTCCTAAATGAGGCCCCATTGTGGCAAGGAAATCCCAAAAAAAACTCTCCATCAAGTAAGGACACTTTGTGGAGATTTCCAGGAGCAAAGGAACAAATAAATGAGCAAAACGACTTTCAGAAATGTGAAATGTAGGATAATTGTGGGTGATAAAAAATGAATAATGCTCCGAAAGAGTTTCTAAAGCTCAGATTGCATCCTGCAAAAAGAGGCATCCTCATAATGTCCTGTTCTTGCTGCATTACCTGATTTGAGCAGCTGCTACAGACCACTATCAAGAAAATGGATTTGAGATAAACAGACTTTTGTTCTAATGTAGTAGACTCATTCATGTTTCATATATAAAACAGTAAGAAGCATTTATATAATTTAAATATATGTTAACAAACTCCAATCATGCTGATAGAAATGAGAAAAAAAGTTAGCATTCATAGTGCATATATGAAGAAAAATTTGCTCCATGAGATTCTCTGATACTCCAAAAGACACATGGAATCAGAAGTTTCCACTATTTTCTTTCAGCTATCATTACCCCTCATCACAGAGCTGTCGTTTCAAAGATCACAGGAATCTTTTCATTCTGATAGTTTGGTCCTGCAAGCATGAGCACAACAGGCTTTGTCTGACGAGCAATGACTCAGTGATCAACCCCAGCCCACTGAAGGACTCCAGCCATTGGACCATTTTGACAATACTTCTTGTTAAGTATCTCCACCTTGATCTGGAATTCCACCATAAAGGAAAATACAGGACATCTGGAGCATGATGACCTCAGGATCAGAAACAGAAATGAATGGTAGGTCTGCTTGGACCTGCTCCATTATCACAGAATCACACAGAATCACACAGAATCACAGAATGTCAGGGATTGGAAGGGACCTGGAAAGCTCATCCAGTGCAATCCCCCCCTGGAGCAGGAACACCCAGATGAGGTTACACAGGAAGGTGTCCAGGCGGGTTGGAATGTCTGCACAGAAGGAGACTCCACAACCCCCCTGGGCAGCCTGGGCCAGGCTCTGCCACCCTTACTGAAGTTTCTTCTCAAATTTAAGTGTAACCTCTTGTGTTCCAGTTGGAACCCATTACCCCTTATCCTACCATCAGTTGCCAGAAAAGCCTGGCTCCATCTTCGTGACACTCACCCTTTATATATTTGTAAACATTAATAAGGTCACACTCTCCTCTTCTCCAAGCTAAAGAGCCGCAGTTCCCTAAGCCTTTCCTCACACAGGAGATGTCCCACTTCCTTCATCATCTTTGTTGCCCTGCGCTGGACTCTCTGCAGCAGTTCCCTGTCCTGCTGGAACTGAGGGGCCACAACTGGACACAATATTCCAGGTGTGGTCTCCCCAGGGCAGAGCAGAGGGGCAGGAGAACCTCTCTGACCTACTGACCATCCCCTTCTAACCCACCCCAGGTACCATTGGCCTTCCTGGCCACAAGGGCACAGTGCTGGCTCATGGTCATCCTGTTGTCTACCAGGACCCCCAGGTCCCTTTCCCCTACTATGTTCACATTTTCCTCTAGTGCATATATGAAGACACATCTGAGCTCAAACACAGCCCAGTATCATTTTGTTCAGACTCACCCAAAAATTGCTTTGGCAAAAATATATGGAAGGACACATAGTGTGTAAAAAGAATAAAAATACTAACATGGGTAGTGGTATCTCATCTGTAATGTGTATAAAACAGGAAGGTAATTTTATGCAAACATGCAGGGAAAATTAGATGTCCAGAGAAAGAAAGGAGATCTCACGACGGTCCTTTTTAATAATACGAGGTGTGTAGAGAAAGATTTCCTAATTTCTGTGTGTCTTGCATGTGTGAGCAGCCCGTGGGACAAAGCTTCACAGGAGACCTCACCCTAAGCAATGTGCATTTTACCTCAATTTGAGGCTTCTGTTAATGTTTCACAGCGAGTAGTGGAGAGCTATGTTTCCCAGTATTCCCACCTTGCCCACTGTATTATTTTCCATCTGTGGATGATAAATGATCATAGACATTTCATTTTATTTGCCAACTGAGAACTGTGAAACGTGGTGTGTCAATAAGAGAGAGAACATTTCTGAAATAGATTTGGATCTGCTTAAAACACCGGAGAACTTTAAAAGTGCTCTGATGTCAGTAACGTATTTTTTTAAAGTTCTGCATATTATGTATGAATGTGGATGAGGGGGACAGACGGATGGAGAAAAAGACCATTGTGATCCTTAACTAAAATTATAAGAGATAAATTAATAATGTTTGGAAGTAAAGGTTACCAAACCAAAAAGGATTAACATGATGTAACCATAATAGAGAACATTGGAATGAAGCCATTTGTTTCAGCATGACACTGATAAAAAGACAAAGAATTACACATGAAAATTAAAAAGAAAGCAAAGTTAATGAGGGCTTCAGGAAGCATTTTTCATGCAAGGCATCTTAATACTCCAGCCTGCATTCAAGAGCAAATTGTAAGACAAAAGTGTGTGATAATTCAGGAAAGAGATATGTAAAATGTTGTGCTGTTATGCTGATTATTGGCTAGATTTATGATATAATCTTCACAAATTACAATATATAGACTGGAAAGGTGGAATAAACATTCTTTCCAAAACTTAATCAGTTTCTAACACGTAAAAGCTACAAGGTGATTCTTCAGAGACCAAAAATGTAAATCCATCTGAGACCACTGAAATACAGTATTAGCAGAGTAAGTTACTCTCATGCTCAAGCTGCCCAAAAGCAAAATATTCTGTGTATATAGAAACAAAATCACAAGATTAAATCAGAATGTTTTTCCTTTGTTTGTGGAGAAAATAAAATTGATTAGAATAGCAGGTCACATCTATACTAATGTACCACTCAGTAGCTGATATAATCTCTCTGTCTTTGAAATGAACACCAGCTCATAATACTCACTTACATACCTTTTAACTACTTTGCTTTGTAGTCAGAAAATCGACAGCTAACTCATTAACCTTCATTGTCTTTCAAGAAGGTGGTTTTTTTCTTAATGTTTATGCCTATTTGTTTATTCCCACAGAGTGCAGAGGTACCTATTAGCAAACCTGGTCAGCTGCAAGTTCTCTTTCATTGCTTAATATATTCAGCAATGTGTTCTTCACGATTCAAACCCAAATTCCAGTCTTATCAGTAAATAGAAATTTCATAGATTATTTTTCTTATTTCTAGCTGTGAAGCAGTTTTTGCAAATGGTAAAACTATTCTAGAGATTGTTTTGTTGATGGCTGATGACTAAGAAACGATCTAATACACAATTATATAAATCACTGTTTTAAAACCAAGACATTTTACTTGCAACAAGAATTTCTCTTACATATGAGTAATGACTCCTATTTAATGCATTGTTAATGACTTCCTAAAGCAGAAGCATCAACGTGCCAGGAAGAAAAGAGAAATAGATTTCCTGAGGATTATTGTAGAATTTCTCAAAAAGAAACAGAAATTAGCAATGAATCATCAGAAAGCAATAATTCCACTGCCGTTAGAGTGGGTTTTTTTTATTTTCCTACAAGAAGACCTAAAAAAATAAGAGAGCCCTATAATATAAATTTGTCAAGAAAACTAAGACACTTTTGCACCTTTCTGCAGGTTGGAGATGTGTTAAGGTAACACCATGGGTGTGGAAAAAATTCAAATAATTAGAATTTATTTAGTCCTCCCCCACCCCTAGAAAGAAAAATGCATAGTCATTTAAAGGGGACCATACAGCAGTGTGACCACATCCAATTTCGGTAAGAAGCTGTGATAAACACAAGGGAACAATTCTGCACTTCAAAGGAAGTTTAAGTGATAATAGGTTAAAACCGCCTTTGTCTAATCAGTTATTTAAACACTACTAATCATCTGGGCTGTGTGCCCAGCTCAACACCCTTAATTTGAGGATCCTAAATCTTATAAAGTACAAACGGTCACCTCATACTCAGATCAGTGATTTTTATTTGCTTGCAAGTTGTACAAATGGACTCGAAGAAAAGCTCACAAGCTTACAATTTTCTATACCTGAAAAAGGGGCTACACACTGAATAGGTAAATTGTGTGTTTAAAAAAACATAATATCACATTTTAAGGAAGCTACAAGCAGGGGGAAAACAGCCTGAAGCAATTATGGTATGTAGTAGAAATGTTAATTGAAAGTTCTTACGCAGGAGGACAGAAGGAAATTACTTAATTCAATGGACATAAGGCCATGGCAGGAATTCTGCATCAGTCTCTCCACCCGCCTCTTTGACACCCATCTGCACCCTTTGTGTTGTCTCCTCTGCTGCACCTGCACATCTGCTTGCACACCTGAGCAAGTCTGGAATACGGAAACCTCCTGATCTGAAAAATAACCCTTTTTTCTTATTTATCCCAAAATACATTCTGCTGACTCATCAGTTCCATGGTCTAGCTCACTATATGAGAGTACCAGCAGTTGGACAACAGCAGAAATTTAAGACCTGGAAAAAGAAAAACTTGTTTATGATGATTCACATATTACTGCTGCATACCAGAAATGGGGAAGTCAAACTCCTATTAGGAGAGAATAAAGACCTTTGTAATTTCATTCCAGTGTAGAGAAACAGCAGAAGATTGAGTGCACCAGCACCAGTGACCATCTTTAATAAAAGCAGCAGAAAGATTTGGGTTGGGAACCGAGAGTATGCGACGGCCCTGGGGCAGTTTGCAGGAACTAATCAGTCATCCTCACAAGACAGGTGAGGCTGTGGACCCACCGAGACAGAAGGGTAAGCCTAATGATTGCTTCTGTTGTTTTACCATCTGCAACATTCTTCTATTTTTGTCAAAGCCTTTTTACAGAAAATACAGAAAGGCAAAGACCAGCATTTCCTACAACTGAGCCTTCTGCAGAAACTGCAAGGGCTTGAGGGGTAATCAACCAGTGATGACGAAGAACTGAGTATAAAGAGGTAACAAAGCTGCCAGGATAAGATTCAAAGGCAAATTCCTAAACATCCAGAGATCTCACTGCTCCTCTAGTGACACATGCTTACACAGGCTTACAGTGGTGTAACTCCAAAGACTGTCAGCAGGATGCAGAGATGAGTCAGTCTCAAAGCCCAAGCTCCTCAAAAGGATATGCCTAACATCCTGCAGTTTAGGCTCCGCATTTTATTGTTCCTGAAGCTTCTATAGATGACACTTGCTATTTCTCATTCTCAGAGCACCCTATGCAATCAAATATTAATGATTAAGATACATTGCTGTTCCCAGCAGGAGAGAACCACTAGCAATACCTATCACAATGCTAGCCCACTCCTGAAACTGTGGTGCTAGAAATTATCATCATGCAAGAATCAGTAATAATGTTAACATATTCTATATTCTCACTCGAAGCACATCAAATGCACAGCAAAATGCTGCATGTGCTTTTTGCTACCCTCTTAGCTATTTCTTTCTACTAGCTTCTCACAAGAACACTGTTATATTGTTCCCAGGGTGCTCAACAGTCACCTCTCTCATAGCTGGATGACACTTTTAGTTAAAAGGTGAATACTGTATGAGATGGGACCAGGAAGTCATCCTGACAGCACACATAGATTGTGTAACAGCTTTCTTGTGATGGTGACAATGGTGAACTTACATGAAATTGCTGATTGATAGCCGGCTGAATAGGACCCAGCGGTGTGCCCAGGTGGCCAAAAAGGCCAACAGCATCCTGGCTTGTATCAGGAATAGTGTGGCCAGCAGGACTAGAGAAGTGATTGTGCCACTGTATTCAGCACTGGTGAGGCCCCACCTTGAATCCTGTGTTCAGTTTTGGGCCCCTCATTATAACAAGGACATTGAAATACTAGAGAGAGTGCAGAGGAGGTGACGAAGCTGGTGAGGGGTCTGGAGCACAAGTCTGATGAGGAGCAGCTGAGGGAAATGGGGCTGTTTAGCATGGAGAACAGGAGGCTGAGCGGAGACCTTATCACTGTCTGCAACTGCCTGAAAGGAGGTTGTAGCATGGAGGGGGTTGGTCTCTTCTCCCATGTAGCAAGAGGAAATGGCCTCAAGTTGCACCAGGAGAGGTTTAGATTGGATATTAGGAAAAAGTTCTTCATAGAAAGGGTTGTCAGGCATTGGAACAGGCTGCCCAGGGAAGTAGTGGAGTCACCATCCCTGGAGGGGTTTATAATGCGTTTAGACGAGGTTCTTAGGAACACGGTTTAGTGCTAGAGTTAGCTTAGGTTAGGCTAGGTTAGGTTAGGTTAGGTTATGTTTGGACTCGATGATCCTGAGGGTCTCTTCCAACCAAAATGATTCTACGATTCTATGAAATGCCAGTAGTAGTAAAAAAGAAACATGACATAAGAAAATCTAAATGTCTTGTAATCTTTTGAGGGCAAAAATAAGGTTTGGTTCATAGACGATAACAGAAATTCCAGGAAAATCCAGTGGAGTGTTGTGTAGCAAGAGATAGCTCGTTTGAGAGCTGACAAAGATGCAACTCATCAATTTTCTGTGCTTTGAGAACCAGGAAAGAAATCCTGTTTCACAGCCAGCTAGGAAATCAAAACTAATGTCCAAATTAATGCTAAGGCAAATAGAGCAGAAGGATAGTACAGTGACATACTCCAGGAGGGGACGAAGAAGGGATGTTAGAAGCAACAGCAGGGTTCAACCCAAACTGGTTTTGCCATTGCATTGGTATCTGAATATTAAGACTGTTACGGTGAGAATCTGGCTTAACTGTGGCTATGTAGTAGCGAAGACTGGAGAACCTGATGATGTAACTTGTTTCATCCCTTTGATTGATGAACTTTTATTTTATTGATCATCTGTGAATTATACTAAAGGATCTTTCTGCAGTAGCCTATAGTGAACTAGCAGTTATTTATAAAGGATATATCGTGTATCATTCCTTTGATCATTTCTACAACCAAAGGCTTTGCCCAACATGCTTGACAAGGGGTTTCTTTTTCTCAGGGATATCACAATGGCTTCTCTACTTGTGTTTTAGCATATTTGTCTGCTTTGCTATGTCCTTTTGGAGTCTCATTGCTTTCTCTTATAGGTGCACACCCCTATGCCTCCATCCACATTCTGGCTCTGCTTTGACTTTATCATTCATCACGGAATAACCTAGCTGTCTAGTCAGCCTTCTGAACCTTCTGCTGAAAACCTCTCTCTTGATCAGGGATGTGAATGTGGTTTCTTCAGCAGCCTGATTTCCTCTTCCTTTTTTTTTTTTTTTAACTTAACTGGAGAGAGGAGTTTTTGCAGCTTGAACATCTATATTCCTCTCCCACTAACCTGAATAACTTTCTCTCTGTGACTAAGCAGTAGTCAAATATTTTTGTACTTTGTATAGAAATTCAACAATGAAGATGGCGGCTTTGATATTAAATAATGACTGTGTTGAAATTACTTTAGAAGACAGAATCAGAATTCAAAATTATATCAACAAAGAAATTTTTCAAAATCAAGGAGGAAATGCAGCTTGGCAGAAGACACTGGATTCACAAATATCAAAAGAGGGTTAAGCAACTACTGTAAGTCAAGTGGCATAAAAGGTCCCAGGGGTTATAGACAGACCACAAATTTTAAATTATATTTTATATTAATACTGCCCTGTTTTATGGAAGATACAAAGAGAAATTACTGTGCTCTACGGTGGTTAGTAAACACTTGACTGGGACACTGTCTGTTGTATCAGGAGAGGTTGACCCATCTCGGAGTAGGAACCACTACACTGTGGCAGGGAAATACCTGTTTTGGGAGGCTTATTTAAGTTCAGCTAAACTCAGTGCATGTTAATAGATTGTTTGTCTTCTTGAACTCATTTTCAGCCCTTTTTAGACCTTAAATTATACACTGTAAATTTAAAGAAACTAAAGGTAGAGCAAAATGTTCTTACAAACCAGTACTTCAGCCACAGCTCAACTGCTTCAGCATAAGCCCTGACAGATGATAAGTCTTACGGTCCTGAATTTTAACCCCTATACCTGTATGTGGTTTCAGAGGTGGCAGGCTAAGAGAATGCCTCCTTCTCTCTCATGCTCCACAGCTGTAATTCATATCAGTGGAGACAGTTCAAAATAAATAAAGGATCTACAGACTGTCTCCTATGATAGTCCGCATAGCTCCAATATCTTAACACTTTAGGTAAGATGCCAGGTCCATCTATTTTGCCATTCACTGAGGTGGGGCAGGTGCAAGGCTGGACTGAGTTGACTTTTCTTGCCTTCAGTGGGGACTGTGTGACTTTTCTGACTGCTATGAAGAGGCCTTTTATAACTATGATGGCTGAAGCATATATTTATTTGGTGTTAGGAGAACTTCATTCACAAGGTATGTATAGCTAAGTTCCTGAGAAGCACAGTTTATCATATAAAATCTGAATAAATAGACATTAAAAGCAGGCCAGTGTTCTGCACTAATCAAATTTTGTTGCATAGTCTTTAAGGAGACCCCCGACGCTGAAGTACATATGGTCAGCCTTGGAGTACAGTATGAGAATGAATTAAGTATTTTTAAGAGCTATACACACTCTTAACTCTTTGATAATGAAGGTCATACAGGTTTTTCATAAAAGAGAAAGCTCAAGCCATGGAAGAAAAAGTAACGTAACTTTAAAAAAAAAAAAAAAACAATTAAAAAAAAGTTAATCTGGGAATATGATTGTTACCATTTATTTCCTTATCTCTTTAGCTGAAATCAGAGACTGGCTATTTAAGTATGAACAAGAATGAGTGATATTCTAGGCCATTATTCTCATCTTGATGCAGAAGACTCAATCATCCAATCATAATGACAAACGTCCATTAACTACTTCAAAATCACACCACACTTTATTTGGAAAAGTATACGACCTCTATATGAAGTTTAAATGAATTTATTCTGATCAGCTTTAATCAACTGTCAAATTAATTCATAATGTTTGGAATATAATTACTACGCTCCTAGAAGCCAAGTTCAGTGAACAATGTCACATAGTCATTACTTTCTGAAGCATAATGAAACCAAAAGTGCTAGGAAATGATCTACAATTATAATGGTGACAGAAGTTGACACTTTCCTCGCCAAAGAAACTACCGCAAATACACAAATCTGTTCTTTATTATCCAGGAATCCTTTTCCATTGCTAGAGAGGATTTTTATTAGATTTTCCTGTCTGCCAGTGGAGCTGCAGCAACGAGGGCTGACCCATGGCCTTGAGCGAACGGCTGCAATGTCCCCTCCTCTGTCCGAGCCACCATCCCCATGACAGAGCCTACAAGAGAACAAGCACACCTGCATCTCAGACGTTCCTCTCCCCATAAACCCACCTCCGTGGATGCTAGATCCTTTTAACCAGCTCTGCAATGAGGTTAACATTTTTAGAAGACTGGTAAGGTAGGACAGGTGAGAGCAGTAACGTACATAACCTCTGGAGCAAGATTTTGCCTGGAAAATAAATACTAGAGGATGTCTGTTTTCTGCCTTATGTTCCTTCCAGCCTGTGGGGTGCACCATCAGAGAATCTGTGTGTTTGCCTTCCCAGAGCTGCTAACACACGTGAGCTGATGTGGCAGCAGAAGCTGGTGAGGGAGGGTGCTATTGCCTGCCACTTGTTGTCACATTCTGGGTACTACCACGGCAAGGAAAACCTAGGGAAGTCATGAAAAGGCCCCTTGTATGAGAGGAGATATGCAACTTCCCTTTTCGTGCCACTTGGTCTCCTGAACTGTATGTTGATTTAAATCCGCTAGCTTAATTGTTTCATCTGAGAACAAGATCAGGTGGTGAGACATTAGGAAACATTCCAGAAATAATGCATCAAAAGATGTCCCCAGGGTAGTGCTACCTTTTTAAGTTTTCTAAATTTTACTATTCAAAAAGCTGCCTAAGCAGCTTGTTGATTTGTTCCAGGAAACGAAAAATGAGTACTATATCATCGGATATAAGGGGCTCATTTCCCATCTTTAGGCATAATTCTTTTTTTTATTATTGTTTTTCACTCAGAAACAGCACAATATTTTAGGCCTAACCAAGCACATTGTCCCATCAAGCTGACTTTCCTGAGGCTGCCTTTTAGTTTACTCTGGCTGAGCAGGTCTTAAAAGCATTCAGGACCGCCACATCATGAATCACAGGGGAGGAAGTTTTACTCATTAGCACAACAAGGACAGCCAGCTCTAGCTTTCCCTCTAGACTAGGAACTGAGAAACACTGTCAAGACATGACATTTTTGTCACATTTACTCTTAAAATGTCAGTTCACACTCAGATTTGAACACAGGCGAAGGGGTGAGAGTTTGCTGGCCTTTTCCTTATTCTGCCTCCGTTTGATGTGAAATTACACACTAATAACGTGCAGCCAGAAGAAACTTCAAGATGAAATATTTTTCAGCAACATGAAAAGCAGGAAAGGTCTGAAAAGTGTCATAATTTTCCAGACTTGTCAATGGAGTGCACAGTACATCTGATATAAGACTTCGCCTTGTGCATTTGTCGTGATGCGAACGGCACTTCGTCCTCAGGGGACCTGCTGGGTATGTTCTAGCCCCTTTTGCCCAGAGATGAATTAGGGCATTTAAAGGAGAGCACAGAGGCTGCTTTCTGAGGCTTAGGCCTTACTTTGTTCTTGGTCACAGCTCAGCTCACAGAGAGCATCATTCACACACACACAGACACTCACAGGCCCAGGTTTATGATTAATCCCACCGCAGTGTGCTCACACACGTATAACAAAAATGGTCCCTTTGTGGAACCTGATGGACTAAAACAAGGGAACAGTATATTCAGTCAGGTTTTTTTGACTACTAGGTAAAAAGTTCAAATTCAGCCAAAACTGAAGGATGACTCAAGTTTCGTATTTGGACTTTCTGAAAATTTTCTCTAAAAACAGTACGTGTGAGAGAGTACACATGTACAGGAAAAAGTGATTACAGGAGATGAGGAGGTAAAGAAGGAGCATGTTCAAGAATTCGTAATGCATTTGCACTTCTGTTAGTAACAGCACATGAAATGTCACTTGAATTCAGCATGTAATTGTTCTTTTCCTCTCCGATGACTTATGGGAACATTCCCTTTAGCACCTTGCTTTTGTTTTCTCTAAGCTTAAAAATGCCATGGCATCAGTAATTGCCTAATCTGATCCAGATACTATAAAGTATGGTGCATATTTATTATACTGCGACAACAAATTAGGAATAAAATCTCCAGGAAGCAGTAAATCAAGAATTCTTCTCCGAGTGCCATGCAGAGATTCCACTTGGAGCATCCATAGTGCTGCTTCCCAGTCACTGCTCAGGCTTGATCTACAGGAGGTTTCTCTTCCCACCCCTGTCTGGGAGATGAACACGGTGAATTCAAACTTCTGGTAATTTGCCCAGCCCCACCCTGCTCTTCTCTCATTTTCCTGCCTCTTGATGAGAGTTGTTCTGCCCTTGGAGCAAGAAGAGCGCTCTCCTCTCCATCCAAATGAGGTTGCAATGTGTGCATTGCAGCTCAGCCATGGGATGATCCCATTAGGTGGGGCAAGGTTTGTTCTATCGGTTACTTCTCATACTGGAAGCCCAGATAATCAGCTGCCCAAAGATTTCAGAGATTCAAAGGTACTGCAATGGAACTGATGTTATTGATGGTGGAACCAACAGTAAGAAAACTGTGAATGTTTTTACTGCATGAAGCTCATTATTGATGAGTTCAGCATCCAGTGTCAGAGTTTAGAAATTTTCATATTTGTACTTGACAGCTGAAAATAGTTACTGTAGTGTGACTTCCATGCTTTGCACCCCTCCTACAAATACTGATGGGCTTATACGTTGTGCTTTAAGTTATTATGCCAAATGGAAATGGATAACACAAGGATTTCAGGGAATATACAAGCACCTGTTCATCTTCCCCAATCATTTCTCATATTGTGAACTGTCTTTGCTAAGATTATTATTGCTGTGATTAATAAGCTGCTAAACTAAGATCAGAGGTGTTAGTTCTTGAAAGAGAGAAGAGCAAAACAATGACAGTGACAATTCACACTTGACTTACATTTATGAAAACATATGGTTACACTGAGAAAGACTAAGCCAGAAAAGAACCAGAGAAACTGTAGAAAGCAAGCAAAACAACAGCGTTGGATTGTGTAGGGAAAACAGTAAGAATCATGCAACACTATTTTTCAACATTGCAAAGGAACAATTAGATGCTTAAATAGTTATTTCAGTGTCACCAGAAAACCTTTAACTTCACTGAAGCTGCGGCATGTGCTGAAAGAGATTTTTTAACTAGGAAATAAGGTGCTTTATTCACAGAACTTAACGCTAATCATAAGCAACAAGGACTTGTTCTAAGGCTTCACTAAAAATAGCAGGTTCAATTTTATTTTTTTGCCCACAGAGCTCCTATAAATTCAGCGTAATGCCACAGAACTACATCAGTTTATTATTATCTGAGCACAAAGTGATTCTGTCAGTTCAGTGTGTGTTTTTTTGAGACACGCAGACACTGACTTGTAATAGGTTGGCAGAAGACTAAGATTCAATTCTTAACAATCTTATTTAGTACCTGACTATGACAGCATCAGCTTAAATAACAGATTGTAAGGATCACAGCCATATCCTGTTGTTCTTTTTCACAGAAAATTCCCGTTGACTTCAGAGAAAGGTTTGTACCTGGAAAGACTGTAGACCTCAGTTCTCTTTGATTAGTTTCTCATAAGCATGGGTAGCCAGAACAATCTCTGCTACAACAAGTGTATCCTTGCTTTTGTCATTTTTCTGTGTGTGGATATCCCAATGATTTTGTCAGGATGCCTCTGTCTGCAAAGCTAGTATGGCTCCACCTAAAATAACCAGAACTGTCTTTACTTCATACAGTTTTTGTTCTGGGACTGGTCTTGAGTAGTAAATCTGGACTTCTTGTAGTGCATCAGATCCCATGGCACTCCTTTCCAGGTTCGTCAGAGATGAAGTGACAACCAAAACCTGGGATGCTGCTGCGTCTGTCTGACCCTATGATGCTGAACTGATGCTTTTACATTATTCACAAAAAAACAGTGGCCTTGTGGTCATCATGGATATTCTGTTTCACACCTACAACCAAAGTTGACACATGGCTACTGTAGGATTAGAACAAAATGGAAAAGGGGGGAAAAAAGCTACATAAGGATAATTTTTCACCATACCTGATAAATGCAGGTCAACCTTCTGTCTGGAATAAAATCCGTACAGTTATAGTTACATAATATAAGTTTTCTCAAAAGCCCCAAGGATTATCCATTGAGGTTAGGAATTTCTGATGGACTTTTTTCCATAATCATTGGGATCATAAAAAAAAAAAAAAATAATAATAAGGAGCACATAAGATTGTCTAAAAAAGGTACATGCTGCTCAGCTACCTTTGGAGGATTTCCAGTAGGTACTGACATGAAACTTCAGGAGCCTGAAGACCTCAGTAAGAGAGGTCAGAGCCTTATAGCAATGCTAAGGCTGTATCTCCCAAGGAGAAGCAAGAGAAGATCAGAGATCAACCATCTTAAGTTATTTCCTTAGGTTTATGAATTCCTTGTAGTTACTCCATCACTCTTCAAATCTGTAAAGACACTTTCATTTTATTATCTGTCAAAGGTCTGGGTACTTAGGCTGTTTCTCAATTAAAGATCAGATCTCTAAAGTTTTATTGATTTATGATTTTCAGTATTTTTTTTCCTTCCAACTAGCAGTGGTTGAAAATACCATTCTACTATTATATACATTGATATGGCTAACAATTTTTTCCCCTACCTATCAAAATGCATTAAGGAAACATAAAAGAAAAAATCACCATCTCTTTCTTTCTCTGTATCTGCAGCAACTTGAAAGAAAATTATGAATGGCAAAATATTAGAGCAAAGGCTCCCAAAATGAAGGAAGTGGTATGATTAGGTTTTGTATTTTAAATTAGAAATACCTGCTCCGAATACATAAGCAATCAGACATCCATTTATATCCTGGTTAGATTCTAAAGCTTCATTAATTGCAGTGGAATCACATACAAAATGAAGACTTCCTCCAAAAAGCCAGGCTTACTCAAAGAAAAATTTAATGTTTTATGATAGTATTTTCCACATTAGAGTTCTCATGGCTAAATCATCGTGGATAAACATATATATGTTTAAACAGAGAAAGGATACACTCTTTTAGTCTAAAAACTGAGCCATAGAAAAACCACTAGGCTGAATACTGATTTTTCATATGAATCACTAGTCAAACAGAGGTAAGAACCAAAAAAATATGAGTTACTATTTCTATTTATAATGTTCAAGTATGTGTGACATTTCTAAAGGCCTTTTTGTCATACTCAGTTGCTCCATGTTGTTACACATAGAGATGAAAACTAGATCAAAGGATGGCCTGTGTTGCTAGTACTCACCTAGTAAACATCCAGTCTCCCTTTTCCTTTCAGTCACATCCTTTTTTACACTGAATAAATCTGGGGCAATTCCTGTGTTTTTACCATAATTTCCACTGCAGGATGCAACAAAATAAAGACAAACATGATGAATATTCAGCAAAACTGGATGAAATGCTGAAAATCCCCTGTTTCACATACAGAAGAAGTCAGCCCACTGAGATTTCCTGAAGGACTTTATCCATGCGACTGAAGGACCCAAGCCAGGAGTATTCACGTATGTACCAGCCATTTGTTTAAACAAAAATCACGTAATGAGAGCACCTATAATTTACATGTCTACATTTTATAATTATTTTACACGACTATTTCATATTCAAGAGAAACATGCACGTCTTATGACAAGTTATACAGTGTGATTGTTGCAGTAGTTCAGCTACAGAAAAACTGGGTTAAAAACAACAGGCACACTGCTAAACTATGTTAGCAATGAATGTGGTTTTTAACTTGAATCTTAAAGGAGTACAGTATTTCTTCCTTATAATCCTGCCTGAAGTTTGCAGAGAATGATTTGTTCTCCACTTACCCATTTTTGCCATAGTCAGTTCTTTTCCTATTACAAATCCCACACAGTTTACCCAGGAACTTGGGAGAACCTAGACAACAAATGAGCACTGTGAGGAAAGACAGAAATATTAGAGACGTTGAACTCACAATAACAGCAAAACACTCATCAAGTGAGAAGTCAGACTTCTAATACATCTTCATTCACTCCTCTGCCACTGTTGATGTTTTTCTAAAAAAAACCAAACCTGTGCATCGCTAATGTTCTCAACTGCAGGAAACGTTTTCCTGTTTAACAAAAATCCTTTGAGTTCACGCTCTGTATATGCCCTTAATAAAAGCAATCTTAAGATGAATGTTCTGTGGCTCTCACTCTGCCCATTTTACTGTTTTGCTACCCTCTGCTGGCTTTATTTCCTCTGTCACATTAAACAGAAGCTGTGGATTTTCAATCTGAAAGCCTTTCACAAAGCAACTTCAGGAACAGGGATTGGGGATGGGAAAAGCGTGGCACTGATTTCTTCCACCTCCACTGGCATGAACAGGGATTTCCATCCAGACCACCAGTTTTGATGAAATTTCTTAAAATCAAGCACTCCCAGGAACGCAGCCATTGTGCATTGCTCAGCTTTCCCATGCAGTGTATATTCACTGAGTCCGATGCATAAAGATAGTAACTATTCCCATACTCCTGTCCTCTTCACTAAAACCAAGAAAAACCTCCATGTGCCCTTGATCTCCACATTCCTCTGAATAATTTTTCCCCATTCATAATTTGTATGGATGTCAGGAAAATGAACAAACAAACAAGCAAAACAGCAGACATATCATAGCAAACTGGGTAATCTTGACAAAAAACAGACCTTCCAATGCAAAACTGTGGGGAAAAAATATAGATTGCAGCTGCAAATACATCACATGTGAAATCACAGGTAAAATTATTTCTCTACAGTGTGTGGCTGTTCCCAGAAAATTGTGTTTAGCCCTGAGACTCTCATTATTGAGAAGAGTTGTAAATTGCAGAGAGGTCAGCACAAAGCCACTGATACGATTAAAGTGGGCTGGAGGCATTGACTTATGAAGAAAGATGAAAAGATCTAAATAAACATGGTCTGTTTGTGGAATGCTTAAAAGGCATCAAAATAACCATTAACAAATAGCTGAAGGACACGAAAACTAAGCAGAGAAAAGAGATAGGTAGCATAACGGAGAATAGCCGAAAGTAATGAGATGAAAATTAAGACAGGAAAATCTAAGCCAACTGTCTGGATAAACTCCTAGAAATGGAATGCGTGAAGCCATGGAGCTCTCCCTGGGGTATAATGTACTATCAGCTGGGACAAATGAAACTGAAGTGGTTGTAGGACAGATTTAACCCTGCCTGTACAGAAAGGTAGGCCAAACAGGTCTTTATCATCTCTAATATCTCTGAATTACTGCTAAGTCAGCTGAGATAAGTCATTCCATTAATGCAATTCCCTTGTGAATGTAACTGCTTATGCCTTGCAGAAAAATCATGAAGTCTACAAATGGCACAGTTTCAGAAGATGAAAACTATGCCCATGAATTGCTGCCCTTTAGATGCACCAGACCTACAGAATGTGCCCGTACAACTGTGTTCACTGAGAACGGAACAGTGAAGCAAATCTGACATTTTCCAAGTCTGTTATAGTTACCTCAGTGGTGATTGCCAGGAGATTTGTATTCATTGTAGGTGACCATGCTACAAGGACAGACGTGCAGTTCTGACTTGCTTAGACGTTTGGAAACCTCAAACATTTTCAGTCTGCACACAATCTGATTGACCTCTTAGAGCTACCAGGCATGGAGCAACTGCAGGCAAATTGATGAAGACTTTCAATTTTCCTGAGCAAAATTTTCAGGAGCAAAAGAGGATGTGCCTAAAAAAATCACATGTAAGATAACTCTTCCTGTGGCCATCAAGAAAATCAGAGCCAGGACAATTATTACTTCTTCCATTTATTCCCAGTAGGAAGAGAAATGCAAGCAGTCCCTGTTTTCTGTTCATAATTTTACAGAGGCTAAGCAGGAAAAAATCTCACTGCCTTTCAGGTTTTGTGTTTTCGGCTGCAGTCACCGACACCTCTAGCTACAACAGTTTTCATCCCTTTGGGAGAATTTACATGCTCAAAGGATGCAACTCTAACCTGATGAGATTGATAGGCTGGTGGTACAAGGACCCCAGTATCCACTGGAAGGGTGGCAAATCCATGCAGTACCAGAATGAAGATTATTGCATAAACCGAGGTCTGCTCATTCCAAACAGGCCAAGTCTTATTGCTGCTCCTACAGCAATGAGAATAAAACACTCAGAAACTGACGGGCGTGCATGACAACCAAAGGAACATGCACAGTCTGTGCAGCAGTCTCAGATGTGGAACAGCAACATGACTTTTATCCTATTCATGCTTGAATAAGCTGAGCTTCCTCCTGCATATATCGGATTTACCTCAATTGTGATGTGTTATTATCATCTCTCTTGTGATTCTGGGCAGCATTCTTACCTACCCACTCTTTATTATTTGTCTGCTTGATCCTGCTGATGCTGTGCTGCTTGCTGTGAGCTGTGTACCCCTTCACAGGTCTGAGCCGGTTGCTGTGATTACAGGCAGAGCTGTGCTGAGAGCCTGCCCTTGTCTTCCCAAAAGTAACTAACAAGCTATTTTTGCTTCAAATAGCTAACCAGTCATTCTTCCTTGCATAAGACATCCGCCATCCTGGAGGAGACATTCAACATTTCTGGTCAAATTGCAAATGTATCTGGACTGAGTCAACCTAGCAGGATGAAATTATCGTTTAGAAGTAAGACTCTCTTACTCAGAAATATTACTCAGTTGCACATCTTTCCTTTTGAACTGTCTACCTAGGATTTATTCCTTAAAAAAAAAAAAAAAAAGACCTTAATATTATGTTTAAATAGTTACATATTAAAAGCATAAGAAAGGAATGAGAAAGACTTTTAGGGAGAGATAAATTCTGTGATAATTAAAATTTCTTATTGAACTTTCTAACAATCACCTTGCTTAGTTTGCATTTGTGTAGATATTATTTTTATGCAATTGTACATAAACATAACATCAGCTTTGGCAAATCAGCTATAAAACACTTTCTAGTCTGAAACCCTGTGAATAAAATTTCAGATACAGAATATTCTTTGTGCCAAGGCTTATCCTTTTATATTCTGTTTGCTTTAGTTAATTTTAACCCTTATTAATTACCTTTTTGGCACTACATTCAACTCAACAAAACAAAATTACACTCTTCCAAACACAAAGCTTCTGGAATAATACAGACAGAATTAGCAAGAAAGACGCATAGAATCGTAGAGTGGTTTGGTCTGAAGGAACCTTAAAGATAATCTAGTCCAACCCCCCGCCATGGGCAGGGGCACCTTCCACTGGACCAGGTTGCTCAGAGCCCCGTCCAGCCTGGGCTTGATCACTGCCAGGGATGGGGCATCCACAGCTGCCCTGGGCAGCCTGTGCCAGGGCCTCACTACCCGCATGGGGAAGGATTTCTTCCTTACAGTTAATCTTGTCCTGTTGCTACAGACCTTTCTAAAAAGTCTGGATCAAGGGGCAGGCTGGCAGGGCTGACACTGTTGTGGGCGTCTGTTACAGGCCACCAGATCAGGCTGAGGAAGTTGATGAGGCCTTCTATGGGCAGCTGAGAGTGGCCTCACAGTCACAGGCCATGGTTGTTGTGGGTGATTTTAACTTCCCTGATGTTTGCTGGAAGGACCATTCAGCCAGCCAACCACAGTCCAGGAGGTTCCTCCAGTGCATTGATGAGAACTTCCTCATGCAGATGGTGGAGGAGCCGACTAGGAGAGGAGCACTGCTGGATCTCATCCTCACTAACAAGGAGGGTCTGGTCGAAGCAGTAAAGGTTGAGGGCTGCCTGGGTTGCAGTGACCACGAGATGGTGGAGTTCAGCATCTCGTGTGGCAGGAACAGAATAGCAAGTAGAATTGCAACCCTGGACTTTAGCAGGGCTAACTTTGGCCTTTTCAAGCAATTGCTGGGGGAAATCCCATGGGCAAGACTGCTTGAAGGAAAAGGGGCCCAAGATAGCTGGGTGGCATTCAGAGATTGCTTCTTCCATGCTCAGGATCAGAGCATCCCCACACGTAGGAAGTCAAGGAAGGGAGCCAGGAGGCCTGCGTGGTTGAATAGGGATCTGTTGGGTATGCTCAAGCAGAAGAGGAGAGTTTACAGGTCATGGAGGCAGGGGCTGGCCACTTGGGAGGAATATAAGGCTGCTGTTAGAGGATGTAGGAAGGCAGCTAGGATAGCCAAGGCCTCCTTAGAATTAAACCTGGCAAAAGGGGTCAATGACAGCAAAAAGAACTTTTTCAAATACATAGCAGATAAAACTAATACCAGAGGCAATGTAGGCCCACTGATGAATGGGGTGGGTGCCCTGGTGGCAGAAGATACAGAGAAGGCAGAGTTACTGAATGCCTTCTTTGTCTCTGTCTACTCTGCCGGAGGCTGTCCTGGGGAGCCCCGTACCCCTGAGACCCCGGATGAAGCCAGGTCAATGGAGGAGTTTGCTTTAGTCGATGAGGACTGGGTTAGGGAGCAATTAAATAGTCTGGACATTCATAAATCCATGGGTCCAGATGGGATGCATCCGCGGGTGCTGAGGGAGCTGGCTGAAGTCATTGCTGGACCGCTCTCCATCATCTTTGCCAAGTCTTGGGAAACGGGAGAGGTGCCCGAGGATTGGAGGAAAGCAAATGTCACTCCAGTCTTCAAAAAGGGCAAGAAGGAGGACCCGGGTAATTATAGACCGGTCAGCCTCACCTCTGTCCCTGGGAAAGTAATGGAACAGCTTGTCCTTGGTGCCATCTCAAGGCATATCAAGGATAAGAGGGTTATTAGGGGCAGTCAGCATGGCTTTACCAAGGGTAGGTCATGCTTGACCAACCTCATAGCCTTTTATGAGAATGTAACAAGGTGGATGGATGATGGCAGAGCGGTGGATGTGGTCTACCTTGACTTCAGTAAAGCCTTTGACAGTGTGTCCCACAGCATCCTCACAGCTAAGTTGAGGAGGTGTGGTCTAGACAATAGAGTAGTGAGGTGGGTTGCAAACTGGCTTAGGGAGAGAAGCCAGAGAGTGGTAGTCAATGGTGTGGAGTCTAGTTGGAGGCCAGTATCTAATGGAGTGCCCCAGGTGTCAGTGCTGGGGCCAATATTATTCAATATATTCATTAACGATTTGGACGAGGGAATTGAGTGTACTATCAGCAAGTTTGCTGATGACACCAAGCTGGGAGGAGTGGCTGACACGCCGGAGGGCTGTGCTGCCATCCAGCGGGACCTGGACAGGCTGGAGAGTTGGGCGGGGAATAACCTAATGAAATTTAACAAGGGCAAGTGTAGAGTCCTGCACCTGGGCAGGAACAACCCCAGGTTCCAGTATAGGTTGGGAGATTACATATTAGAGAGCAGTGTAGGGGAAAGGGACCTGGGGGTCCTGGTGGACAACAGGATGACCATGAGCCAGCACTGTGCCCTTGTGGCCAGGAAGGCCAATGGCATCCTGGGGTGTATTAGAAGGGGGGTGGTTAGTAGATCGAGAGAGGTCCTCCTTCCCCTCTACTCCATCCTGGTGAGACCACATCTGGAATATTGTGTCCAGTTCTGGGCCCCTCAGTTCAAGAAGGACAGGGAACTGCTGGAGAGGGTCCAGCGTAGGGCAACCAAGATGATTAAGGGAGTGGAGCACCTCCCTTATGAAGAAAGGCTGAGGGAGCTGGGTCTCTTTAGTTTGGAGAAGAGGAGACTGAGGGGGGACCTTATTAATGTTTATAAATATATAAAGGGTGAGTGCCATGAGGATGGAGCCAGGCTCTTCTCGGTGGCAAACAATGATAGGACAAGGGGTAATGGGATCAAGCTGGAACACAAGAGGTTCCACTTAAATTTGAGAAGAAACTTCTTCTCAGTGAGGGTGACAGAGCACTGGAACAGGCTGCCCAGGGAAGTGGTGGAGTCTCCTTCTCTGGAGACATTCAAAACCCGCCTGGACATGTTCCTGTGCGACCTCACCTAGGTGTTCCTGCTCCAGCAGGGGGATTGGACTAGATGATCTTTTGAGGTCCCTTCCAATCCCAAACATACTGTGATACTGTGATACTGTGAAGTCTGCCCCCATCTTTCTTACAGGCCCCTTTTAAGTATGGAAAGGCCACAATAAGGTCTCCCTGGATCCTTCTCTTCTCCAGGCTGAACAACCCCAACTCTTTCAGCCTGTCCTTATAGGAGAGCTATTCCAGTCCTCTGATCATCTTCGTGGCCCTAACAGGTCCACGTCTGTCTTGCGCTGGGGACCGAAGAGCTGGACCAGCACTGCAGGGGGGTCTCACCAGAGCAGAGCAGAGGGGCAGAATCACCTCCCTGCACCTGCTGCTCATGCTGCTTTTGATGCAGCTGAGGATACAACTGGTATTCCATGTTGCAAGTGCACATTAACAGCTCATATCCATTCTTTCATCTGCTGGTATCCACAATCCTTCTCTGCAGGGCTGATCTCAATCCTTTCACCGCCGAGTCTCTACTGGTATTGGGGATTTTGCTGACCCAGGGTCAGGATATTGCACTTGGCCTTGTTGAACCTCATGAGAATTGCACAGGCCCAACTCCTCAAGTCTGTCCAGGTCCCTCTGGATGGCATCCCTTCTCTCAAGCATATCAGTTGCACCACTCAGCTTGATGTTGTCTGTAAACTTGCTCAGGGTGCACTCAATCCTACTGTCTACGTCATTGATGAAGATATTAAATAGTATTGAACCCAGCATGAACCATTGAGGGATGCCATTTGTTACTGGTTTCCACTTGGACACTGAGCCATTGACTGTAACTCTTTGGACGCAGCCATCCAGCCAGTTCCTTATCCATCTAACAGTTCATCCAGCAAACCCATTTATATCCAATTTAAATGTAAGAATGTTGAGAGGGACTGTATAAATGCCTCACAGAAGTAGATATACTTAGGCAGTACCAAGAAATACTCATCCTGTGCTTAAGACTCATCCCAACAGTAAATAACAGAAGGATGCACACAACTGCCAGTGACTTTATAATTAATCTTCTAAACACCCCAAACAGTGTTTAATGTGTTTACCTTCCTAACACTGCTGAAGATATTATACATTTTTCAGGGTTTAGAGATACAGGAAGACTAAGACCTGTTTTTTAATAGAGGGCCTGCAAGCAATCTCTTTCCCCACATCCTTTCCTGGGGTCTTAGCTGCCTGTGTTCAAATTGGCTCCCACACGGCACAGCTGTGCAGCCTGGAATGAGGCTGCTATGAAAAGGGCTGTGCTGCCAGAAAGCTCTCTGGGACACTCCATTTGGGGCCACCACCCCTGGCAGGAGCTGCATTTCAGATCAGACCTCTGCATTTAGTCCTGGCTAGAACTGTGATGTCGGCACGCCAGTGCCAAGCCTTTTGCTTCACGTCCTCACCTTGCTCATGGGACTTCCCAGCTTTAACTCGGACTGGCCCCATGGCCACAGACCAGTCTGTGTGGATATGGTGGGTCCCTGATGGTGAGCACATCACCTGGCCCCCCTGTCTCCTGCCTTGCTGATGATGCTGTGCTCTACTAGCTTAAAGGGAAGAAATAAGGTATTTCTCAAGACATGGATTCAATCCTTACCCTACTGGTCACTTCAGCGGAAACAACGGACAGGTCGCAAAACTCTTCTGCTTAAAGGGCATTTTGTGATTTTTGGAAAACTTGGACCCAAAACCTCATAGATATGCAGAAGGACAACTCCCAGTGTTTTCAGTTGGGTTGCACCCTTAGAAAAGCCTGACTCATGTGAACTGCTCAAGCTCAGGTATACAGCCTATTTCAGAGTGAGAACCTGAAACTGAATCTCCCACGTCCTAACCCCTGATGTATCCATTGGACCTCCCTGTCTTAAAAATGAATTATTATCTTACATGAGTCTCGAAATGTTCAGTTTAGTTTGCTTGTTACACACTATGACTGTCAAATTAATTTTTTAAAAACAATGATGTGAGATGAATCATAGCCTTCTAGTTACAGAAAATGACCCTTTGTGCTCTGATTAACTAAATGCCTACTCACTTTTTGATAGGATATCTGTTTTGGAAGCAAGTGCAGAATCATAAAGCCAAAGGGGAAGATGGCAGTCTGCCAACTCAAAAAAAAAGAAAAAAAGTCCTTATCTGTTATATACTGAAGTCATTAACTATTTTACAGCTATAAAAAGTACATTAAAATGTCCCGGTGTGCTCCTAGCAGGGTCATGATTTGTTGATGCCTGAGAGGCCAGCACAGTGCAGTCTGACAGGTGTTTAGGTCAGGCTGAAATATGACATCTGTGCTCCCACTCAAGATCTGGTACCAGTTCTGGATGATTTGCCAAATGAAGATCTATTCAGAAGGTTTCGGTTTGACAGATAAATAGCCCATCCAAGATTTTTCAGTGCTAGGGCATGCAATAGATTGCCCCATTTATGGCACCTTGTGCAACCTACAGGCATTTTAATCAGCTTCAGTGGCATTTTAACAAACTGAGATTGCCTTCAATATCCCAGATACCAAGATCTGTACACATCTTCAAAGCACAATCCAAGAAGAGGAAAGAAAAGAGAAAATACAGTCCTGCAAATTTACCACTGAGACAAAGTTATGCACAATGAAACTGTCCAAAAGGCAGAAAAAAGGTAATGAGATCCTGTAGTGACCAACAAATTAATTAAAATTGTGTATATTCAGGATAGATTAAGATTTAAACATTTGTTACTGGTGCACCTATGTTGATGAAGTCTACTTCCATCAGACTGGCTGATCACACTCCCAGTCACACCCCTGTCACCCATCTCTTAAATGTGACACCCTGAATGAAAGGTGGAAAGCTTTGAAAAAACATTATTCAGACTAGAAAGTACATGATTCAACACTTAGCTGAAATCCACAACTAAGTCATTGAAAGTGCATATAGAGAATCTGTTGCTATAGTGCAGCATGCACATTAAGTGAAGCTTTCTCTCTATTCTTATAGGAACTGCCCTGATAATCAGAAAATGATGATACTTCTAATGACACAGGGTCACTTGCCATCATGTTTGGGCACTGATCTCTCGCTGAAAGAGGAAATTATCAGCTACAAAAGATAGTCTTGCTTTGATTTTTTTTGTTTTTAATTAAGAATTTCAAAGTAGACATGAGGTTTAAGCTTACTTCCTAAGCATTCTGTGAAGAACAACTCACAGAGGGCTCTTTTAATCTCCTCTTCCATTTGAAATTATTGGTAGATGACCTGTAAATAAACTCAAACGTCTGCTCCCAGGAAAAATCACATCAGCTCTGGTGTACTAAATACCTCAGTTATAGTAGCAGACTTAGAAACAAAAAATAAAAAGAGAGAAAAAGCTTCTCAGTTGTGTTCTTTATTTTTTTTTAGGATCTCATGGATTCTGTATTACCTCATCCTCCCTGTTCAGTGTCATCTGAAAATGTGATGGACATGGACTCTCTGGTCTTCTCCAGCCAACTGATAAATATGTGTACCGATTTGGGCTGGGATATAGTTTAATTTGTATGGTTTTGTAGCTTATGTATGTAGCTATGGTTTGGATTTGTCCTGGGAACAATGTTGATAACACAGGGATGTTTCAGCTACTGCTGAGCAGGGCTTACACAAGGTCAAGGCCTTTTCTGTTTCACACACCACCCATCAGTGAGTGGGACAGGGGTGCACAATGGGTTGGGAGGGGACACAGCTGGGACAGCTGACCCCAACTGAGCAAAGAGATATTCCATACCATATGACATCACACCCAGTATGTAAAGCTGGGTGAAGATGAAGGAAGGAAGTCTTCTCACTTTCATGTTCTGATTCTCTCTTCCATCCCACTGAAGGGAGTGAGTGAGTGGTTGGGTTGGGCTGAGCCGCTGGCCAGGGTTAAACCACAACAGATGTTACAGAATCACAGAATCACAGAATGTTGGGGATTGGAAGGGACCTGGAAAGCTCATCCAGTGCAATCCCCCCATGGAGCAGGAACACCCAGATGAGGTTACACAGGAAGGTGTCCAGGCGGGTTGGAATGTCTGCAGAGAAGGAGACTCCACAACCTCCCTGGGCAGCCTGGGCCAGGCTCTGCCACCCTCACTGAGAAGAAGTTTGTTCTCAAATTTAAGTGGAACCTTTTGTGTTCCAGTTTGAACCCCTTACCCCTTGTCCTATCATTGGCTGTCACTGAGAAGAGCCTGGCTTCATCCTCCTGACATTCACCCTTTATATATTTGTATATATATTTGTATATATATATTTGTATACATTAATGAGGTCACCCTTCAGTCTCCTCTTCTCCAAGCTAAAGAACCCCAGCTTCCTCAGCCTTTCCTCATAAGGGAGATGCTCCACTCCCTTCAGCATCTTTGTTGCCCTATGTTAAACAAGAGAGGTCCCAGACAGACCCCAGCTGTGCCGCACTTATTACCAGGCTGATATGATCCATTGACCACAGCCCTCTGAGTCCCATCATCCAACCAGTTTTCTGTCTCACTGTCCATCTATCCAAAACTCCATGGCCCAATCAGATGTGAGAACAGTGACAGTGTCAAGAGCCTTGCTACAGGCCGGGTACGTGACACCCACCACCCTCACCCCATCCACACACCAGTCATTTTTTCCTAGAAAAGCCATCAGGTAGGTCAGATGTGCTTTACCCCCAGTAAACTCATGCTAACAGCTTCCAGTCACCTTCTCCTCCACATGCCCAGAAATATGTTCCCCAGTTTTCCCAGGAACTGAAGCAAGGCTGACCAGCACAGTTTCCCAGATAATCCTTACTTCTTTGGAAGAGAGATGTAACAGATTTTCTTTCTTTCCATCACTGAGGACCTCCCCAGATCTCCATGACCACCCAGAGGTTACAGATGTCTCACCCTGCAAGGCCACTGGCCAGCTCTCAGCACCCTCAGGTACAGTCCATCTTGCCCCATTGGCCCATGGGTGAGGTTGTCTCCAGCTACCCCACCTTGATGCTCACTCACTGCTGGTTATTTCTCTCCTGGACCTGTCTCACCAAGCACAGGGGCCTGGCTGGGGAGAACTGAGGCAAAGGCAGCATTTAGTACCTCTGCCTTCTGTGCCCGCTGTCACACCAAATCAATTAACATCTTAATCACAGCACCAATAACTTAGCTACAGAACAAATGGGACCACAGCATGTTTATTTCTCCCTCGGAAACAGAGATTAACAATAATTAAAATGTTTCTTAATTACGGAAACACTGACTTTGGAATGGAAGCATGTTGGTCTTTTCATCAGAAGTAGGCATGCATTAGCAGTATGAACATACCAACTAAAACCGCTTAACGGAGAAGATACACATCTGAATAAATCCTGAGCAATTTTTATCTTCTGTTTACTGTATTTTGCAACTTCTGGGAAGATATTCCTCAATTATTGTCCTTGTGTACTTGTCATACGCCTACTGAGCTGTGATTGCTGCATTGTGGAGCAAACCTGCCTGAGCCTGGCAGGAACCACTCAATCTGTGAACACAAAAAGCTTCAGGTACCACTGAAATAATTTTATTAACTTCTCACTTCAGAACACAGCTGATATCTAGTCTGGCTGAGTGAACCGAGATTATTCCTGAACTGACTTCAGTGATCTTCCTGTATACTGACAGCTGGGTTGCTGCACACGAAGCTGAGCAATCAGTCAGTTCTGACCAAAATTAAAGCCATACTTATGCAGAACATCTGGAGCGCGCAACTCCAACATGCTGGAGTGGGAAGCCTCCATAGATCTGAAAAATTTGCGCCTTTCTCTTCAAATATTGACTGAATAAGCAGGTAAATACAGAGGGTCTTGAAGAGAATACATCCATTAGGTTCCTCTGCTAAAATAAAAAATATCATTAATCAGTTGTTACTTACATTTCCTGTTTTTTTTTTTCTCCCGTAAAAGTTCAAGTATATTGACTATTTACAATCTCACACCTTTTTTCCTAACTCACAGATCGCAAGTAAGTTTTAGCTTTCACCTCAAATGAAGCAATATTAATACCATCCCTTTTTAGTTAATGAAAGTTTGGGACAGTTATCGTACTGCACACATTACTTTTTTTTTCATCGATTCAGTTTTAAAACACACTCTTTTGCCTTTGACATAGTACATAAGTAGTTTTTTCACTCTCATTTAGTTTCTTCTACTGTAACACTTAAACCCGCCCAATTTGCAACATTCCTTTTATTATAAAATGAAAACAACACGTTTTCTTGTCAAATCAACCTTAATAAGCACAGGAGCCTAGTGACTTCATTTTATATCACTTGACTGACTTTTCTGATATAACTTTTTTGCAATTTCGTAAACATTTTCAGATTTACGGTCTGGCAGTACTTTTAATGTCATCTTGGCATGACGAATCCAAGGTAATTGAATTTGTTGCAACTGACACGTAGCATACCACATCTGCCATGATCTGTCAGCACTATCTTATCTGTCCAAGAGAGACTCTGATCTTCAGATTACAAAAGTTGCTTCTTACTATTCATATGATTGCCTTCCATGCACAACCTACCATGTACAATCCAATAAACATTTATAAATACTAATTCTATACTTCCTTTGTTAAGGGCACAAAACCACTTGTTTAAAATATGTAAAAGCTTAACAAACTTGTTTCCATTTGATCACTTAATGTTGATATATTTAGACATTTTGAAACATCAAAGAAACATTCTGCCTCTAGCATTCGCCACTTTTTCTGTAAACTGGTATGTTCTTGCCCTTTCCTGACCTCCTCCCTGCCCCCAGGTCTTTATCTGTTATCTTCGTTAGGATCTCTTTGGTTTGTGACAGCACTGGCAAGAAAAGATACATTGCCACTACTCTATGAGGTCTTCTAAAGAGTATCAAGTACATTGTGATGACAAAAGCAAAACTGGAAAGTCTTCAGTGAGCTTCTAATCTTTTTTTTCACTTGGGAAACTGGGACCATGGAAAAACTTCAGCTGCGTGTAAGTCAGAAGTTTTTCAGAAAGAAAATATGCTATCTTTACAACAACAGGTCACTCAAAATCACCAGATTAGGAGAAACAGCAGAAAGCAAACTTCTCTCCCCCTTCGCCCCACTGAGATAAATGCAATGAAAGGAATTTGTGTGAGATGAAAGGTTCCAGAAATGTAAGCAACACTGCATATCTGGCTTTTGGTTCCTTCTGCAATAAAGATGGAGCAAGCCCAAAGCTACAACCAGCTGAGGTGGATCTAGTTCACATGGGGTGTGCAATTTCCACCTCTCATTCTTGCATCCTCTCATCCTGCACAGTTTCCACCTCCCACCTATTGGGATGACAGAGATGCTAAAAGTTTAAGGGAAAGAAAAAAGCTCTCCCTGGACAGATGAAAAATGCTCCTGATTATAGACAGTCATCTCCACCCTAATGGGGTGTTCCTGAACGATACAGAAGGGAACAGCTTACACTTTTCCTCTCTATATTTTGAAACAATTACTTACAAATTTAGCTTTTACCTTCAGTATATGAGTACACAATTCTGCCATACCTGTTTTCTGCAACATTTCCCTTCCTCCCCTTGTTAGCACAGGCCCCAGAGTGAAGTATTTAGCACCTTTCAATGACCAACTCTTGGTAACAGGAGCTAACGTTTTCCAACGAATTAACTGTAAGTATCAATACACCTTTTAGTGTGATGCGGGTCTGAGCAACAGAATAGTCTTTGCTCAAATCACTCCCTTAAATAGCTTGCCACTATTCCAGGTAATATGCTAACAACAAAACATATATTATAATATAGTCTTAGACATACACTAAGAAATAGCCCCAAAACGAGCACTCAGTAATAGGTACCACGGAAAACATCAGGCACCATAAAGCTAAATACTGTAACATTCAGCCTTGTTATGGCCCAGGATAGATAATCCCCAAAACATTCTGAAGGGCAGTATAAATATTTCTCATTATCCCTAGGTTTGACATCATTTTTTCCCAGTCGTAAGAGCCTTATTAAGCTGAATCTCCTCTGCTTTTTTTTTCTGAGGCATTCAAGACTGTAAAAACAGCAGGAGAGGAACTGTATTCCCTGAAAGTCTGAACAGTGTATGGAGAGTTAACAGGAAGCGAGAGACAGCAGAGAGAAGTTTTAGTATGAAGGGAGCTGACTCTCCCTTTCATGTGGACAACAATGTAATCAGTCAAATGTTTGGTCATTCTGATTTTCCTGCACTGAGGAAAGTAAGACATTTACCACAAATAAGCTCTTCTTTCATTTTAGGAAAACACCAGCTGTTTCTGTTTTTTATTAATATATTTTCCTGTGTGAATTATAAAAACGTTTTTCTTTGGAATAAAAAACGAAAAAAAAAAATTAAAAAAAGGAGAAGACAGACTCATGAGCAGATGCAGATGCCATTTTGGAGTACTCCAGGCTGATGCACACTTCATCAGCTCCAGAGATCTCCTGACAACACCAGAAACCCAGGGAGGAATTACAGAGCGTAGCAGCTTTAGGGTTTCTGCAGGCTCTTTACAAAAACCTGGAGGTCCATCCTGATTGCCAGAAACGCCACCTCACCACTGCTGCCAACCCTGTGGCAGGTGAGTTCCAAAGGTCAGAATGACGGGGAGGGGGTGTAAAACGGCTTCCCGTATCATTTTGGCATTTGTTGCCTTTTCATTTCACTAAGCATCCCTCAGTCATCCTACAAATAGGGAAGTCTGAGCTCTCCCCATCATTCCATCTTCTGTTTTTTTATACTATGGCCACAACTCCTCTGCACATCCAATAAAGCAAACTGTTCCCATTGTTTCAACCTTTCTTCACAAGAAAAATGCTCATACATCTGAAATAATGTGCTTTGTACTTGAATCTTTATTTAAGACAGAATGACCTTAATATATAGATTTTCTCTCACTTTTATTTATGATAGTGCTATGGGGAGTTAATACTTGTTCAAGCTTTAAGCACTATTTTTATGTAATAAAAAAAGGGTATAAATAAAAATAAAACTAGCTGTCATCTCTCACCTTAAAACCAAACAAAAGGTAGTCAATACCAAGCTTGTATACCTGTATTTTCTGAAATACTGGAATTCCTGAAGCATTAAAATTCCTGAAGCATTAAGCACAGAAATAAAGATAATGCATCTATACACATACAGTAATACTGCAATCCCAGTATCATTCTATATATATTTCCCTAATATTAATATAACCTGCTATCTTCCTTGCTTCTTTGACCACCATGGCACATTAAGCAGATGTTCTTACTGAGCTTTCCCCTGTGAGGCACAGGTCTTCCTCCAGAGTGATTACAGCTAATTTATAACCCATCAAGGTACATGAAAAATTCAGCTGGTTCCTCCCAGTGATAAGAGACGTTCCAGAAGCAAAGTCTGTGGAATTCATCTGAGATCAGATCTGGGACTATCTGATACTTCAGTACCACGTTGCCAGCAGCTGTTCCAAGATTTTCATATACGCCGTTTGCCCTCACTAGAGCAGCAGGCTCACACTCTGCTGCTGTAATTACACAGATGTATATTTTGCTTTTTTAATTTCCCAAGGTCAGTCATTCTCCCACAGGATCTGTTCAATCTACTACTAAACTGATGTCACTTAAGTACCTATTCACAGAGAGAAATTAAAACTGAGCCATTTAAAGTGCTGAAAGCCTTGTAACTAAATCTTAGGTCATTTTGAATAAATAAACCAAGTATTTAGATTCAGGTAAACTGCAGATATACAGCTATCAGGAAAAATATTGGAAACTATAGCATGAACTGTGTGGTGCCACACAGGATTCCTCCAGATTCACAAAGTGAAAAGATGTACTTATGAAATACCCAGTCATCTCCATGAAAATAGACATCTGTCTGGAAGCATTTAATTTTCAAAAATACATTATTACTGTTATTAGTTCTGCATTAAAAAATGGCTCTATTCCTTGAATCAGTACATGGAAGAAGGATTTCCAGAAAAGGTTTCAGAAGAGCTGATGAGCATGCACAATGCCAAATCCAGAGTTTGGAAGACAGGAGATGACAGGCAGGCAATGATGGGCACCCCCAGGAGAGCTTGGCAGATTGGGAAAGGATTTCTTGCCTGGCAGATTTAGAATATCTTGTGTAGTGGGGAAAGAGGTTGAGACTGGTTCTCAGTGAAAGCTGAACTAGCACATTGTGTCCTGTTAGAATATATGGCCTCAATTCACAGAGCTTTCACTTCCCATATCTAATCAACAGTTTAGTGGCTGGTGGTTTCATCTAAGCTGCGGCTTAGAACAATTCAGTTTCCTCCTCTGCCTGCAAGAGATGAACCACTGTGTCTGGAGCTCTGCCCTTCTTGCCATATCCATTCCACGCTGCATAAATAAACACCAAACACCAGCACTCAGATGCTCCACCCAAATGCTGGGTGAGTCAGGTAAGTTTTTTCTCAATAATAACCAATAAAAGTGGAAAAAAAAGAGGTGGCTTCACACCTGGCTGCACGCTATATGCAGGGGTGCTGCTGGTTTTATCCATGCCGTCTGATTGTTCGGAAGCTGCAATGCTTCTCTTTTCCATAAAACACTTAAAACAGTGAGAAAAGACAAGTGAATGTGTTGGCGGTGGCAAGAACACTTGCCTGAGAGGTGTGAAAGCTTAATTATTTATTCAAAGCAATAGAGTTTCAATGGGAGACCTGAGAAGACTCTCGTCCTGCCTCTTCCCTCTCCCAGGCACCCTATAGACATGATTACAAAGATGTAGGTTCCTTCAGACATAAAAGAACTTCCATTGTGCAGTTGTTCTAACCCAGCAGCACTTGGGTTATAAGTAAGTACCATCTCCACCTGCTGACTGTAAGACAGATTTTACTTATGTTCTAATTTTTGTACGTAATGTTTGCACTAAATAAAATTATTTTGGGAGGGGGAAGCTGTTTTCTTCAGGAAAAATGTTACAAATTATGGTTTCATTCACCATTACTTATTTTTTGCTCAGACAGGCACCTCAGAAGTCAAATTTAACTCTGCTCATTCCTCTCCCAGCCTCATCCACTAAACTAGCCAAAGTGGCTTCATATGTATTAGTCAAAACTAAAGTCTGCTAACATATCTGCTATACAATTGACAATCAAATAAATAATTTTTAACTGAAACAGAGTAGCCAAATAAGACACTTATTTGTGTAAAGAAGTAAGAACTTCTTGTTCTTTACATGAGGCAGATGAACAAAACAGGGCAATCAATGAATTCTGTGAGTTCAGCTGACAAAGTAAGGGGAAAAAGTAGATCCAGTGTAAAAACCATTCCAAGTAACTGCAAAGCAGAATTCCAGGAACTGCAGAAAAGGTGGATAATGCCTGTGAAAAGCCTCAATGTATGCAAACATTAAATACCATTTTTAACTGAGGTATAAAATAAGTGCTCCTTCTGTTCAATTTGGACATAAAATATTAGTAAAAGAGCAGTGAGTGTGTGTGTGTGTGTGTGTGTGTGTGTGTGTGTGTGTTCAGTAATTCCAGTAATACTCAGCCTGAATAAAACTTCACCTATTTCTGGAAAACTTCAGCACTGTATCAAAACAGGACTTTATTACTTTGAAGGGAAACCAGCACAGAGAGAAATGACCTGGGAAAGTGACTAGGAAAGATTATGATTGGTGATCCAGAAAGACCCACATATATTTGAACGTATTTCCTAAGAGGGAGTAACTACCTCAGGGAACAAAACAGACAAAATTGTAGGAAAATCACTCTGTCTGATCGTGAAATGCATCAAGTTGCTCACTCGTATTTCTCAGCATGCCCTCCAGGTTGAACCTAAGTCAACATCCAAACTTAGAAAAATCTTAAACGTTATTGTTTAAAGTTTGCTACTTATCCCAAAGCAGGAGCTTAATTCTTACTGGAATTTCTCACAGAACACGGGAGCATTTCAGGCACTGGTGTTACACACTTGCACAGGGAAATTATACATCTTGTTCCACCTCACATCGTCCCAAACACTGTCCACACCCACGCCACTGACAGATGTCCCATGCTGCACTGTCTGCCCTGTCTCATAACACACTCATTCACACACTGGAAGTAGTCTAAACATAGAGTTCCCTACAAAGTATAATTACCTCCACAACCTAGAGAACGCTTAGATGGCTTTTTGCTCATTAACAATGACTAGTTCAACTAAAGATGACTATCCAGGAGGACTAGCGCAACAATCATAGAATCATAGAACCAAATTACCATTTCAGTTGGAACAGACCCTGAGAATCATCGTGTCCAAACATAACCTAACTTAACTCTAGCACTAACCCACGTCCCTAACAAACTTGTCTAAACGCCTTCTAAACCCCTCTAGGGATGGTGACTCCACCACTGCCCTGGGCAGCCTGTTCCAATGCCTGACAACCCTTTCCGGGAAGAATTTTTTCCTAATATCCAATTTAAACCTCCCCTGGAACAACTTGAGGCCATTTCCTCTTGTCCTGTCACTTGGTACTTGGGAGAAGAGACCAACCCCTCCATGCTACAACCTCCTTTCAGGCAGTTGCAGACAGCGATCAGGTCTCCCCTCACTCCTGTTCTCCAGGCTGAACAGCCCCAGCTCCCTCAGCTGCTCCTCATCACACTTGTGCTTCACCAGCTTCGTCACCTCCTCTGCACTCTCTCTAGTATTTCAATGTCCTTCTTATGATGAGGGGCCCAAAACTGAACTCAGGATTCAAGGTGGGGCCTCACCAAGTACAGTGGCACAATCACTTCTCCAGTCCTGCTGGCCACGCTATTCCTGATACAAGCCAGGATGCTGTTGGCCTTTTTGGCCACCCGGGCACACTGCTGGCTCATGTTCAGCCGCTGTCCATCAACACCCCCAGATCCCTCTGCCAGGCACTTTCCAGCCACTCTTCACCCAGCCTGTAGCGCTGCCTGGGGTATCTTCCCACCATATGGCAGTGTGGCTGCACCTTCATATCCATCGATGCTCACAAGTTCAGAAAGCAGCACTTAATTTTACTCACTGCAAATGTAAAGCCTCAGGTTTCAGTGAGGGACATTCATTTAATTCATGCTTCCTCTTGAATTTTTTGCAACACCTCATTTCATATGAATTAATTCCGCTGAAGTCCATCAAAATAAATTCATGGTACTGAAATGCAACCGGTTGCATTGCTTAACAATATCTCACCATTCACTAAGAAAAGTAATCTTCAGGAAAAAGTTTATCTGTTGAGAAAATATCACTCCTATTAAGAAGTCTGTATCGGCTTTCAGCTGTAGCATCCAGCCCTCTTTTGATCTTTATTTTTTTAAATCAAGTAACTCTTAATTTCTTACCTATAGTCCATAAATTTCTTGTAGCACATTGTTAAGACCAGATAATTACAGTAAGACAAATATTTTCCAGTATGCAGAGATATTAGATATGGCTTTTTAACCAATTCGTGAATTTGATGGATTTTTTTTTTAAAGTGCATTTAAGGCCACACATTGGAAACTTTATTCAGACTGAGTCTGTCTTATTCTGTGAAACCACTGAGTTCATTTGCTTGTGAAGTAAAGTCTTTTGGCATCAATACATTTTTCAGAATGTGAACCTATGTATCCAGCAAGAAAGGTAGAACCCACCAAAAACGTGAATACCAATCTAATCTTAGCCACCTTGTACCAATTGCTCTTTTTGTCTTGGAAAGCCCAGCACCAAAATTGTAACATGTTTATAAACTCAGGTTGCATGGTATTTATCAGATATTTTAAAATAATAACAGCAGTCTGCCCATCACCCTAAAAAACCTCACCATATGAATAGGGGATACTTTATTCAGGATTAGATGGTAAAAGCAAGATGCAAATCGATACTTTAAGTCCAAAAATAAAATACAGGTTATACTCAAAACCAGATGTCCTAGATGCCTAATTCTAGTTTCTCATACCACCATGTTCAACCCAGTACCCTCATGCTGAATTTCTGTTGCCTAATTTAAGTGGCCTGAAGGATCCCTCTCTGGATCACACCACAGAACATATAATTACATCTATTTAGGGTGCATTTAATTAGCTGTGTATTCTCAGGTTTATACCTGGCAGCAGAAAAAGCTGTTTCTCTAAAATGGGAATTAATAAACAACTTCCTTGGTAACCTAGGAATTTTTTTTTCATTACAGTTCTTTCCTTGTAGTTCTTAATACTGGAAAGCTGACACTGGTACCAGTAGGTATTCTGCCTAAGGAAGGTAGGAGAAATTATTTTTATTTTATTGTTATGTTAAAGTAACATGGAGAATCCAACACCCCATTCCCAGAAGCCTACCTCTTTCAAACTGAGTTTCTGTCCAGTGAATTGGACAGATGCCTTAATCTGCACAACTCTGAATTCTGCTGATAGGAACAAACTGACGTAATTTAAATGACATTCACAAAATACTTAAAAATAAGGTAATGTTGCCCTCATTGTCCATCCTTGTTCCAAGAGCTTACTGTGACCATGAAATTTTCCACTGCTGGAAAGAAGGATAATTCCTTTCACGAATTACTTCAGTAATGCCTTACTGTTGCAAAGGTACCTACAGAAAATGTTCAGAGGACTGAAAAACACATTTCCTTTTTTTTCATAAGATACAATAAAATCATGCACAAAGAATTGGACAAAAAGATAATACTAGCTTCATCTGAAAACTAGTATATGACACAGAGAAAGACTAAAGAAGTTTCTTTTATTGACTGTGGCATGTTTGAAAGAATTCTTCATTGGCAAGGACAGAAATACTGTCAGATTTTAGAAAAGACATGCACACGCGTATACAATATACATAGCAGTTATTTATAAAAGTACAGATGAAACCAAAATAAAAAATGCCTTTTTAGGTATTTTAGGAGTGCAAAATATTTGTGACATATGAAAACATCACTGTGATTATTCACGGCACTTTTTGACATAAAAGAGTATAAGACCAACTGTTTTTTTAAACCTAAGTTATTATAGCTTATCCTAGCTGGTCAGTTAAGCCGGTTATTTGCCTACCGCTTGTGGTGAATGGTTAGTGGCTAAGCTTGAAAAAAGCAAAGGCTCTGAAGATAGGAAACTCTTTTCAAATACTCTGATCCTCTTTATAGATCAGGGTAAGGGTCCCTATGACTGGAGTTCTGCAGGGTTATATCCTGAATTGCTATTTTAGCTTACAATCCTCCATAAATGATAGAAACCCTCTATTCATTCTGTCTTTTGGCCAGCAAGGCTTCACCAGATTTGTTTCTTTTACTATTTTTCATGTCTTTACCTCTGCTTCACTTCTTCTAGCTGCTCTACCAAGAGCAGTGATGTACCTTTTAAATCAGATATATTCTCATGTCATGAAGGATACATTTGCATTTGCTGCAGAAGTATGGGGAAAGCTGGGCTAAAGTGAAAGACTGTTACTGTGTAGTGCCTGATTTTTAGTAATGTGGCGTAGCTGACAACTATAAAATTTCAGCATTCCAAAAGCATTTGGCTCTCTCATATGAATGGTTTCATAGATTATTACTCAGAATTTATGCAGGTGAAGTTAATGTCAAACCTGGTGAATGAGATTTTTCTCCCATTTAAATTGTTTTTCTAAAATATTCTTATTTAAAAATGAAAAAATCTTTGAATCTGGCCTCTATAAGACTCTGTTTCTAACTATGCTCAGAAGACATATTTCCATATGAAAAGCTAAATCAAAGTTTTCTTATTATATTGATTTTCCACTTACAGTAACTGCAAATATTTTCAGTCCTCCTAAAAAGAACACAGATCAAAGTCAACATATTTTTATAACTTGATGAATATTTTCCACATTGAATCATTCAACAAATCAAAAATAACAGCCTATAGCATTTAAAATCAGGTCGAGAATACACTCCAGTGTACAAATGCTGCATTTCGAAATATCTAAAATTATTAAGTTATTGGCAGCCGTATCTTAGGTTCTTATATGTGTAATATATTTAGGCTGACAGGGATTCCACTTTAAAATGCTTCACCCAGATAGGTATTAAAAGACAATATCATAAATGATTCACTTGTCACAAGTCAGATGAGGTTTTTGTCCCTCACGGCAAATTCTCCAAGGACGAGTAAACAGGAAATGAGAATAACTACATCCAGCTTTCCCTCTTGTGTTACTAGGTACAGCTACACTGACGAAGCCCTGCACAGAGGACTAGTAAAATTATATGTGTGGCCATACACATATTGAAATAACAAGTATTAATTCTAGCACTTTCAAAAAATACTATGGAAGTCACATATACAGGTAAAAACACTGCTATCAAAAAGGAGTATTCTATTACAACAGAACAGCAGGACACAAAACTTCCTGCTGAAAATGATTTAATAGACTCAAAAGACAAAGTGAGTGATTTCTTTGTAGAGGATCATGTGATCCGTAACTTTACAATAGCACCACAAATAAGTTCCACAGAGTGCTGTGCATGACAGCTGATACTGAATTGCCTGAAAAGCTCAACAAGTCATTCTTAAACTATTACCCCAGAAGTGTTGCCTGTACAAACTGCCCCAAGACAATTCTTTAAAACAGAGAAACAAATGGCTGCCATGTTCTTCTCTTTCACCAGCTCATGACCATCCATCAATCTGGATAAAATATTCCTCGGTAGCTAGGACACAAAAACGTTAGTAGTTGTCAAGACAATGATCAGAAGTAGAGACTTTCAAACTACACAAACTACTGCTACAAACTACAAATGGTGAAACCTCTCAAAATAGGTTTATCTCTCATAAAACATTTTTCAAATATTAACACCTCTCATTTGAGGCACGTCCCACAAGAAATCACAAAGCAGTGCTCAAAGAAGTAAGAAAGTGGTATCAGAGCTTCACACCGTTATTAAAAGACATCCTAACTATTACTGAACCAAGGGAGCTACAATCAAGATGATCCTTATTAAAATAAACTAATGAGATTTGACAGAATATGAGTTTAAGCCTAAATACCAACAATGTCATGCTGTCAGCAAATGAAATACATTAACTGAAAACTGTTGCATTTGATTTAAGGCTCTATCATGCAAAATGAGAAAAGAGGTCACCCTGGACCTTCAGGGAATCTGTTCTTACAGAAATTTTAATTTTGTTCACAACCCCTGGGAAGCAAAAATAATGAATTGCCTTCTCAGAGATGTAAGAGGTGTACCAGTCACACACTGACAGCATTACAGTTCATATTACCTCATCTACCCACACAGAATATTCAGCTAAAATAGCAATAATAATTGGGACTAGATAGTATGCTCCTTTACACACACTAGAAATCCCACTTCAATGGAATTGCTGATCTGAGCAAGTGTTAATAATTTACCAGAATAAGTGGTACACCATGCCTGTCTCTTGTTTCAGTCAGGTGCAGAAGAAATGGGTTTTGTATGTTTTAAACTGTAATACAATAGCTCCTTAAGCAGCATGGAGGCTGTAAAATCAAGTAGAGTGAGCCATACATTCTTTAAAAAGGACTTTTCAGGTCAGTTACTGACAGCAAGCTGTAAATGCAGGTGTCTGAGCCTGTCCAGTTTTGGATGACAAAAATATTCACCCATCCAAACCTCAGACTGCATCTGTAAACCCAGGCAACAACATGTGCAAACAAAAAGTGACCCAAAACTGTGCAACACAGTTTCAGCCATACACGTTTCTGGGCCAGCTGGCGTCAGACTGTGAGCAAGCCAGCTTGAAGGCTCAGCTCTCTGCCTCCGGGCAGCAGCTGTTTTTGCCCTGGTGTCCACAGGCAAAGACATTTGTGCTGTATCTGCTGCCTCTTCAACATCCAAGTGGCTCTGGCTACTGGCTCCTGCACGGGCTTCATGATCTGAACTATTCTAATGCAGTAATTTTTGAGGCACTATTATTTGAAGTTTCCCACATTTCCAAAACGGCTCAGAAAACACCATTTAGCACCAAGAAAAATGCACTGCAAAGTTGCAGCTCCCTCAATCAGAGTACCCGGAGGTACAGAGCAGGTGCTACCGCAAGTCAGGACTCGGCACCAGTTACCCAAGTTCACTCATGTGCTCTCTACCTGCAAAACAGACACTTGAAAACACACAACAGAGGAGCTAAGCTGTCTCTTTTTATATCACTACAACCAGGTGGTTAAAAGCTGTAGTGAGATTGCTCAAAGGACATTTTGGAGACTGTCCAAAATCTTCTCTTCAGCACTTCAATTCTGATAATTTGGGAGGACGTGCAACAGCAGGCAAAAAAACCTATTGCTAGTGGCTTGGACTACCTAGTAGTTCAGTAATAAAAAGCGTTTTTTTTCCTGTCTGAATGGCTTGAAAGATGACAGCACAATCAGGAGCGATACTTCAGTTTAGCAACACTGAGTGAAAATGGCCTTAGTTTTCATGGGAGAAGGCCACTCTGTGGAGTCACTTCTTTTAGTTTTAAGAAGAGAGTTGCCTGAAATCATGTATTTAATCATATCAAATACCAAAGATCAGTCCTATCCATATGGATCGAAAAAATGTTATCTAGTCTCTGTGGGGGAGTATCTGTGATCTTTCTGGCATGATACACACACAGAGAAATCACTGACTTTCCGACAGCCACAGTAGATGTTCATCGACTGTTTCTGAGAGTCAATTGGCATTCCAGCCATATGTACTACTTTTAACAAATGAGTGTGGTAAAATCAAATCAAGTAATGCATAGGAGCTGATGATTTTTTTCATCTAAATAATCAGCATTTAAGACAACTGAAGCTGACAGCTTTAAAAGCATCTTATCCACTACTGAACTTGGCAGTTCAAAGATTACCTCCAATATTTTCCTTTTCACTTCCTACCGTTTATTTCAAAGGTTGGTTTTCTTGTGGCATAAAAGTCACTTATTTCTGGGGTGTGCAGTGCAAGAACACTTGTGAGACCCTGGAGATCTGCAGGAGGTACAGTGCAAGTGCAAAGTGTTTTGCTAACTTGCGAGATGATAGGAGAAAGTTTCCTGCTTCTGCTTATACATAACATTACAAGGTCTTATCGTCCTTCTTGCGTTTCTACCTTCTTTGCTTCTTGATCACACTCTGTTTCTGTCTCACCAATTCATCCACCGCATCTCCCAGGAAAACAGAACCATAATTAAGAACAAAACTTACAGAGCTTACAGAAGATGAGAGGAAAACACATCACTGGAGTGGTGTGTTGAAGAGACACAACTACTTGCGAGATACAGTATTAATATTAAGAGTTCTCAGAAAAGCCTGGAGCTGGCTCAAGTTTATAATAAGCCCAATCAAATTCCAAAGCAAAGATAACACAGATCAGAAGACAAAAGTAATGAATATTCTGGAGGGAAATGTACAAAGATGTGTGATGAAGTGCTAAGTGAAAAGTGTATTTCTATGAAAATTATTCTTCTGATACTATCAGGCAAAATGAAGACCATGTAAATTCTTTTTATGAAGCCCATACAACTATCTTCAGAGAAACTGATGTTAGAAGTGATATAATTTGTACTCTTTTCATGAACTTCTTTTGGTGGTCCATTTCTTAAGCAGTAGAAATGAGAATATTGTGAAAAGGCAGATATTATGTGGCCATGAGTATTGAACAGCTATGAATTCCCAAACCTCTGTCTCATTAAAACTTGACAATTAGTATGAAGAAAACAACTTCATACTGTAAAAAGCCTAACCTGTGAAAAGAAAGACACAATACTGCAGTCTGAGAAACTATAAATAACCCCAAATGGAAAGCTGGCTGTTCAGCTGGCATAAAATAATTTATTTTCAGTCAGTTTGGAAAACTAATGTCTTAATACATTTCCTTTTGATTGTAATTTTATTTTTATGGATGTTGCTTGATTCCTCCTCATTTCTGTATTTCTCTTCAGTGATTTTAATTTTTTCAGTAATAAATTTTCATTAATATGTAGGATTTGTTTTAAAATTAGTATGTTCTGCTGCTTTTTTTTTCCTGTAGATTTCTGTAGCTTTATACTGGTGAGTCATAGCATCCATCCTGCTGGATTTTCCAAACAGTGGAAGTGCATAACCCACATTCTTTCACCATATTATTAGCTTTTACCTTACGTCTTCTTCCTCAGTGGGATCAAGTGTGCTTCATTTTTGCTGTCAAGCAGACTCCTTAGCAGCTTTCTCCTTCTCTAGCTTAAGGCTGAATATCTTACTGTACATGAATATATTATCAAAAGATAATCACTGTTAAGCTAAAGCTCCACAGTTACAACAGCTAAATTTGAACCCATTGAGAATTGAGGACAATAGCTAAGGTAAACAGAAAAATTTTTTAAGCACACAAAGATCACGTAAATCCTGTCAGGTTACCCCACTGAGTATTGCAGCATAGGATTAGCTGCCACAGCCTTGGAGTTTCAGCTAGCTGTTTATCATTCTTTAAAGAAAGTGATTCACAGTTATTAAGAGTGTCTTGCAGAAGAAGATCACTGTCACAGGAACTGCAAGGCGAGTGAACAACTGCAAACGAAAATCATGGTGAGAGGCAGTAAATAGAACTGAGGGAGCACCTGAAGGTGGTAGCGTCTGGGATGCCTTCGTGACCGGTGTCATTTAGCAGACCGATTACTGATGAGGAAGATACATGTAAGAATAAGACTGAAACTTGAAGAGGATTGAAAATAAAGGAGCACAAAGAACAAAAAAAAAACAGTTGCATAAGGAGAATGGACTACACATTTCTTGTAGGGCAATAATCTTCTTGCAGAAGGTGTCCCTGGTGCTGTTTGCTGACACCTTTTTGGCAAATCCTAAACGGAGTACATTACGCCACTGAGGAACTCTAATTTTTATATCCGCTGTGTATGCTCACGGTTGCAACCTCCTCCCGCCATCCCTCACCCCAGAAAAAAACAGGCACCAACTACTGTGATTTGAAAATTCTAAGAAGAATTTCAGGATGACAGGGCTTTTACACACTCTAAAAATGGGTAACTCAAGAACCGACCAACCTAAAACCAAGCAAGCTTAAGAAGTGACAAACCTGTTAAAAACAAACCAAAACAAACCGAAACCCAGGAACCCTTTCTTGCTTGGTTTGTCGGGAAGACTGTTTCTGCTGCTGTTTTCCCAGTATGCTTTTCCTCAAATCCTGAAAAATAGTCAGTTTTAAGTGGTATCAGTGGGAATTCTCAAATTCTTTTCAAAAGTGTTCCAATGTAGCATGAATCACAATATTCGCTTCTGCAGAAAATGCCATCTTTGAACCCATATTGAAAAAGGAAATTCAAAATCTTTGGTGCCTTGATACTGAACATTCATTTTTTGAGCTGCTGCCATGGTCTGAAGTGCTAGGAATAATAATCAGGGGGCCTATGAAGTTGCCTGTCATGACAGCGCTCCTAGGTAAACGCAAACATAATATCCGTTCGTCTTATCTGGGCTGGGTTTAAGCAAACAGCTTTCATTCTGCATGCTTTTATTGTCAGATACTAGGGGAAAAAAAATCTATAACTATGCTTGGACAAAATAAAAGCTACACCATCACTATTATAGATGGGATCCTGAGGCGATTTAAGGTTCCCAAAGATGATGAATGTGCACGGGGCAGCGATCTGCATGTGGAACCGCTCTTCAGTTAGCTGAGCACCTCTCTAAAACCCTCTACGTTATTTATGCAGAAACATCACTATCAAGATACACAGGTTAAGCCTCCAAATGCAACAGAACAATATGAAATCACTTCTTTTGTACCTTTGTCAAATGCTAATCAGGTAAGTACCTCTGAGACAGTCCACTGGAGCTCGCGCTGTGCTGTGCACAGCTTTTTATTCTATTTTTTTTTAAGCCAAGATTCCTGCAACATCATGACAGTCTTCTCGAGCAAAGCTTATAATTAACATTATGCTTATTTTGAACCTGTATCTTTGCTCAACAAGGTGACAACATCTTGTTAGAATTTAATACACGGAAACACTCGTACTGCCTCATAACAATGTTAATGTAGCCCAGCATCTTGCTCAGCAACATCTAGTAGTGAGGGGGCTGAAGGATGACTATGAAAAAGACAGCATGGGAAAAATGAGCCTTCCACTGGTATCTCCTGTTGGTATCCAGGGACTTCCTCAGCGCCAGATCGCTTCTGAGTAAATACCCTGCACCAGAATTCCAGCTACACATCCAGTTGTGATTACAAAACCCCATAAATCCAACAGAGCATTGCATGTGGATTTCCGGGTTTCAAAAATGGCATTTTATGAGCTAATTCGCTTGCATTTGTTTCAAATTTATGTACTGATCTGATACTTTTTCATCGAAGATTTGGGGGGGAAAAAAAACACTGCCTTAATTTTGTACCCACCCAAGGAGCGCTGTGGACTCCCCTAATGATGGACCTGGAAGGAATTTCCACATGCCACTTTCTTTCCACTTTCCCATCCATTAGCGAAAGGATTTCATTCACACTTTTTGTGGGCTTCCTACAATATCTCAGCATTCTCACACGCTTTTATATGCACAAAGATGGAGCATTACAGCCCCACTAGGCCCACAAGCAGCTTACTGCGTCTGTAAATTATAAAAACTCATGTTGTGTTGCTAATATTAATATTTAACACCATTTTATTAGCAATTCTTCAGAGGCCATAATATGCCAGAATTAATTTTAAGATATACCCGAAGGCTTTCAAGTTAAGACTTTGTGGCGTTTCATCCTTTAGTTACCTCCATCTGACTTGTAATTGGAAAACACAGCGAAAATCCACACAGGTTCATTTTCTGCGATATTTCTGTTGTTTCTTTTGGTTTACCACTCTCTCATAAAGCAAAACCAGGGTCCCTAAAAGACTGGAATCTATCATCCCCCTGCAGCCAGCCCCGTCTAATTGCAGGAGCTTTACACAGACATTTCAATTTCTCAGGCTCTTTGCCAGTGCTGGAGCTGGCGAGACCCTTTTAAGCTTACAAAGCATTTTGACTACTCCTAAAAAAAAAAAAAAAAAAAAAAGAAAAGAAAAACGGATTGTCTGGCGCACACACAAAAAAGGAACAAACAACTCAAAATCCCCTACAAACAAAATAAAACAACTCGAAAGGCGCGGGCTGGGGAAGGAAACATCTCGAAATAAAACGGCAGTGGAAAAAACTCGGCGAACGCCCGTTTCGGGTCACTTTCGCGGCGCTGCTCGGAGCGGAGGGAGCTGCGGTATCCGCGCCTCCCCTAACATCCCACAAGGGGCAGAGAAGCCGGGATGGGGGGGACACATATCCCCGGGGATGCGCCTGTTCCCGACGGGTTCCCCGCGCAGCCACGACAGGGCGGGAACGGACTGAGGGGGAGAAACTGAGGCGAGAGAGCCCCCAATGTGGACAGGCTGGGGCCGGGGCCACCCCAGCGGGGCCGCCTCACCCCGTATCCCTCCGCGCTCCGGCCCCCGCTCCCCGCCGGCTCCCCCGCCCCTCGCCCCGCCGCCGCCGGGGGTGTGTTTTCGCGCCATGCCCCATCAAAGCCCCTTCTGTTATTGAAATATGAGGCCGCTTCCTCCCCGGCGGAGGCCGCTGGCGGGAGGCGGGGATCGGCGGGGCGGCATGGTCACCCGCCGCCCTGAAGAAACGTTTCTTTGTTCGGGCGGGACTGTCGGTCCCGCCTCGGGCACTGGCAGCTTCGCGCACCACACCCGGGTCCCTCCGCTCCGGCCCCGGGGTGTGTGGGCAGCTCGGGCCCCCAGCCTGAGGTGCTGCCGTCTTGGGGTCCCCCCTCTGGCCGTCCCGGATGGGGGTCCCGGCTCTGGCCCGGGCTCGGGGGTGGGTCTGGGTCAGACAGCGGAGGGGACCGGGCGCACCCGAAATGCCTCACTTGTGGCCACCTGCACCTCATTATTTGCCTCTGGAGAAACGCACTGCGCCTCTTTTTTTTTTCACTTTTAGTAATAACCACAAACCAATACACTGATATTTCGCAGCAGGGGCCTGTTTTGTTGCTTTGGTGCTTTTTTTGTTTGTTGATGTGTTGCTTTTTCCTCACAGTGTATCTGCTTTGATGCCCAGCAGCGGCTGACCCCGGCTTGGTGACAATGGTAAAACCAATGCCTTCAGACGTGCTTTTGCACCAGGACGTGTTAGGCTCTGGCATTTCCTGATCGAGTTAGGATTGATGAGCTGCAGCCTCTTTTGATGGTGGGAGTTTGACACCCACAATGATGAAAGCTTAGCAGGGTCCAGGCTGAAAAATGATGCTGGGGAGTTGCAGTGGATGTGACACAGTTACATTCTTCTGTTCAGCGTAGGAGAAAGGGGGGGAAAAAAGGGATAAAATGAATCTGCAAGACCAAGTTGCCTGGGTTACCTGCGTTTTTCTAATCTAGGAGAATTTAGAGGCTGAGGGTTCAGGCATGCATTTCCTAGCACTGTTGGGAGATCAGGCATCAAGAACCTTATATGTTTTGAGTGGAGGAAGAGCAACTACACCTGCTTTCAATTCAAACAATATTATTTTGGGCCCCAGTTTTCCAACCTGTAGTACATCATCAAGTCTTGGATTTTTTTCCTTTTTAATTTGTTCTGTTGTTTGATTTGGGGTTTTGTTTTTGTTTGTCTGTTTTAAATAACAGACACCTTTAGAGATACAACTGCAGCACCTTTTGTCTTCAGTTGTAAGAGGTGAGATCTAATGCCTATGTTTTTCATGCCGAGGGCTTTAGGGCGTTAAAGCCACACACTGCACAGATTTTAGCAGACTCCTATGGGGTTGTTTGTCTGCTGATGTGAAACACACCATAATCCAGAGATTTTTGATGCTGGAGGAGCACTTTGGCCCGAGGTGGTGTTTAGAAATTGCGTAAAGACTTGAGGCCACCAGTTGGCTGTAGGGTTTTGTGATGACAGTGCAAGGCATGTTCTGTATTTGGGGTGTAATAAGAGAAGCTGGGCTTGTTTCCTGGATTGATAATTCAATTGGAAGTTGGGGGTAAAGCGAAAACACAATCCTGTTAGGTCCAGCTGTTTCCACCACACTACACACCCCTACCCTTCAGTCATCACTTTCTCCCTGTCTGAAACCACATTTCCCACCTTAGAGTTAATGGTAGGGTGGGGGGTAAATAAGGAGCAGGGGCTGGGAGTGAGCAGGGGCAAGTGGTCAGAAGTATCATATTTCTCAGGGTGTCACACGCCCTAAATCCCTGAATTCAATGATCCCTTCAGGACTTCAGGAGGAACACTACCAACTTTTTTTTTTAAACTTTTTTTTTTTTTTTTTTGGTCTTTAGCTCGGGACTTGTGTACGTTGCAAGGACTTGTGTGCTTTTTTAGGTGCGGATCTGGGAGGGGTGGACCTAAGGGGCGAGGACAGGGACCTGGAGGGACAGGGCAGTGTGCTGGGACAGAGAGGGTGGGTGTGTGTGAGAGGGAAACCGCGTGTGTGGGTTTATTTTTTCCTCTCATTCCTGGGGTCTGAATGGAAAGCACGTTGAGCTGTAATTAAGACATCTTGGAGGCGTACTTAACTCATGACGTGTTGCTTTTCTTTTCCTCTCGGTGAGAAAGTGGCTTTCTCTTCCCTGAATCAGGTCCTCTGCCACCCAGAGCCACAAAGAGACATTCGGGACATAGGCACACACACGCACACGCAGACTTAAGGTGAGCACCAAAAACTTCCTCTGCACTTCGCTGTCCTCTGTTTCAAACTGTGAGAGAGTTCTGAGAGCATCTCAACTCGGGAGCTCTGCACAAGGTAAAAACAAATAACCAAACTTTTGCGAAAGTTTTTTTACTGCTTTATTTCTCTTAAGTTGGATTGGGATCCAGTCAGCAGCGTCTGTGGCATCAGTTCCAGCGCTGCTCTGGAGGGATTTTCAAGCGATCTAATTTGGCAGCTGAGGTGGGGGGTGAGGGCGAAAGACGGATTGAAACCGGCTAACTTCAATGTGCTTGACTTTAAGTGCTCTGTGTTACCAAAGGACAGATCATATTGCAGCTGCAGATTCTGTCTGAAAGACAAAAAGTTGGTATACTTCTGCTCTGTGGCTTCCTCCTATGGGATTATACATTTCACAGAGATTTGTCTTTCTGGAGGGATTTCTCCATCCAGTCAGAGACTTTTAGAAGTTTTTAGGATGTAGGAAAAGGAGAACAGTAGACTAAGCAGGAATTCCAGGGGCTGGAAGTACATTTGCATAAGTACCGACCATCCAGTTAGAGGAAAACAATTTCAATAAGATGTGATAAATTACATACTGATGTCATATTTGGCTATTTTTTTGTCAGAGAAAGCCTGAATAACATTTGGCACATGTTTCTGTATTGTCTCTACTCACCAAGAAAGTTACAGTGCCACAGCATTTTGGAGCTGTAGCTGCACATTAGCTAGTCCATGGCTATGATAACTGTATCATTTTACTGGCTATTTATTTGGGTTTTGGGGTCACATACATATAAACGTGTCATTCAAAATGTTTTTCATAGCAAAACGACTTGTGTGGTAGGTTTAGATATAAAGGTTTGGAAAGCATTTGTATGTTTGAATTAAGGAGGTTTATTGCTATTTGTACATCATTAGAAAGGGGATTAATTACTGCTACGATGTTTTAGGGCAGAAAATGTTGCCATGTATGTTGCTGTGTGATGTCATGTAACTGATACAACACCTTCAGGGGACTCTGGGAACTTGGCAGTGTGTACAAGAGAATCATATAGATTGTTAACAGCAATGAGTTTGAATTAATGACCAGCAAGACTGTTTTAGTGCCTAAATGTGGAAAGGAGCCATCTGGAAAGATTAATATTATTTTCTTAGGAAAAACATTGTTAGGAATAAGTATGATGTGGTAGTTGAAAATGTAGATACAGTGAGGCTGTGTAACTATGGATACACATCCTTTCAATAAACACTGTTTCTGGAGTATTTTCAGCACGTGGAGAATGTATCATAAACGGGGAAGATTATTATCAGCTCCTATGGCGAGGGAATCAGGAGTCAGCAGTCTAATGCCAAGGCATGTCACACAGAACGGCAAATCCTCGTGCTACAAAGAGACAGCTCACGCTTCCGTGGTTTTCCATATGTAATGGAGGCAGATCTTCAACTCCCGTAGAGCATAGCTAAATGGAGTTTCTCTGAATGCATTATCTAAGACTCTAACCCACACATACCTACCTGTATTACATTTAGTGACAAGGGAAAATGAAAGAAGGACGAGTGCAGGGGGAAACAGAAAGAAAGAAAGAAGAGATGCCTTTCAATGCAACAGTTAAAGCAAAATGGGGAAAGCAATTTTGTAAAGAGCAGCTTTTTTGAGTTAAATAAAAAAGAAGTGTAATAATCAAGACACTGCTGGTCTGCACTCAAATTCTGCTAAAAGATGTGTCTTCCTAGTCAGATTCTTGAATGTATAAGCAGATTCCAATAAGAAAGAGAAAAAAAAACCCTGTGTCATTATGAAGAAAGGCAACGTCCTCTTCAGAGACATGACTGACAGTGTAATTCACAGCAAAGCATCCTTTCATTATAAACTTAGCAGGCTGAGTTTCCTCTCATTTTCAGTTAACTAGCAGCTACTAAATAAACCCTAAAATAGTACAAAATCTTGGGGTTGGGGAGAGAGGTTTCAGAAAAGGGTGGAGGGTTTCTGTGGCATGCTGCAGTGCACCTTTGTATTTACAGTTTGTAAAAGGATGAGAAAAGCATTTTCTGCTGCAGGTCCCAGCCTCTGTGCTTTTATGCTGATATGTGTCTAAAAGAAATATTTTTATCCCTTATTGGTCACAGTCTGGAGCCAAAGGAACTGTTACCAATACTTACTTGATCAAGTCACTTAACCTCCTTGCCCCTCAGTAGAAATCTGGAAACAATATTGACCAACCTTTAAAAAAGTGTTTTGAGATCTTCAAGTGAAGAGTGACTTTGCAGTTGCTTATATTTAAATATATTCAGAGTTTTCCAATTCACTGCAAGGATTAAAGTGTGAGAACTGCAATTAATATTTTCTTCTTTTCATTTGCCTTTTCATTGAAGCAGTAGTTAAACTATTATTGGAGGTTTGAATACTTTGCATTTCTGTTTCGTTGTAAACCTGACAGTGTATTTCATTACTTAGAAGTCTCTGAAAATGAGAAGTTTTGGAAAAAAATTATTTTAATGTGACAAGCTGCTTCTGTTGCTTGTGAGGAAGTATTAGACATTCTGTCTCCGCTGTTAGGAACTGTAGTGTACAGTACTGCACTTGAAAAGGTAGCTTGTAACTGGTAGGTAACAAAATGTTCTTTGGGGTAAAAAAAAAAAAGTCTGAATATACTTAGGATTTCAATCAATGGTGTTTAAGGAGGATTAGAGGAAACAGCTGGCTAAACAAATATTAGGTGTAGAGTGGATGCAGTGGTATAAATTAATAATGCAGTTCTTTATCTGCTGTATGAATGGAAGGTTTTGTGGCGAGAAGACAACCTACACACGGTCACTGCATGCCACCTAGTGGAGACTGCAAAGAGTCTTTCAGAAGGTTTTTCTTTTATTCAAAACATCTGTAACTAGTCCAGGTGCAACTTAACTGTAAGTGATTAGTTTAATTCTGTTTTAACCATTAAAAAGTATCAGCCAGCTTTTTTTTTTTTTTTTTTTTTTGTGTTAGGGGAGGTTCTTTCTGCTTTTTAGGTGCCTATTAGATTTGATAAAAATCAGTATAGCTTAGATTTAGTGTAATTAGCCACTAATATCTATTTCCAATGACTTGTTACGTCATTGGTAACAAATATCCACAAATTAACACTTAGACATACTGAGCTGTTCCTGGAAAAGTGAAGAGATTTCTCTACAAATAATGGGGCAGGAGAAGCTATGTTCAGCAGAAAGGATTTCAAAGCTCCTTCCAAAACTCCTTATCAAGTAGGAGGTGCTTTTGTTAAACCTCCTTTTATTTTATCCCTGAATATTTTGTCCATGGTAAGCATAGACAAAGAAAATGTTGATTTTTTTTAATTTTTTTTTTTTTCCTGGTGGCTAATAAAAGGTTATAAACTCTCTCCATCTTCTTTTTCTGTGCATGCCATTTATCTCTGCCTTCCTTAGACCTCACACACGCTTATCTCTTGGACTAGTCTTTCTCTTTATTAGGGAAGGGAAAATTACTTTTTGGTCCAATGGATTGTTTGTTCAGTAGTAGTTGTTCAGGTGCTGTCAGCTCTCATAGCTCTAACGGATTCCATGGTTTTAAGCAGGCATACATCAATCCAACCATGCTTTGCAACTGTTTTTGTGCTATGTGACCGTCTTACATGCTTTTACTCTCTAAGCTTTTTTAGAATTTCACCATAATCACAGCTTCCACTTCAGTCATCTCCTAGGTACCTAAACCAAGTGATAAATCTGTGGTTCTGATCCTGCATTTTTCAAGTAAGTGCCACAATGGCTACTGGAGCAAAGAAATGTTACTGTACTTGGCAAAATCAAGCTCCCTGTGCTTTGCTTCCTCCTGATTTTCATCACCGTCTGAACAGTAAATCAAATGGCAACACCACACTTAGCAGAACAACTTCCATGTCTGTCTCATTCACTTAACTTTGAAAACACTTTTTTTTGTTTCCTTTTAATTAGTACAACAAAATGGAAGTCTTGAACATGATCAGTGGCTCTGAAAACAAACATTTGAAACATGCATTAAGAAATCACAGGGCAGTAATCTGCACTGACTACTTCAAAAACTTTTCTCAAGATTTATGTGAAATATTGCCATAGGAGGTTGTTAACATGATGCAGGAGTTAATGTCCAAAGTAAGAAGGAAATCTGCCTTTCCAGTAATCAGGCAAAGTTTACAAATTAAAGTCTAGGAAGGTAAAATACTACAGCAGCAAATGGGCTAATTGATTTGATGCTATGCTTCATAGGTGGCTACCATTATTTTTAACTCTGCCTGGCCTGGTATTGTAAATCACAGGAACTGTTAATTGAATCAGGCCCAAACTGTATTAATGAGAGTCTTTGCCAGGCCACAAAGCCCCTCCTAGGACGAAGCTTTGTGCTGGTGTCACTGGCACACAGAATCACTGCCATTTCCTAGAGCAGGGCACATCAGATATTACAGCAGAATCTACACTGTTAATTGTCTGACATAATAGAAATAAAATCATGACACCAGGAGAATGTCCCTGGATATATTCCTCTTGCTTCAAAAATGTCATCTTGGCATTTGTCTTATAGCAGAAGACCATTATCTTGAGACAGCTTTCCATTAATAATACCTCCTAATTACTTTAAATGCTTGCAGCCTACAAGGAACATATGGGCAATGGAGACAGGTTAGATTAGAAATGTGTTTGGCAGAAATCTGAGTAGTAGAAAACAAATGTTTCAAGCTACTCCAGGGGAAATAGAAGGAAAAGTTACACAGAGGTTGTTCAAATTTGGGTTTGATCACTTTTGGTCTGTACTTTTGCAAGTGGATGTATTAAGTTTGGGTTTGTTTGAGGGCTTTTTTTGCATGTCATATCATGTTAATTTACCCTGTTTATGTCAGGGCACATGGTAACTCATAATCTAAAGTGTATCAATAAATATTAGTGCATTGTACAATGAGGTATGCCAACATCTATTGTGATTAGCATTTCTTTACGTTCAGAATTCCTTTCCTCAATAATGCCTATACACATAGATAAGAGGCAGTCTGTGTGCATCTATGCGTATGTATGTGTGTATATAAATATATATATATATTCACATACCGTATTAGAATATGTCATTTATTTTTTGGAGCCTGGTGATTAAAAATCAGTTGTGTAAAATGGCACACTGGTGTTGATTTATAGTTTTTAGGGTACAGGCTATTACCCTCAATTGTTTTAAAACCAGTGATTCATTGTTCCACAGTGCTTGGCAGTGTGTTTTGGAAGTTCATACACAAAAGGCATGGTACAGCACCACAGTGCTGTGAGATTCTGATCCAGAAAAACAACACATAAGCAACTTTACTTACATTAGTAATTCAGTTAAATCAATAGAAACTCAGACAGGGCTCAGTGAATGAAACTATTCATCTCTTTGCAGAATGGCACCCATAATATTACACATGGCTGATCAAGAAGCATACATGAAGCTCCTATCCTGCAAATCTGTTTAGCTTTATAGACATAAGTACCTCAGTGATGTCAGTAAAGTGTTAAGTAAAACTATACATATTGACAAAGAGCAGAGTAATGAAGACCTGCACCTATGGAATCTGTATAGTAGTAGTACACGTTTAATGTAGGAAAAAGCTTTAATTGCTAAAATAACTTCTCAAACTTTCCAACTGGAGCTGAGTAACTACGCATCTATTTATTAAAACTTGAGAAAATACATACTACAACCCAAAATATCTGTGGGCTGGTTGTTTTTTTTTTCCTTTTCCTTGAGCATAATTTTAAGCAAAATAAAAAGCCAGCCCTGAGTCACATACAAAAATACCGCCTGGAAATGGGAGAAGCACGCTGCAAGTTTTTCTGTTTTGTAATAGGTACAAAAACATTATAGTGATGGGCCCAACCAAGAGATTTATAATAACAATATCTGAGAAAAATAACATCACAGTAGATGTAGTAGTTCTTTTGCTGAAATTGCAGTGGTATGTGTGTTGCAACTACAGCAGACCGAGACAGTGCTGCCACCTTCTGAAACATGTCGATTATTGCCTAAGGTAATTTGCTCCCATTTTCAAACATCCAAGATGTTGTACATGCAGTAGTGAAGCTCTGGGTTTTTAATTTCATGCATAATCTGAAAGATTAATGAGCACATTGTAATTATCAGATAAACTATGTTTCTGGATTTCCAAATGTCTGAAGCAAAATTTGAAGTTTTGCTGAGTATTTTTACTTTGATTCTTTAATAGCTTTGATTATATAGATTTAAAATAGTTCTACAAAGTGTGATTCAGCTTTTATTAGCAAGTCAAGCAGGCAGGCAGATTTTGCTTGGTTTGTTTTTATGTTCAGATGTTGTTGTATTTATTCTTTGATTGGTTTTATAGAGCACATTTTCACTGGTGTACTGAAATAGACTACAGTTGGACTCAGTGATCTTAAAAGTCTTTTCCAACCTAAATTATTCTAAAAATTGCATTAATGTAGTGAATTGTGTATTTATCTGTTTGTGGAAGTGGTGATGTGTCTGGTCACATACATCATGTATGCTGTTCTAATGCACTTTGGGGACTTAATGGCCATCTCTGTGAGCCAAGAACCAACAAGAGACCGTAAAGATGTTGATGTCAAACATTTTCTGGATTTTGCCCAGCTGAAACAGTGAATCAAGAAGATGGTAATTCAGATGTTATTATTGGTAAAGTTAACTACAGACTACTATCTTTTTACTCTTGAATATTGACTGAAGTGTGTGGTAAACTAGATTATAATCTGTCCACATTGTACCGCAGATCTGTTCTCTCAAACGTCGTTGCAAATGAGAAAAGACACAGAAGTCGATAGATTAGGTTTAGGTTTTGCTAAAGAAGTCATCTCTCCACACATTTAAGTGCCAGCCTAAGAGGCACCATGTTCAGAGTCATTTACACAGTGGCTGGTGCCTGGGGTGGGAGGCTGGTTTGAAGTGACATTGTCCCCTACACCCCACGCACAAGGGAGCACATAGTGGAAGACAGATAGAAGCACTTGGCTGCTGCAGGGCTTATCTGACTTTCAACACAGCCCCTTTCAGTCTATAAACCACGTGCCAGTGAAAAACCAGTTGCACTCCAGATGTGTGACATGCCGATCTCATTCTGACAACATCAAATATAAAAACCAGAAAAGAGCAGGTACAAGTAGAATGTCTGTACTGGAGCCAAAGGTGCTGTGCCATTAAATAAGCAATGATATGTCCTGGGAAATCCAGCAGGAAAAAATGCAATTTTTAACCAAGAAATCTCTCGAAGTAGATCAAAAGAATAATAAAACGTTTGTTGTTTCGTCTGAGTGGTTCTCTTTAATACAAACATCTGGTCTTCTAGCCAATGAATGAGTTGTTGCATGCAGTTTCCAGGCATTTCATTCTGTTTTCCCCCGTGAGCAGGCAAATAGAAGCAAGCAACTATTACCTTTTTCCAAAGCAACCTCCATATCCAATTGCATCTGCATTTTAATGTCTGTTCTACTCTGATCAAATCAGACAATAAGAAAAGCTTTCAAATTCAGTAGGGCATTCCCCGGTAGGATGGAAGAATGATAGCAGCATGTATAACATCTTCATAAGCAAGCTAGAAAGATATTGTCGTGATAAAATTAGTGCTACATGTTTTCAAAACTGGTTAGGAAATGGATATCTCACAGAAGCACATATCAAATAGTCTTTTACCAGGGCTAGTCAGCTTTGGTAGTCTTCAGTGTTTGTCTTAATAACTTGGATAATGGAATAGAAAATATGCTTAAGTTTTAGAGAACACAAAATAAGGATGGATTGAATTACTTTTGAAGCTATGCTTTGAAGTTAAAATGTTCTTGCCTAACTGGAGAAAAAACTGGAAAAAGTTTTCAACAAGTAGTGTGTGGTAGACTGAGGCAGGAGGAAAACAACCTATAAAGATGAGTAAGGTTTAAGGTCTTGTTTGAGGTTGTTCTGTTGCTAGGTACTGCACTTTGAGAGCTGTATAGTCAGCCAAAGTTATACAGAAAATAATAAAAATGATAGTTTAGGAAGCATGAGTTGGAAGAACCAGCTGAAAAACCTAACCTAGCCTAAAGATGAGTACACTGAAGGACAGGCGTAATAATAGTTTTTAAAAAATAAAAAGGTGCTACAAAGGGCAAGTGAATCATCCACTCCCCATGTCTATAGCAGAGAAAAGGAGAAGTATAGGGTCCATCTTGCAGTCCGATTGTTTCAGTTTTCAATACCGCATTAGGCAAAATGGATAGCAGGTGATGACTCGTTTTGGCTCTCTGTTGGACAGTGTTTCTACAATTCTACTGAATTAGGTAGTTTTGTTTGGGAGAAATACTTTTGAAAGTGTTTACTTGCTTCAGCATCTAAACAAGCAGAGCAGTATTTAACAAAATCTAAATAGATGAATAAGTTTTCACAGTTTGTGGCTCATGAAGATAAACTCTCTGCTCTTGAATGCATCTTTGCAGATACAGTTGAGTCCAGTCTGGCCTCAGATATCATCTGGGTAAATGGACCTTGAGAATTACTTATTTTTAATCATGTACTGCAAATCTGAGATCAAAGAATCTTCCTCGCCTATGCATATCACTGCACTGAGTGATTCATTTTAGGTACCAAGTTGATAGAAACTTTAGATGTACTGTTTTTCAAGAAGTATCAAGCAGCAGAAAATATGCAGAGACTTATGCGATAATGTCACTTGAATAGAAAATTGTCAAGGAATAATGGTAATCTATCAGAAAATTAAACCCACCGCATTTATGGAGAACACTGTAAGTGCCAAGGGAAAGCACATTTATTTCCAGACCAGGAGACATATATCCTGTCAAGTCATGTTGTGAGAGTCCCTTATTTTTGGTGCATCTGATGACTGATGCAGATTCTGTTATTTTATCTGAGGAATGTTGGTTCGGGACTGCACCATTAATGAATTACTGCAATTTGTTTGGACTTCAGCCTTCTTCTGACATTAGATTGGGGAAATGTGACTTTTTATTTCTAATTAATTATGAGTTTGAGCGAATCTGTATTTATTTCCGTGACTTGCATTTTGCAAAACTGTCACATCAGAAGACAACCCTCCTTCTGCAGGCAATGTTATTCATTGATTCTTTGATTGTTTGTTTTGTTTTGAAATTACACCAGAAACTGCCAAGGAACTATTGATTTATGGGTTTTATGCTTTTATATATATATATATATATATATAAGTAGCAACTGTCCAGTTTATATTGAGTTTCTCACATAAAAGTTAAATAAAATCTTACAGATGCGGTTTCATAATGGAGCCCACATGTCAGAGGGCAACAGCTCACCCCAACAAATACATCTAAAGAGTGAGATGAGGGTCTCCAATGTAGAAGCACACTGTCTTTGAGTTCCCTTGACACCAAATAGCCAATTTAGCGTATTTCTTGTACCAGGCTTGAATATGCTCAAAACATGGCCCAAAGTCATTAGAAATCCAGGATCTTTGTTCAATACATTTTGACTTTCTTTTAAGTCCACAGAAATGCCACCTATTAGCAATGGCTGTTCTGGCAGTGAAGTCACAGTCCCATTGTGTCTGCTTCATGGAAATTTATACATAGTCTTTGTAGTCCAGAGGAAAACCAAAATCAAGAATATGCATCTTCTTTTGCAATTAAAGGTTTGTAAGTTACTGTGCAATGTGCGAATAAGTAACAACAAAAGGGCAAATTAAACTCTCTGCTGTAACTTTTTATTCCCATGTTTTTAGGATGAATATTGTCATTTTAGGAACCCTTGGAGTTCTGAATAAAAGTGTAAAAGGCCATTCTGATTATCTGTAAGCTCTTCCCAGACTTCAGGAAGGATGATATAGCACAAAGAAAATACATGTGGTCTTACCTCAGGGAGAATTTGGTTCATATTTCTCTGTCATAGAGCTTTAAATATGGCAGATGGCCTAGAAAGCACAACAGTCAACTCTTGCAATTCTCATAACATTTTGTGGGTTTGTTTTATTAAGTCATCAGTTTTGAAGTCATAATATTAGATAAGAGTCTTGACTCCCACTAAGAAAAATCTTTTTGGTCTTTGTGCTCGCAGTGGAAAGCCTGAATGTGTGAACCACAGAAGTAAATTAGAGAGTCTTAACTACATTATTTAGTCTCGCAGTTCTCTGTATCGCTGGTTTCAGTGAGACTGAAAGGGGCATTCTCACCTCAGTGGTGCCCAAAGACACAAAGAGCAGGCAAGGGACCCACGCAGAAATACAAGAAATTATGTTTAAACATAAGAGAAAACTGTGGGGATGATTGAACCCCAGAACAGGTTGCCCTGAGATGGTAGAAGTGTCTCCATTCTTGGAGAACAGTCCAAACCCCACAGGACACAGCCCTGAGCAACCAGCTCTACCCGACCCTTCTGTGAGCAGAGCAGTTGGACTGGACTCCTACTGTCAAAGTCATATTTGCTCATGTGTCATCTAAGACTCATGGTACTGAAGAGGAAAAGTGTCTTTGATTTTCGCTAAAAAGGGCTGTGGATTCCTTTTTGGCTGTTGGATATACAAAAGCACAAGAATAAAGAAGGATAAGAGATAAAAGAAAAATTATGCCAAACCTCCACTCTAGCAGCATTTTCTGATGCCAATCAAGGAAAGAGGAAGAAGGGCAAAAGTAGTGGAAAAGAAAGTGGAAAATAACAAAATTGCAATGCTGCTTTTCCTCAAACAACTACAGAGATACATTAATAGGAAGCTCACCTCTTGTCTGCATGTTAATTACTGCTGTCAAATGTTGAACAGTCCTCTTAAAACTGTGTTAGCTGAAGAAAGAAGCAAAGACAGCGTGCAGAAAACATGAGGCTCATTTACGCTGTTTCCCGATTGATTCTTCAATTTCTTATCATGCAGCCCTTAATTGCTCTTGGCTTTGACCTTTAATGCAATTCTCCAGCACTAAACTGATCAGCATCTCTAGATTGACTGAGGAGGCTGTGGGTGCATCATGGTTGATTCAGTGCTAGAAGAGCCTTTAGAAGTGTTATCTTTCATCTCAAAATGACTGCAATGTAGTGTATTGCCTGGACAGTGAGGAATGAACCAACACATTTGCCTATGATTCTGACCTTTGCTTTACTTCTGAAATAAAATCACAGGAGAGGATAGCCAAAGGTCCGTAGGCACAAAATAGATCATTAGGGATAATTTAGTGCTTGTTGTGTCATTCTAATGTAGTTTATCATTTTGCTGCTGCAGGAATTCTAGTATAATTACAAGTCAGGCAACTTTATTGAAAAACTGAAGACCAACACCTTCCTGCTTATATGTCCCTGCCACTGAGACTGAGAATTTCTCGGTGCATAACCAAGAGCCCACAAAGGACTTAGAGGGAATTATTGCCATCTTAACTCTTCACTGTTCGAAGGGAAGCACTGCAGTTGCTGTACTAGCAGAGATAACATAACACAGTATCAATTTGGGATTCAGGCACCTGAAAACATATTAATTGTTGTATTTTAATTCTGTATAACTTGCAATAGGGAAGAAAGTATTACCTAGTAGTTAAGACATTTTACTGTAACGAAATTTTACTTTTGCTTGAGAAGCGCAGTTTCAGTTCCCTGCTCAGACTTAAATCCTTGTGTGACCTTGAATAATTTGGGAGCTCTTAGTCCTTCATTCCTCCATCTATAAAAATGGGATGATAAAACTTCTCCTCTTCACAGGTGCTCACGTAGGCAACCTCATCAGTTAATCTGGTAGTGGTACAGTGCCATCTATAAAATGTGGCTGTGCAACCAGTTCAGTCAAGCAAGGCATATTTATTACCTCCAGTCCAGTGCCGTATATATTTCTTCTTGTGTCACTATCCCTGTAAGTGTGTATCTGCCTTTGTGCAAGCTGATTTAATCCTGACCATCTCCCATGGCTTTGGGAGGGATTATAACGAAGGAAATCCAGGGGAAATGCATGGACAGTATATCTATATCATCGATTGTTGCTCAGTTGATACCACGTCATTGTTTTTTATGCTAAGCTCAGGGTTCCAAAGGGCTTTATGAGCTTTTGTGCAACACTGAATCACAGCAAACTAGTCACTGAGCCCAAAACAACAATTCCTCTAGAAGCTGGAATAGTTCTCAGCACTCATATTACTTGGGGCTCTCATCTTCTATAGTACTTTAGTCATTATTCCAGATAGAGATGCCTGCACGCTAAAGACTATAAGAAAGTAAGAAGATGAAAATGGGAGTGTAGATAAATAATTTAGATAGCCTGAGAGTACTGGGAATTGTATAGTTTAAAAAAGACATCTTCTGCCCCAGAATTTTTTCAATTTTCTTTTAGAAAAACTACAACAAACTACACAGAGAAGATGTCAAAACAACAACAGCAAGTTAAAAAAATAAAACACGCCCCATGTCACTTATATCTGTGCACATTTTAGTGATCAAAGTTAAAACTAAAAAATACATATAGTTATTTAAATTGCACACATTTTTCAGTGCAAGGGAACCCCCTTTATTCACCTTGTTTAAGGTATATTTTGTGTAAATACTCATTTGTTTGTCTACATGAGTAGAAGGTCAAAATGCTTTGAGCAATGAGGTTATTGTTGCATATGAAGAAGACAGTTCTGGCTCCTGCTTTGTTGAAAATATTAACTTTCTCTTGTTTGCTTTTCCAAAGGTTAATACAGCAGCCTAAAAATTGTTAAATAATTACAGTAAAGATTGCATATGCAAATGTCTTCCGGCTCATTGACCTAGAGGCCAATTATATTCCTTTTGATTTTCCAACTTCATATTCCCTTTAAAGTATACATAGCTTCTGAAATGAGTAGTTTATCAGTTTGTAGACTTAATGGGAATACTTTAAGGTTTTTCCTACTGCATATTCAAAGCAGGTAAAATTATTTCATATGCTGGCCAGCAACATCATCTGTCATGTCAATATGTCCTAGCTCCTTGGGTTAGATGGATTGCTACTGTCATAAAGGTTTTATTCCCCCGTGTACTGAAGGAAGGATTCAGTTATCAGAGTATGTGATCTTCTCTTTGTAAAAGCATTGGAAGGTGGCTAATTCAAGTTTGAGAAAGCTAAACTTGGAAAGCCAAGCTTCCTGTTGCACTAAGTCCTTGTCTAGCTATGCCACTTCTTAGGCAATGACAGGCTGCAAAGCCCACGCGGAGCTGTAGCCTTGGGCAGGACTGTGCCATCCATCTTTTCTCAAGCTGTGCTCCCTTCACAAAACCTCTTTGGCAAACAGTGCCATGGGTCTGACCAACTAAGACATGTCCAGGTGCCTGGGTTGACTCTCAGCCGGTATATCAATCCTTGCTCTGTTGACTTCCTGATTATATTTCCGTGGGGTATGTGCTTGATAAAGATGTCACAAAGTAAAGGTCACTTTTTTGTCCCGGACATCCTATTTTGAAGGTTTACCACTGTAAAGAAGGCAGTGAGTTTTGTCATTCCAGGGAGAAGGGTTCATATTTTTTTCTTGGTCAAGCATCTTTTACCACAGGGAAAGCATGGGAGACAGAATTGGAATGGAGAGCAGAGGGCCACTGGATGGAAGGGAGCAACAGGGAGAGCAACTGCTGCACCTGGGCAGGTGGGGCTGCCCTTCTCGCTTCCGTAACATCCATTGTTCCACCCACTCTTCAAAGTGGAGACAGCATCAGCCTTTCCCTTGGGCTCTGACATAGGCGAATAATGCATAGAGACCACGCCTGATCCAATAGTCCTAGCAGCTGCCTCTTTGCACAAGCTACCCTGAGCCACCTTTGGTAGCATATGTATCAAAGAAGCTTGACTCTTTAACCACTACATTAGAAGTGTATCTGACATCGCCTGTGTCAAATCTTCCTGCATTTTCCTGTTATTCAGCCCCATCAGTGTAGCACATCTTTTGTATATTAATTTCAGACGGAACACTGGACCAGGGCACCATTTTGCACACCATTAAGTGCAATCCCAAGATACTTTGATTTTAAAACCAGTTTCTATACACCACACATTTTAAGCTGAGTATATATTGCATAAGGAGATTTCAGGGATTTTAGAGAATTTAGGATCTTCAAGATTTGAGTGTGTGGGAGAGGATGTTTATGACCTTAGATTTCCAAGAAAGACAACATGAAGTGGAGCAAACAGTAGTAAATGATGGTTAAAGAAGTGTGATGCCTAATCCTATCCTTGTTGTGGGTAGATATGATACATGCCACAGCAATGTGGCAGGAGTGGCACATGGAACGTTTAATCCAAATCACTCAGCAGTTTGTATGTGCCCATCCACCTGTTTGCAGTAGTTGACTTCAGTGAAATAGCGGAGTACTTCTGCTGAAACTGTTACCCATGAAAGCATTAACTGTGTTGTGTTTAAATAGTAATTGCTATGCTTCTGACATTATACTTTTAATTCTTTGAAACAAATAGGAGCTGTGGGTCCCTCTGGGAGATATTGTCCTAGGCAGAATACTGCAGGTTTAGCTAGGAACAATGCAGCTGCTTGCCACAAGCTCATTTTCAGGTTTTCTTTAGAACCATGAAAGAAATACTTCATCTTTACAAATCACTTTTCATCCTCTTATCTTAAATTGCATTACAAAGATGGCAACTACCATCAAGTCATTGGGTAAAAGTGGAGGTGAAGTTAATTTTTTTTTTTCTTTTTTTTTAAATAACAACTTATGTTCTGGAACACATTTATCTGTTTCAAAGCAAGGAGAAGTCTTATGATTTTGCATGCTTATAGACATCCATTATGCAGAGAATCCTAAATACGCCAATACATACAGATGGTGACAAACTCCATTTACTATATCTATGCAATGGCAGCATCCTGTGCACTGCTCTGAGATATTCTGCAAAGCCATCATGGGACGCAAGTAACAGAGCAGCAAGGAGCACTTTTCCAGAAAAGATTTTCAGGTCAGGATATTGCCTTGGTTAGCTCGCACTGCTGAAAATGTTTATTGAATTTATAGCAGCAAGCTGTGGATGTCTCTTGTGAAATTAATAAACTTTGCTTCAGTGACCAAGAAGTATAGACAGTGTTGTTTAACCACTCATCTGGCATGCTAACATGCTAAACCAAACAATATTTGTCTTTGACAGTACCTACTACTCAGTTTTGCCAACTCCAAAAACTTAGATCACTTTTCCTTTTTTTCTGACGGCAAACAAAATGGAAGCTGTGCCTACACAGATATTATTGTCTTTTTCTTTATCCTTGTAAAACGTTAAGAACACAGCAGTCTCAAATATCTTCATACGGTTTTGAAAGGTTTAGCTTAGATTTTTTTTTGTTGGTTCATTAATTTTTATAGGGTTTTTTTTTCATTCTTTCTTTTTTTTTTTTTTTTTCTCGCCACGTAGTAACATTGTTCTAGGTGTTTTAGGATGTCTAGACAATCTGTTTCTAGATGCCTTACACAGTTAGATTTTCTTCTCTTATTTTCTTACCATGTAAACACAAGAAATGAGAATTTTTAAACTGAAGGTGAACATTCAGATGGAAGCACGGTAGAAAATGATTACAGCTTTTCATGAAGGGAAGGAAAGCTTCTAGGAGAGTTAAAAAATATATTTTGGATATGATCAGAATTGACTGACAAAGCGGAGGTGCTTTACAGCCACAAAAGTTTGCAGTGAGCACAGAGTGGCTGGATATTAAATCAAAGGATACTGAACTGTAGTCCTGCATGTTCTTTCTTCCTGGGATTTACTGCTTGTTATGCCATGGCACAGCACGGAACTGCACTGTATTGCTCACTGAGCAAGTGTGAGGTGTTTCACTGCAAACACATTTTTATTTCCTGTCTGAATAATATTGTGGAAAAAGTTTCTCACAAAATTTTATGAAAAGGTAAATAAATAGTAAATAAATGGTAGAAGTGTTGAGGAATTATAGACAGAAATCAGCTAAAGTCCAAATATTGTTTCTGAATTCAGGGCACGCTATGAAAGTCTATGTTGTAGTCAAGGTGCTATTTATAGCTTGTACATTCGGAATTTACGCTAGAAATGAGTTTATAACGGAAAGTATGTTGCGTTACAAGTGTACCAGTATCTTTATTCCAACAAAATCTAATTTGAGACATTTAAACAGAGGTGTCTGCAGTAGAGGACTCGTGTTAAAGCTTTTTTTTCCTGTTCTTATGACCAATTTGAAATCCTTCATAAAATATGTGTGCCAGTCCTTTTATAGTAAAAACGAAGGGAATTTCTCAGCTCTTAAATAGCATCTGGCTTTACAGCCTTTGATGTCCCAGTTTTAAAATAGAGGTCACCCACTAACTCACACAGTAACTGCAGGGAACGGTGCACAGCCACAGCACATTCTCAGTTCTTTCTGTGGTTTTGGTTTTCTCCTTTTGCTCTCACTCTGCTCCCAAGGGGTGAGATCTGTTGCAACCACCCTCTGCTTTGTGCAGAATGGTCTGTCGACTGGCAGTTTGTGAGTATGAATGTCAGACTTGACTCAGTGGAGCTGGTGAGGGGTCTGGAGCACAGGTCTGATGAGGAGCGGCTGAGGGAGCTGGGGCTCTTTAACCTGGAGAAAAGGAGGCTGAGGGGAGGCCTTTTCACTGTCTACAACTACCTGAAAGGAGGTTGTAGCATGGAGGGGGTTGGTCTCTTCTCCCAGGTAGCAAGTGATAGGACAAGAGGAAATGGCCTCAAGTTGCACCAGGGGAGGTTCAGATTGGATATCAGGAAAAAATTCTTCCTGGAAAGGGCTGTCAGGGCATTGGAACAGGCTGCCCAGGGAAGTGGTGGAGTCACCATCCCTGGAGGTGTTCAAAAGATGTGTAGATGAGGTTCTTAGGGATGTGGTTTAGTGCTAGAGTTAGGTTATGGTTGGACTCTATGACCTTGAGGGTCCCTTCCAAACAAAATCATTCTGTGATTCTGTGATTCATTCTCCAGGTTGTTTCCCCAGATGACCTGCAAACCTTCCTGCAGTCATACTTTTGCCCTTACTGCCAAAGGCTAGACTACAATCTGCTTTGCTTATTATAGCATTTATGCACTCACAGCTGCATTACAGCTGACCAAGAGCTGTCTTCCCTTGGGTGGCCCATGTAAAGCACACCTAGAACTGAAATCCTGATCAGATGCTCAGCCAAAAAGAGTTCCTCTCCCCAAGCTCCTCACCCATATTCTTGGAGAAAATAAAAAAAGCCAAACTTGTTTCATTGCTGCAATTACTTTTGCCTTCGCATGGAAGAGAAAGTATCACGTTTCTTTAATTGCTTTTCCATGCAGCACATCTGAGACACTGTGACTCCCTGAGACTAAAATGCCTCTGGTATCTAACGGCAGGAATTGTTCCATCTTGACATCAACTAAGATCAAAGCTAAATGCCGCAAGTTAGTCTAGAAGTGCAAGGAAAACGGTTCTTATTCTGTATTTATATAAAACAGATCCATGACTGTACCTCAAAAGATGTGTCACGTAAGTTTCAGATGAAAATAGCAGAGTTCAAATGCATTAATTCTATATAGAGTAATCTTTTAGTGTCATGTTGGAGGTGTGAAATTGTTCTTCATTAAATGCAGGCTTCATATGCAGGCTTTTATGTCTATGTCAGATTTAATTAGAGCAATGACCTGATTTTTTAGGAATAGTTTTCTACTGTCTACTGCATTTCCAGTGAGACTAGATTATTAAAAAGTTCATTTATTATATTTATGCTTTTCAGATTATTTCACTTCGAGGCTCATAAAAGTGCTTTTTAAATAGTATCCATTCCTCAAATTGACCAAAAGACAGGGGTATTTTATAAGATTATTATGTGCCAGCCGATTAAAGCATGTTTTTTAATCTTCTGCTAATTTCAGTGGCATTTTCTTTACTATTTTTTGCTACAATATTAGCTAGGGCCACTGAAATGATAGACTCGTCTCCCCTTGGGTGAGCAGTCCTTGTGAGAATGTTAAATTAGCTGTTGTGCATGAATAACCCCTTTTTAAAACAGATTAACCATTACACAAGTATGAAGGAGGTGGGTGTGGAGATTGCGTCTGGGACCTGCTCAGGTCCATCCTGCGAGTTTCCAGTCCCAGAGAACAGCAAGTTAATAATTTCTGAATAAGTATTCACTTTCTGCCTGGGATCTGTAATAACTACCTAAGTAGTCATTGTTATTTTTTTTCAGAGCAGATAATAATGTGCCTTGATACTTCAAGAGTAAAAGAGAGAGACAAATTATTTCTTTGCAGGCTTTGTGTTTGGTAATTTATCTCCGTGTCTCAAGTAGACATCTCTAGAAATAGGATGACAAAATTATTCCTGCATGCTGGTTTATCTTACCAGATTTTACTGGTGCAATCATGTCAGCTAAATGTCTTGGTTTATCAGAGTATGTTCAACAGCAAAAGTTTGAATGGTCGTCCATACATATGTACATATACTGGCTCATGTACATATACATATGTACATATATATAAATATTTGTATTTATCTATGTAGCATTGTATATGTAGAAGGGGGGGACTTGGGATGGGTTTCACCTTTATTCCTGTTGTGGCTCAGGCAGAGCATCTGCCCTCTAGTTCACAGTAGTGACAGCTACTGCAGCCCCATCGTGGCCAAACAGGGACACATTTTTGGACTGGTTCAAGCACACAAACCGGAGGCTTTCTGCAATGTAGCCATGGCACAGGAGAGCAGGAATTGGGGTCTGTAGTTGCTCCACAGGTCACTTGTCCGCTGTGTCATGTACCATTGGTACAGGTGTGCACGTGTAAGAAAACCGTACGTTCTATAAGAGTTCAGTTTTGCTCACCAACTGCTATAAATTATACTCTTGGAGGCTTTTTTTCCTCTTACAGCTATGCCTACATGAGGACTGACCTGTCAGCATTGCCAAACCTACCTAGCTAAATGAACAAACCTTCTCTAGTGTAGATTAAACTTAATTAGGGATTAGCACAGCTCCCAGTGTCTTGTTCGGCAGCCCTCAGGCTGGGAGGTGAAGCTCTGCTAGGGTTAGTTCATCGAGGCCTTCACAGGGATGGGTTTGCATGTTTTGGGCTTTTTTTTTAACCCTTGCTATTTCACTCTTTAAAACCCGTGTCTTGGCAAAACTGCCCGGCTTTTAGACTGCGAACCCTGACACTTGGATGTAAGTGAATCTGTGCATTTGGCCTCTGAGAAAGACCTGAAACTGAGCTGACCCAACAAGATTTAAACTACTGGTAAGTGAGAGATCCTGGAACAGTGTTCCCATGCCCTGTGTGCTCGGCAGTTTCTGTGGCTTGGGAAATTTCTACAGGTCACTGAGATGAAAGTTGGCTTAAGTAGAAGCCACTATCTGAGTTAGTTTATTTGATAATTTATGGTCCTAGCAGAAAATCACAACCTTAATTTTCAAAAGCAATACGTAATCCTTGCTGACACATGGCACAAATATCTCATGCTTTGAAAAATACTTAAGGTAGATGATGTTACATGTGCTGTGGAGGAAAATTACAGTTATTCCATAGTACAGACTGTGGAGCATGTGAGAAGAAAATAGTAGAAATACTGTTTTTCCAGAGCAATCCTTAGTAGATCCTCCAGTTTCATCCTCTTCCCTGTGGGACAATGGAGGGTTTGGCAGCAGCCCCTGCCATTAGCACACCAAAGGGAAAACCAATCCTTTTCCCACGAGCAACACTTTGGGGCAGGGAGTCAGTTTTAGAGAGGAGTAAGCATTGTTTCCATTGCTTTTCAGTTCTTCACCCCGGGCCATGGTTTTAACACCCCTGTTTACAGTGAGTGGATCTTACTATGGACATTTTCCTCTTGTCCTCACAAGCAGTTTGTCACTCTACAGGTACTTGGTGTGAAAGTCCCAGCAAAGCTTTGGTAGCTGAGAAAAAGGGCATGAGAAGGGCTATACCGTGTCAAGGCAAAAGGCAGCCTTGCCCAGTGTCCAAGGATCATCTGCTGTAGCTGCTCATGGAAAGACTGTATATTAAAAAAAAAAATATATATATATATATATATATCTTCAATATCTTCATAAGAGATCCCTGTCTGTAGGATTTGACTGTTCCCAGGATTCCCACCACCCTTCACAGTGTGACAAACCCTGCCCTGTAAGCACAGCTTCACTTCAGATGTGAGGATGTGGGTTGGGTAACATTGTTTGGAGGGTGTTCAAAGCCTCAACAAGTGCTATTCGAGAACTGGGAATTATGTCTGTGAAGCTGAAACAGCCTGCATAATTGTGTTAAAGCACAAACAAAAGTCTTTCATTTATTCTGTGTGACTGTAGAAAAGCTGATCCGTGTAATTAGCTTGGGTAAGTGGCACTCACAAAAAGTATGTGAATCCTATCAGTTTGCCGTTTATTCAAACTGGATATCCTACTTATGTATTTTTGAAAAGCCATTCATTATCAGCCTACCAGTGTTGCAGTTATTATTGACAAAGCAAGGGTATGGCCTTGTCGGGCATGATCCAAATCAATACAGTTTCATTGTTAACTGAGTTTTCTAATTCACGGGTTCTCAAGAAACCCTGTTTTTTTTTGTCTATGGTTTTATTTCTGAAATCTGCACAGGTTTACTTTACCTGAAGGACTGACCAAAAGCCAGCAGATGTTGCTGGCAACCCAAATGTCAGAATAGTTCAATTAACAGTGACATTGATTTTTTTTAAATGTCTTCTGTTTCATGTGATAACTCAACAAATTAAAACCCTTAGGCTCTTGTTCTTACAATCTCCATCTTTATGTATACTAAACTCAGCTCTGTGATGTCTGTGGCTTTCCACACATTCTTTTTCTTACTATATGCTTATATGTTACTTAATTTTGCACTGCAAAAACAGGTGTTTCCTAGATATAGATTCTTCACTCACGTCTTACTACATCTGAATATATCTGAATCGAAAATATGATGTACTTTTGTTCTTGTACTAGGTGCACTAAACCATGTACTCTGCAAGTTGTTTTGCGTATGCAGCTTAAGAGAGTTTTATTTACCATGATATGTTCTACATTATGATTTTATCAAACAGTTCCAAATTATTCAGTTAATCTTAATTCTGTATATTGCATTTTCTGAAATTTACTCAAACTATCGTAGTATTTCATTATGAGGATGTTAAACCAGGACAGTGTGTTTGGAGAAGCTCCTGTATTCTTTTTCATTATACATTTTGATTTATAAGTATGTGTTGAAATTATCTTTGTTTTGATTTATAAGTATGTGTTGAAATTATCTTTGTTTTGATTTGTAAGTATGTGTTGAAATTATCTTTATTTTCTCAATATTGTGAGTCATTCTTCTTAGTCATCCAGAGTGGAAATGGAACTGCCATTTTCCTCTATTTTTACATAATCCTAAACATCAAAAGCATCACAACTAGAACGCATGGTGGAAAGTTTGCATTGCCCTATGACATGTCTGGAGCATAAGAGGTTTCTTCTTCGCATTTTGCACATAACCACTACAGCAAACAGAGCCAAACCTTCCATATGACTGAGCATTGCAATAGTCAGGCCATTAAGCCAGCCACATGTGTCTCCATTTCATTTGCAGATACTTAATGATCTGTATCTGGGAGAACAACGTTGTTATGTAAAACACAGAATCTACTTAGGAAATTACAGGAGTCAGTTACCAAGTCAGAATATTAAATGTTTCTGAGAGATATCTCTCATAAGAAGTCCCAATGATGAGAAGGGCGTTTTGCTGCCAGAGCTGAGTATTACTGAGAGCAGGTTTGTAGCTGCATGTGAAGCAATAGGAAGCCTCGCCTGAGTAGATTGGATATCATTAATACCAGTAGCCAGGAGAGTTTGGACCTGTCATAAAAGGAAAGACCAAAAAATCTGCTTGGTATAGGAATTGATTAACCTACTCAAACTGAGGCCTTTGCAAAAGTTAGGTGTTCAAAAACGAACAGAAGGGACCCCTGTGTCATAACCTAGTCCTCTTCTGTCCACCTCCCCATTCATCCCAGGCAGTTTTTCATAGAGTAAGCAAGTTCTCATTTAAAACTAGTAGTGTTTCTTTCTTCCATGCTAAAATGTCTTTAGGAAGACCACGATGTTTTTTAATCATTTAGTTTCCAGTTTAACTTCTTTATGGCCCTGATTGTTCTGTTCCTAAATTTTAGCTGGAATGTTATTTTCCTTCTCTGGCGTTTACTCTGTGATATATTTATAGAGAGCAGTTATATCTTTGCTCACCTGTATTTTGCCAGACCAACCAAAAGCTCTTTTGGTCTCCCTTTATAACACAGGTTTTCCTTTCCCCTGGGTGCCCCAATAAACCCTTGCCTGCATGTGTCTGATTTTAAACTACCACCCCCTAATTCCATGGGGCCAAGGATGCAGGCAGTATTTCTGAAGGTGTTGCCAGTGGTGTGGGCTTGGAAAAAGATTGCCAAGGTGATGGTGATACGAAGAGGGCAGTCCAGCTCTCCCATGATCCCTGGCAGCTCTGTTGCCGAAACCTCCAGTTTCTGTTGCAGCACTCCTGGCGTCCATCTAACCAACCATCCACTTAATCCAGCACCACGTGCTGATTCTGCACCATACAGGCAATGCCTTTGACATTTTTTCATCCACGGCATTAAAGTGGTATGTATTTACTTTCTATGCCAGATCATTTATTAAAATACTCCGTGTAATAAATCTGATCGTGAGATTGCTCCTTGAACTCATCCGATGATGCCTTGTACCAAAATTTTGGGGTTTAGCACAGCTATAATATCATCTACTTTTCTTCAAAATCTTTGCCTCCTTGTACTAGTCTCTTCCTTCTCTATCCTAAATAACAATTTCCCATATTGAGTCACAAGCTATTTTGATGCTTTCCTGGAAACCAAGTAACATAATGGGATCAAGTTCTTATCTAGACACAGAACTAGTCTGGTGTGATCTACCTGTACCAAAGCCTTTCTCCTTTCTCCTTCACTGGCACAACATTTACTGTTCACTTGTCACAAAGAACCATTCGGGCTTGCCAGATGTGTTTCTTCAGGACTGTCAGTCTACAACTTCAGTTTTCAAATTATTATCTTTTCCTCTTGAATCCAATAAATTATTTTCCTATTTCTTCCTAATGTTGCTGTTAACTTGCTTAGTTCAAAGCTGCAATCAGTATTTACCAATATCTGTAACTATTAGAGCCAAGATCTGGAACTATTAGATATGCTGAGTCTGGACCTTTTAAGCAATTTTTTTGCATCCTTCTCACATCTGACTGACCAAGGATGTCTGTGCAAGTCTCTGTTATCATTGCTGCAAATGAGCAAAGAATTTATTTCTTTTTTTAGAAATAATTGAGTCATACATTTTTTGGACTCAAACAGTAGCTTTCAGGCCATTGTTTGAATTTGTGGTATTCTTGTTATTGTTGATTGTTTTGTAAACCAAAACAACAAAAAAGTGTATGCATTATACTGAGGTGACACTGTTTAGCAATAAAGCTTGAAAGTGTTGCCTTTATTGAGATAATTTTTCTTACAAATGTCAACCATCTTAAAAAGGTTTATTATTTGTTTTCAACAGAATTTACCTAACAAGAAGTTAACTAAACAGTCATATGACTTGTGTTTTTCTGGTGCTCTCAGTCTTAAGATCTTCCAATGAAAAGATATTTAAGAAAAGCAGGAAGAAACGTGGTACGAGTAGACACCTGCATGTTAGTCTGCATGTGCACATATGGTCAGCTACACCGTGTGTACTGTTTGTAAGCACCTCCCCTATGAAGAAGTCTCTTTCTGTTTTAGGTATGGGTATGTCTCATTGCAGCAATGCGAGAGCTCCATCTAACTGTAAATACATTCACTTCCACAATACCCTGTGAGCAACAGAAAATACTGTTACACTGTGTTACCGATGGTGAACTAAGATAACGAAAGCTAATCCTCCCCAGCACTTCCACACTCCCCAAGGTCCCACATGAAGGGTAGAAAGGGCAAAGCTGAACTCATGTCCCCCGAAGTCTGAACTCATGCCCTAACCTCTAGACCCTCCTCCTGTTTAGAATCACTGATCTCAATAGAAAGTATGTTTTGCCATTGACTGCTGATTAATTCAATTAAAAAAATTGTTGAAAGAATTGTGCTTTTACAAGTGATCCACATATGGCTTTGGTCTGGCTGCACCCACAGCTAATTCTTTGTGACCGAATATCCAAACAAACCTTATGTATCATTGCAGTAAGAAGCAGATGTTTGATGAAAACAGTGCTGTTGTAAAATTAAAGTGTTTACCTTCTTAGAAGCAATGATTCAGTGGGGACTTGCACTGGCAATATATAATAGCAATTTGAAAAATATGCAGGGCATTATTTCACTGTTATTATTTCTTTAGGAAACTGAGTAGCTTGTTAAAGTCATTCTCAATGACATCGAGAGTGCAGACAGTGCAATTCTCAGACCACAAAAGAGAGGCAGGACAGGACTAAGCACTTATGGTTGGCTGGACAAGGAGTCACATTTTATGCTTTGCACCAAGATCCATGCCAAAAATGGTATATTGCTAGTTAATTCCTTACAGCAAGCTGGCATCAGCCTCCTAATCAGTAAGTCTGTCAGTGCATCTGTTCTCTCACATAGTGTGATCCTTCAAGTCTGTGAAAGCACTGTTAATGTTTTTAATTTTTATTTTTATGTTGCTGGTACAGTTAGTTTAGCTGGGCAAAATGAAGGAGAACTCCACTGAATTAAATGTGGGACAGTCAGAATAGAGATGGTGTACCTCCCTTAGATGAAACACATAGGATCTGGTCTATTTGCGTATCTCAAGTTCTTATCATTTTATAGACTGTTTCCTAACTTTACCATTTCAATAACTTCTGTCATACTTCCTAAGTGAAAAGTATAAGACTAAATTTCAGGTTGTGATTAGATAATTTGGCTTGAGTGACTAATGAAGGAGTTTGAATGAGTTTAGAAAGTTGCTGTCCACAGTGGCACAGAATTTCTACATACAGTGTCAGCATGTGATTTTTTGGGGCATCTCTTGAATTCATTCCTTTTTGCCATATTTCCAGAAAGGAAACTTCCTTGGTTTCTTTGTCCTTATAGGGCAGATGTGTTTGGGTCTTTTGTTGTTTTGTTGGGGTTTTTTTGGTTTTGGTGTTTTTTTGTTCTTGTTTTTGTTTGTTTGTTTGTTTTTTAATCTTATTTTATTTGCAGGAAGGGGTTGTTTTGTTTGCTTTGTTTGTGGGTTTTTTATTTTTTACATGTAATAACAGTTTTTCCACCAAGTTTTCACTTGTACTTGGTGGAAACTGGAGAAGACTTAGGTCATGTAAATACATCTTCTGTGTCTGCTTCAAAACCTGAGCAGTTTTGAGGTGGCTGAGAGCACAGGAAAGCTCCTGGGGAGGCTTCGCATGGTTTGTAAGATGGATGAGCAACAATTCACCACAGAAAACATTGAAATGAGACCGGTATTTAGGAAATTTCTTATCATCCTGGGTCCTGCACCTGACAGAACTTAGTGGCCAAGCGAGTTAGTAGTGCTGTTTTGATGCTCAGTAACCCGAACATTACCAATGGGAACTAACTGTCCTATAGTCTTCCTACTCAAATATCCCAATCTAATGCTAATTAATTAAGTGTCAGAACGTTCACTCACTTGAATGGGCTCTGACTAAAATCCTTTGCCTTTTCACTGTACACAAAAACCTCCAAAATACTGTCCGACTGCTTAGAAATGGTCCGTGGATTAAACTCAACATTCACTTTAAAGCACGAGATCAAGCACTACAAGTTTCGATACACAAAGGCTGTTCAAATTCCCAAAGACAGCAATTGTAATAATAATTAATACTATAATCACATTATTATTTAGTATTATAAACCAGTGAAAAGAATGGTTTATAGGAACCTGTGTGACGATATGACGATATGACGATATCCTATATGATTAAAGAAGCTGAAAAAGCTCTAGCAGAACTTCCCAAAGTAAATGGCCTTGCAGAAGCTATGCAGGCAACTGGGGAGAAAAGCTACAAGCAAGAAAGGACCTTGAAGAAGAGGTGTGGGTAATAGGAGGGGACCTGGGAAGCAGTGAGGTCCTGATGAAAAACTGGCTTTGTAAATACAACCAAGAGGCCAGAAAAATAAGGGAGAGAGTTCAAGTTTTCTTCCTGACCTCCAGTGACTTCCAGGCTTGCATGCTCAAGGCTAAAAGGCTTTTTGTTGAAGAATATGTCAGAATACAAGCACAATCTGGCTGGAGAGCCAGCTCTTGAGCTGGATTGCAGAAGTTCTTTTAAGACCACTGGTATATGGAGATCACAATACGTACTTTCTCTAAAGGAAGGGACTGCAAACAGGTGGATCTGCTGTGTAAAGCAAAAAAACAGAGTTACCTTGCTATGACATCATGCTATGTGTTATCAAAGAACATCCAGATTCCTGAAGTAAAGGCACATTTATACAGTCCATAATAAAGAACTAGAAAGAAAACTACTCAAACCATTGAGTGACCAGTATTCCATCAATGACAGACCTTTACTGCAGCACATTTACCTTATCCATGTTCACATTAAACCCAGAGTACCAAATTTTTAAACTTCTAATCATATAGCCAAACCACATGACCTTGGCTATACTTTATGAATAATGTAAAAATGTTGTTACCATTGTTACCCAGTGTATCTGGAATACATTTCATATCTAACACAAGGCTTCAAAGACCATAAAGATATTTTCTTTCTCCCTGCAAGCAATTTACCAGCATTCTTCACAGGGAATTAATGGACTCCAGGGGATTCCAGATGTCTTTGAATGGTCATGCTGCTTTTCCACTGAACCGTTCTGCCTATGGGTAGGGAACTACTATGACAACCTGTACTCCAGACATTGGCCGTCTGGCACTTTAGATGGCCCCAAGACTCACACAGTATCACAAATTTCCAAATTGCCCTAACTAATGAAGTAGCATGGGAGGAGGTCTTGGAAAGCTTGCTCTGAGTCATTCTAACAGAGCATGTAAACATTATCGTTCTTATGCCATCAATAGTTCTTTCTTTTTGCAACAGCATTGGCAAAATTTCCTTCACGGGAAGAGTTAAGCTTGCAGTCTGCTAAAACTGTCTTGCCTTAATTCCATCAGCCTGGGGGTTTTTACTGAAAACCACCTGTCTTCTTAGCAAAATAAGTGAAAAGTAGAAGAGTAGGTGCTGTAAGGGCATATCAGGGCAAGAAGTGGATTTTCATTTGATTTTACTAACTGAGGTCTTAAATCTGTAGTTGGAACTGAGTATTTTACTGTTGCCTTTGGAGAACAGAAGATCTTTGAAGAAGGCTGTAAATACTCATAATAAGCTACGTGCCCTTTAAGAGTAAGGCTGACTTTGCTGTTGTCTACTTTAGATGCCCGTGTTCGGCATCAGGACATGTGTTAGTGCTACCAGGATGAGTCAGAACTCTTACCCTCCTTCTGCAGTCAATAGAGAGATGAGTGTTTGTTTCTTAAGTGTTGCTTGCCATGCTGAGCGGGAAGCTGTCTAGAGCTAGCCAAAATAAATTATAATTACAAGAGAGACTCTGAATCCCTGCTTGAAAGGAGCCCCTGACTCAGATCTGTACTTCAGGCACCTCTGTCCATTGCTTCTCCTTTAAAATCCTGAGTGATGAGTCCTTGACTAAATGAATTCGCATCAGTTTGCAAAACAGCCTCCCGTTAGACCAGCCCAAGAGGCTGTGCAAGGTGTGCCCTCCACTTTGGCATGCACGTTTCAAGACCACAATTCCCACTTCTCCAGACAGGCCACACCATAGGTAGACGAGGCACCTTAGGTCAACTAAACACGCATGTGCCTTCCACTGACCACATTCGTTAGTTATAAACTGATTGCAACAATATCTTTGACTCCTAAGTGAAATATATCCATTTTACATGCAGACATTTGAACCTGAGTTTCCACAACCTGCAGCTGAATTCCATGCTTATGGCTTGACTCAGTTGTTTAAACCTAGGTGTCTATACATATATATAAGGTATGATCTTTAGGAGACTAGGGCCAGTCATTTGATACCAGAAATCTGTCTAAACAGATAGATCGAAGTATTATATTCCCAACTTCCTAGTTTTAGCAAAGGCTATTGAAGAGAGCGTGTGAGAACTTCCTAGCCTGGTCTCCATCCTATACATAAATTTTGTTTAATTAATAGGTACTTCTATAGTGCTTAGCACCCATTCCCAGATGAAACAGAGCTCCAAAGAGACAGGGCCCGTAAAGACCTTTTTACAGTAGGTTTGTGCACAGATGTGATTAGTCCACAGATTTTGGGCTATTTCAACCCAAAATTGTTGAGACTGATTTTACTGATTCTGTTACCTGTTTTAGGTATTGTTGATTACTGCCTTTACTTGCTGCGTCTCAGTGTACTAAATATAGGAAACTCCATGGAAAGACAAAACATTTTATGAGGAAGTCCCCTGGGTCTGCCCTAGGAGTTTGGTTTCCGCACTGTGCCTGTGTACTGGTACCTCATCTGCTTCCACAGATAACTGCTTTGGGCCTTCTCTCCTACTAAACCTTCTTTGCACCGTGAAGTTACACTCATGAGGAGATGGCATAGTATGTTGTTGCAATACCCTCTTCTCAGCAGGTCCTGTGGATACCTGGGTAGCTGTGAGGGAATTACAGCAGGGAAGTTTCCACAAAAGCAGCCCGACTTTTGCGTGAGTCAGGTAAAATCTAGTTCAGGCACCTGTCCTGCTAGAATGACGGTGTCAGCAGCTGGGTCATGGGACATGGTGGTTTTGTTACTGTATGCTCTTGAATCATTGTGGGTTCAGGCTTCCATAGGTCTTATCTCAGGGAAACAAGCATTTGATATTGGACATCATCATATCTTAATATTATATAAGACAAAAATTAAATCCTGTGAACAAAAGCATTCCCCAGGCTTTTAACTACTGTCAGGAAGACAATATTGAGCTAGGTGGACATTTGACACAGTGGATGCTCTAATGTTCTGTAGCTAGAAAGTAGTTGCAGTAGTAAAAAAATATTTTATGAAAACCAGAGACTGGTATGTAACATTATTATTCAGTACTCCGTTCTTCAGAGAAACGCATGTTACTGATGCAGTTGAATTACCTGAAGGCATTCTGTTAATTTTCAACATTATATTAAAATACAAACATCGGTCCTTCATAGTTTTTCAGATTTGCCAGTAGTATATGAATTATGGCTCAGTAAGCACGACAAAATGGTGATTAACATAAAAATTTCAAATTGTATCTGAGAAAGAACAGTTCTTGAGAATTCAGGAACTGAATGTACAGTCCCTTTGGCCACTTCCCTGACCCTCGAGGTCTCCCTCTGCAAACTACTTTTCAGCTGCTTTGTGTCCCTGTCCAGGGAGATAGCAGATTCATAAGCTGCAGTAATTGAAACCAGTGTGAATTTCTTGTGTATGACTAATCATTACCGTTTCTTACTGAAAATTCACTTACTCCCAGCCAAGATTTTATTAATTTTAATATGAAAACATCCACACCTATCATTTTTCCCCTGAGGTCTTCCTAGCCGGCTGCAGAAATGGAGTCTGACTTCTTTTGCTTTGGCTAGAGTTGAGGATGTGAATTCCTCTGGCTGATTGCTTTTTGGATAACCTACAAAACACCAGGGGTCAGATTCTCGGTCTGGTGACGTTGCTTTGCGCTGCCCGGGCTCGATGCCGCAGCTCCCATCACAGGGAATCCCCGGAGGGGAGTGGTACGAGTTCGGGGTGTTCCTGTCTTTAGATACCCACATTTTATCAGCTGCTGCTGTACATGGCAATGAAAGGAAGCAGCCTTAAAACTACTCACACTTAAATGGGGGGTTCAAATGGCCCCCAACGTGATGCTTCTGCCCAGCTCAAACTTTACACTCAGTTGATTGACTTCAACTGTGAAGCATTTGGTGACTTAAGCAAAGATATGTGATGGCTGCATATTCTAAAACTTTGACCAGGCACTTTTACCCCTGGGATGTAGTTTTTAAGTTCTTGCCAGTGTTATGCAGTCTGACAAACACAACTTAGTAGTGCGAATGAACATTACCAGACTCACAGAGAACACAGACAGGCACACACATACTATTTGTGTGTGTGGTCCTGCCCTTTCTGTCTGTAGCAATTAGGGAAAAACAGAAAGCCAGCCACTGCAAACTTTGCCTATTAACAAAGATAAAGCACCACCACCTTGGGTTTGTCCCTCCAAAAAAGAAATTGATCTGTAACCCTAAGGTTGATTTTGAACTATGTCTGTGGCATGTGATGTATGAAATTGTTCATCTTCATCCAGGAAAAAAGAGAGCAGCCGTCCAAGTCATTGTTTGCGTGCCTCTCATCCTGCTTGTCTGATGCTATCACATAAAGTCTATAGAGTAACACGATACTTAGCTGAACATACAGACAAATATTTCTAAAAGGTGTTTCCTGCCTCCTCAGTCCACCAGGTTAATCCTGAAACTAATGGTTCTGACAGCCATCGCCTGATGATGCAGCATGGAAGACTTTCTCCCACCATATTATGGAGACCTTGACAAAGAGGGGGAGCATATATGGAGTTCTCCATCCATGTAAATCTTTTTTATTCCACAACAGAACCCACAGTCCCTCTGCACACAGATTTTGGGGGATATGGGGATGCTGTCCCCAAAAAAAAGGTCCTCCCACCTATAATCTGATTATATAGCTGTTTCTTTCCACTAGTGCCACAGAAAAGAGCAGGTTTGTGGCAAGAGGTGGAGGCAAAGTGTTAATGAGCAGCTAAGGTGCTCCTGGAGCAGGTCTGTAGAGCCCCTCTGGGCTTTACCCCCACTCACTGGGTCCAGAAGGTTTTACATCCAGCGTATGCTCTAAGCTGCATATTGAGGTAGGATTACTCCCCTAAACTTTGCCTTCAAACTCAAAGCTTCTTTTTTAACTGGATTATTTCTAAATCAATAACACTCTCCCCAACAATTAAAAAAAAAAAAAAAGAGTCCTTTGTTAGTTGTCAGATTTAAAACAAACAAACAAAACAGAAACAAAGAAAACTGAAGGTTTTTTCCTTCCTAGAGGAAATATATTGGGTGCCTGGTCTGGGATAAGTGAGGGAAGGAGCAGTGTGGTTTTTGCACAAGTGTGGTTTTGCACAAGGAGCAGTGTGGTGTTTGCTCTGCCCTGCTCGGTGGTCCCGTTGTGCAGGAGGAGCACCCGGCCGGACCGGTGTCACCCCCGTGGTCAGCCCAGGCTGGGGCTGATGTGCTCGAGGCGGAGCCACATCTGTCCTTGCTCTGCGAATGGAGGTCATCAGCCTGCCAAGCTTTCCAGGAAAGAAGGAGTGGCTGGAGAGTCTTGAGTTACTGAGCGTAGACCACCTGGAAAACAGTGCGCAGCCAGCGCTTGTCCTACCTCTAGACACTCCACAGTAAGGGATGCTGAATTGGCTTTGAAATCCACCCCCCCACCCCCCCAAAACTCGCTTTGAAGAAATGGAAGGGCAGGCAAGTAACGTGCATGTTCTGTTATGAAAAAAATAGCAATAGGATTTCTGCATTTTAGTCTGTGGTAGAGATTGGTTCGGATTGCAGTATTTGGATCTAGACTTGAAACACATAAGTGTTTCAGTCAGTGTGGGGACAGGGGCTGTTTGCAAAGCTCGGACCTTGACCCAGGTTCTGACTGAGAGTACCTTGCAACTTTGATGTGTTTCTAGCTCTGAGAAAAAAAGAAAATAAATATTTCTTTGCATTAGAGGGAAAGCATAATAATAATGCTGCCACTATCCAATGACTAGGAAAAAAAAAAACCCTAGTCTCTTGAAAAGCAAAGTTGGGAAATAGCTATCTTTTATTTCAAGAAATCAGGGTCATAAAAATTATAGTTATAAAACACACAGCAGCCTGAAGCCCCTACATAAAACCTCTTGTATTTTATGCCTCCTTTTCTATTTCAGGTCTTCATTTGCCTAATTACTACTCAGAGGCTGGCAGAGATTTTCCTGCAGCGCTCAGCTCTGCTGACTGCAGAGACCCTACCTGGCACACTGACTTAGTGCGTCAGCATTCTAGGTAGAAATGAATGAAAAATCAATCAGGGCAACTGCAGTGGTAACATATACAACTCTAAGCTACTTTGTGTATGGTTTTGAGCATTTCATTGTGTATTTAGGCATCTTTTAAAATGGTAAGTGGATCTGAAATATAATAGACCTTTCTAGTCAGCTTAAGAAATGTTTTGTCATTTTTACTGCTTAGCTCAAGCAAACTTACCACCCTGACTGCTGAGTTAAATTGCAGTCTTGATTGAAATGCCAAAAACTTACAAGAAGGTTGTTTTACTCTTGAAAATCTGTCACCAGCAGATTGCATCATGCAGTGGATATAGATAAAGTGATAGCTTTGATTGTTTTAACTGTATTTACAGACCAGATCTAGAGTAGGTCTGGAAAAGCAGAAGTACACCAGAACCCTTTTTAAAACACAAGTGTTGCTTACCTATAGTCTTGCAAGGAGTTTGGTTTATGGATATTTGTGTTTGTGCTTTAATTTTTTCATGATGTATTTCTGGATGGGCAGAGTTAAGTATGGATTTCCCAGTTTCATTTAATGAAAGTCCATGACAAAAATGTCCAGCCTTCATGCCTAAAAAATTAGGAGGTGTTGTAACTTTTTCAGCTGAGTGGGTTAAATATGTTACAGATCACTCATAAGATCATTGCTGTAACAAGTTTTGCAGTGCAATATTGTATAGGTTTCCAAATATTCACAAGCCTTTGTGTGTGATGCCTTTACAGTGAAGAAGATTCTTTTGACTATAAAGATGAAGAGTCTACTTTTCCTGGTGCTGATTTCTGCCTGCTGGGCTGAACCTCACCCTGACAACTCAAGTCTGGAGCATGAAAGAATTATTCACATTCAAGGTAAGGAACTACGTGAGAAAATACCAGTATATTCAGAATGCTCAGGGAAGCAGAATAGTGTGCTTAATGATCCTTAATTTTTATTCTGCTGCACTGTTTTAAAAATGCTATTATTGTTGTTGACCAAACCTTTTCTCATTCTGCTGTGTTATTATTAGTGCTAAGGAAAGTAAAAAAAAACCCAAAACTTGCACTGTTTAATAGCACTTAGTCACAACCTGGCAAAGATTGGGGAGTAAAGTACGGCATGATTTAAGATAAAGAAGAAAGCATGCGTCCTGCAGTAATAAGCAACTGTAATGGCTTGAAATACCTTTAGTTTATTGTGGAATATATTTCATTTTAAGAAGACTGTCATGCATAGTCCTTCACGTTACACAATTTTATTGCTGTTTATTATTTTAAAAAGCTTAGCACATCTAAGATCATAATTTGGCAATTTAAACCAGAAAAAAAAGTAGCTTACCCCAAAAGAAATGTGTCTTCTTCATACCTTTAATTCACTGTAAGTGTTATACTGGCCTTCTGCATAATCTTGTTTGGCTCATGGTTGAATCCTAGAGCTTTTAGCTGTAGCAGGATTTGAGCCTGCAGTACAATGCAGCTGTTTTTTCAGTCCTAGTCTCAGTCATTGAGGGGCATCCTGTATAAGAAAAAACAGGGGATTTATGCAGTAAGGACAGGCAGAAGTGACAGTGATTTTTCTGCTATGTTTCTTGAGGCTGGCTGAAATTAATCTTGCAAAATTAAGAAAAGCAGCATTATTGTTCTCTCTCTCTCTCTTTAAAGTTTTATTCCTTCCTCTCAACAGCTGGCAAATTGTGTTATCTGAGTGGTTGTGTAAATACAAATTACTGAGTTAGGGCATGTTACTAAGAAAGCCTGAACGTATAGAAGTTCACAGGAAAGTCACAGAACTTAAAGGTACCCTGCACCTATTAAAATAGGCACTCGGCTTGTCAAGGTCAAATAAGGAATAGCAGATAGCTGGTTTCAGTCTAAGGAAACTCACAGGATGAAGGTCAAATGAACGTGTTATGTCAAAATGAAAACGCATCACTGTTGTGAGATGATGAACATTCATTCCCCAGAGTGAATTTCATATTTGACACCAATGTCTAATAAACACAGTTCGCCTTTCCTTGTGTAATGCAGTTTCTTATCTCTGAACTTTATTTATCTTTTTGGAAGATTAAATTAGTGGAAATAATTAAACCAAATCGAAATTATTTTCCCTTAAGCTGCATATGTTAAACTTGCTTAGTCAGCAGTTAAGTGCAATTTGCAAGTCATACATGTCGCTTATTACTAATCCTCCAGCATGTGTACAGTGCAGTCTGTAAGTGCTAAATAGCTCAAAGCTGATAAAAGTTTCGAGAAGGACCATTCTCCCAACCCATGAAAACTCACTTGATCCTCGAGAGTTTATTCTTTCAAGGAAAGTTGGATAAAGCTTGAAATTGAACTCAGCCATGAGCTTTGTCCATCAGCTGATTCAGGCTCTGAAATACACAGACTGCAAATCAAAGAGAATAAAACTGCTTGGAACTTGTTATTTTTACTGTTAATTTTTTTCCTTCCTCTCTGCATTGTGGAATCCCACCAGGGCTGGGATTCCGCTCTGCTCAATGCTGCATAAATGCGTACGATGATCCACACTTGGAAATGAGCTGGAAATCAGGGAAACCTGTGCAACATATGTGTTATAGCTTCATACGAAAGGTATTTTATGTTACATTAAGGAGTGTAGCACCCCCCTCCACAGCTGAAATCCAAGAGATGTGTAGCTAAACTCCTCCTGGATTGCATCCTTTGGAATGCCTTGGAATTACAAAAGGTGCAGATAGATGTTGTGTTGTCAAGTACACAGACCTGAAAGGGATCTCCTGAGGCAATGAGCTAAACCGCCTTCTATTCCCCTTTCTTTACATCACATTATCTCCCGCAGGTTTTGTTTTGTAGAAAAGCTGAGTTTTGAATCTCTTTACTGCAAGATAGCTTTGGACCATTCTCCTAATACTCTATGTTTATTCACAGCCATTGTATGGCCTTATGCTTCTCCCGGTGTTCCTTAGCTTCAAATAACATTTCTTCTTCTTTGATGTTCACTTTGAAACTTTAGTAAGATAACATCATAGCCTCACAGCTATCATTTGAATAAACTTCTTCAAATTATTCTCTAAGTGTATAACCTGCTGATGTTAGTAGTTTGTTTCTACACTAGTTCTTGTTTGAATTCATACTTCTTGAGTGTGCCCAGCTTGGATTTTTTTCCACATAAGATCTTAGGCTAGCATTAGTACTTTTGTTTTCCAGGTAACAATGTTGGTTTTCTTCTGGCCCTTGGATCAAATTTGTGCTCTTCCGAGCCGTGCTGTAGCTGATCAATAGTCCATTGTGACAGACAATATTTAGCAGTCATTCTCCCTCATTATCACTTGCAATTAGCAAGTACAAGGTTTATATCAATAATTCTTCATACTAGGCCTTAAAAATCTAGATTATGCATTCCATATTAGATGTTAGCATACTTTTCCCACTCTTCTTTCTTCTAACATTCTAAATATCCATTCTACTCTCTTTCTGTAATGCTTAATATGCCATGTGAAAATTTTATTAATTCAAAAGTCGCATTTACTTTAAAAGGCAAAGCTAGTGGAAATATTAGGGTCTCAGAAATTGTACGAGAGACAGTTTGCTGGCCTTATTCTAGGTTAATCATTTGTGTTTCAGCCCAACCAGTTGGAGTTCCTCTGTATCTAGTTCATAGACACCAAAATTTCTACCAAAGCACCTATTTTCTCCATCCCATCCAGTTTCATGTATTTCCCAGATGACTCACTTTCCTGAGTTCCAAGCAATCAATGCATCACATTTCACTTGTCTTATACATTTATTTTTATTATATAGTTGATATCAAATTAGTCTGACACCCTTTGGTAAGTATCTACTTTCTAATGACTCTGTTTCTGTTCTTCAAAAAATTTTTCTAAGGTTCTGTTTGTTGTTGAGGTCAAACTGATCAGCCTGGTAATGGTTAAATTCCTTTCCTTACATATATTTGTTATTTTGTTGTTGTCCAGAAACATGTGGTACAATTCATAAAGTGATAGGTGACCTAAAATCTATGCTGTCAAGTTTGCCATACAAAGTGTCAGTGGTAACATCAGTACTGCAGGCTACGAAGTTTTCTACAGTTTCCTTTGAACAGGCTGTATTTTCTGAGTTCAGCTGTCATCTTTATGTTTCATTTCACATCAATACACTCATGTACTTTAAACAACTCCATACTTCCAGAGCATCAAAACCAACGTTATTAAAAAGAGATGATTTGTTAATATGGCACTTGGGTCACTTCTCTGTTGTTTTCCACCTTTATCTGTGTAGTGACTCCATACTACAAAATGAACCTGTGCCTGTTTAAAATGTTTTTTCAATGCTACAGCAAGGTCTTTTACAGTCCTTCCTGACTTGCTTTTGATCCATGCTCTGTTTTGTCCTCACCATCATTTCTTATTTCTTCACAACCCGCTAAAGCGCTGATGTGCAGTGCCACCTCATCACCTTCATCTTTCATTTGGCCTTCCTAAAGAGCAGCCAGCTATTAATACTGTATTACGGTCTGACGGCTTTTTCAGCGTGCTTCTGACTCCCTTAACAACTCTGGAACAGAAGATCTAGTTACCCCACTTTGCTCCACCTCTGTTACTAGAAAAACTCCTGCCATCTCTCTCAGACTCAGCCTTTGCTAACCAGAATGAACAGTATTTCATAAATAGTATTGTTCTCTGATTATACTTATGAGTCATTTGTTTTAATTAACAGAGAGCTCTTTCTTTCAAATGTCCACTCTCTTGAAACTCTGGATTTCTTTAGCTTTACTAAACAGCAACCTCTTTAACATTGTGTTAGGCATAGATATGTTCTCTCTTAAATCTTTCGTTTTTTCTTAGAAATGAGTTGCTGGTTTCATTAGTATCTCTGTTCCTGCTTTCAGTGTCAGCTCAGGTTCCTGGTTCTCCCTTTGCTGGTTAATAGAGTGGAGCTGGACTGCAGACGAATTTCTCATCTCTTAGGCAGTTTTGCCTCCCTACCTTTACCAATATTCCTTTCTGCTTCTTTTCTCTCACCCCCTCCTTTTGTTTATATCTTTTCTTCTTTGGTTTTATTCCAATGCCTATGAAAAAAATTTATAAAATATATAAAGCCACAATTTATCTCTTGTGTGGCTTTATTTCCTTTCCTGAAGCCTGTGATGGATTTCATGGTTTTGATCAGGCTGCTTTGTTATCCCAGATTGCTTGACCCTATCACCTTCCTCTTTGGTAGTTTGTCTGCATACAATTGTCATTTTGTGGATAAAGGCAAGCGAGATAACTATATTTAAATAAGGTCTGTTGTGCCCCTTGAGTCCCAGCCCTAGTAAACTGTGTGTGCCTTGGGGGATATCAATTTCATTCTTTAGAAAAAATCATAATCCTAAATTTAATCATCTGGTGAATGTTAAAATGGGGCAAAAGTACAGCCTAGCAAAAACAATACTAATCTGAGCATATCAGTGTAATTGAAGACTAGGATTTTCCTCTGAAGTCACCATCTGGGAAGGACTCTGTGACCCATGAGAGAGGAGGATGATTCTTTTCAGTGCTCAGCTTGGTATATCTGTGTAATCTATTCATAGTGTTAGTCGCTGACCAATTATTCAAAGAAGCAAAGTACCCTTCAGAGATAAGAGCATTCTTCCCTGTGTAGCTGTTGAACAGTTGAATAACCAATTACAGTAATTGCTAAGGTAATTACTTAAAGGTGGCAGGAGCCTTTAACGTATGCCTCCAGTTTCTTCAGGTTTTAGAAATACAACAAGAAATGCCAGCGAAGAGAATACAAAGTTTGGCTCATGAAGGATCAACCTTTAACTTTTTAGCTTTTTCTTGAATTTATATTTTGCAGCATTTCTTTACCTTTCAGGTACGGGAACGCACCCCTTTGCTTATCAAGATCTCTGCACAGGTTTATTTATACATACCAAGAAATATGTCAACGTGGAATGAGTAGAAAACTTTCTAATATTGCTCTATTGAAAAAAAAAGAACATGAAATCAATTAATCAATAACAAAAGCAGAAGAAATCTTTACCCAACTTATTCTGCATGATGAGTTTTATTTTCAGTCGACTTCCTTTTCTTCCAAACAAGCCAGAACCCACAGAGAGAAAGAAGCTGCATAGTATTGCTGGACCAGTCAAAACCATGATATAAGATTAGATGCACTACTGATTTGACCTCTTACACTAATTCTTATCTTCCCAAGTTTCATGCTTTTCCACTTTCCCTTTGACTTTCCTCCTTTGGTCCACATTTCTGCTTTTTTCTGTTTTCAGTGATGTTACCTGTTACTCATTTCCATTTTCCGCTTTTCCGCTTAAAATTTCTCACTAGTTTTGTTGTCACTGAGGACACATTAGGTTGTGTCGTGATCCGTTTTGCAGTCTCTTCTTATAACTGAGCTGCTTCTTTATCATCAACACAACTTGCTTTCCTCTTCAGAGCATGGCAGGTAATAGAAATGTCAGCAAAGAGCAACCTCACCTCCCGTTGACATGTTGGTTTCATTAAGGGCATTCAGGACTGCATATTCTGGGATAGACCTTAGATGGTAGGTACCGGTATATTTGGGTTGTAAAAAATTATTACAGAGGCAAAAGGATTCGTATTAAACACAAATTTAAATTACTAATTTGCCTTTGCTTGCTACAGTAGTCTAATTCCATATATATATATATATCTCCATATATATACATCCATATACATATTCCATATGTATATATATATATATCGCATTTAAAGGTAATTAAAGAACTGGGAAAGCTCCTCACCAATTCTCTGTAGTATTTTGGTTTTGTCAAGCAGTCTCAATGCCACCCACGAAGATTTCCTTCTGTGCAATACAGGTGCCAAGAAATTGTCATGATTTCTGTTCTGTTCTGCTCTATGAGGCTTAATTTTCATGCAGTTTCTTTATCTATACTGATGTAAACACATACTTAAAGCTTATTTAAGGCAAAGGGTGGCAATATGTTAGAAGAGTGGAAGTTTATTATTTCCCTGATGGTTTTATGTGCTGTTAGGTCTCCTAGAAAGCTGAACTTGAGTTAATGTGGCCCCTCTTACCGGTTGCACATCAAAACTTAAAAGCAATGTGTAGTGAATATTTTATCCTCTTAGTTTAGAGGTAGGAACACAGGAGTTTGATGCTTGTATTTTCTTTCTCGTGCGTAAACAAAATGACATTAATGCTTGGGCAAATTAAGAACAGCTTTTCCTAATCTTACAGCTGATACACAAAAATTTTTAGATTTTTTTTTTTTTTTTCCAAAGGCAAAAGTAAAAAGGTAGTTAGCTAAAACATAGCTGGATAAAGAAGTAGTAGGAAAAACATAGGGAAAAAAGTGTGTGCATAACTCTTCCTCATTATTTTCCTTTCGGATTCTCTGTGTAATACATGCATAGGTGTGAATATCAATAATGTACTTCCATAGATATTATTACAAGTTGGAATTATTGTTATCACAGAAATTATTTTTTAATTTTAAAGAAACATGGTAGGATAACAAAACATATCAGTGTTATAGGAAGAACGAGGATATTTTAGCATTAGGGTTATGCTCAAGTCCCTGGCAACACTACAGGAAAGCAAGAAACATCTCTGTGTTTGTTTAAAGTAGGATGGCACACGGTGTTATTAGCCTAATGGCTTGCTAACAATGTGGAACATTTAGGCAATACGTGAGTTTATCTGATAAAACACATCTGCGATGTGATCCCTGATTTATGATTTTTTTCCCTTTAGAAAGGCCCGTTTTTTTCTCCACAGTTGAGCAACTGTGTAAGTTAGTCCATTAAAATATGGGAATAATTAAGTTTCATAGCCAGGTCAGCATAAGCTTCTGGACAGTTCTGATGGATAAAGTGCATAAAGCTGTTTGCCAGGGGCCGTGGCGTGACTCATCCTCTCTGCCCCACATTATGTTCTTGGCGTTCCAAACCTGGCTTGCCATTACTCGTGGGTGCAGAAGCCAGTTGTGAGAGGAAAAATGAAAATATGATATTTTAAACAAACAAACCAAAACAAACAACAAAAACAACAAAAACTCACACACAAAAAACCCCCCAAAACCTAAAAAGGTAAATCTGAATATGTGTCCAGAAGTAAAATTTGGAACTAAACCAATGAGCCATCAGGTGAGATTGAACGGAGAGCTCTGGCAGCATGAGGGCAAGTCCACGTACTGTCCTTGAAGCGGGAATCACACTGAAGTCAAGGTTAGGTGCCTACGAAGTGGTGATAACCAGAGCAGCAGTGCTAATTGCATCGCATTCAGGCAAGGGACAAAGAGAGGTGAAGAATAAAGCAGAGGCAGATAGAATGGTGCTGCCTGTGCCTTATTACTGCCTAATGCAGCAAGATAACCTTTTCTCCCGTGGTGTATATCTGCCTGATTTGGCACTGTTGAGATACAGGAAAGCCCATCTGAGCAGTAGGTTCCCAGGTGAGGTTTCGTTTGTGGCAGGCAGTCCTTCCCTACAGCTTGGAAAAGCAGCTCCCAGAGCTACGTGTTAACCTGCGCAGCTGGGCAGCTTCTGCAGATGGGACGAACTCATTTTTAGCCAGCTTAGCTGTTTCTGCATCATGTCATCCATCTAATGGCACCAAGAGGATTAACAAAAGGCCACAGCCTGTCAAAATCAATACTAGGGAGGCAGGAGTGGAAAAAAACATGGCAAATTAGTCACCGGCGGTGCGTGGTTCTGTACTAACAGCTAAGCTGCTGCCTGTCTTACAAGGCAAATTACACCTGGAAAGGTGAAAACCCCACCTAGCAAACCTTTCTTGTCCCGTTTCTGACCTTGGAGCTGAGACCAGAGCCAATAACCACGCTGTGGCCACCCCTGGTCCCACCAGAAGGAGCGGCTGGAGGTTGCACAGCACGTTTCTCACTGTTATCCCATCGTCTGAGGCTCTTGAGTGGCCACGCATGTGGTCTGTCTTGTCTCCAGCAAGGATCCGAACTGTGCTGTTGCAGACAATTGTTTAGCAAGGGATTATATGCGGTTTGCAGAGTTTATATTTGTCTGGCCATTCACCTTACAAATTCTCTGGTGGTACTTCTGGAGAAAGTATTTCTGGGGAAAAAAGAAGCATCGTGTTCTTCAAGTAACATTCTGGATTGTGTAATAACACTCATGTGTCCCGTATTTTTCCTTCTTGCAATCATCTTTTATATATTCCTGCCATTTAGATGCAAAGATAATTTTATTCAGAAGGAGCAGCCTTGTCAGAAATTCCAGAAGGAAACCAGCCAGGGATCCACTCTGACAAACCTTTAAAACAGTGTTTAGTCCACCTTCCATGATTAGATCACTGTTTCACAACAGATCGTTGCTCGTTGCATTAAGGTAACCCAGGAAGATGGATTCATTCCTCATTTAAGCTGACTTTTGCAGCAGTAAGCTAGAATACTACATCCAGAGTGCTAAACATACTGTACATGAAGGGATCCCGTTTTGCTCTGCGTTTGAGCATTTTTTGTTGGTTGTGTTTGTTGGTTGTTTTGGGTTTTTTTTAACTCCTTCTCTGTCAACTCCAGAAAGACTAAGACCATACATTTTTCCATTCTCCCAAAAATACACAGTTAAGTGAATTTGACCCTGGTTCTTACCGGCTGCTGGATAATAAAGACCTTTTGGCTTCTTTCCAAAGCCCTGTCATCTAATTTTTAATCCTGAATCCCTGCTGCCTGCATGTATCCTGCATGTCTCCTAGCCCACAAAAGAAATTACGCAGCATCCCGCAATCTGACATCTGCTTTTCCTCGAAAGCCAGAGGTTCTTCCTTCCTCTTCCCATAAGTCTGGGAGCAGCAGCGATGTAGTTTTCTGCTCCGCTGTCTCACCAGATCGCAAGGCACATCATCTTTTCTTGTTTAGAAAACTTGAGACTAGGGGCAAATTTAAAGCTTTGCATCTCCTTTTGAAGGTGCAGGGATGTAGGAGATGTTCCAAGCTGAGAAGGACCATGCTTTTTGGTCCCTTCCCAGTTTTCCATCCCCTCTGTTCTTTACCCCTGCTGAGGTATGAACTCAGGTAACGGCTGCTGCAAAGGGACAGAGTTTGGGAAGCAGCCAGGAGAGAGGTACAGCACCTCATTAGATGCTAACGCAGGAGTCAGAGGTGGCAGTGCTCTGGGCACGTCTCCAGGCCGTGCTGGCATAGACAAGCTGTTGTTAGAAAGAGCGAGTTTTAACAGCCTGAGTCAGACTCTCCCTCCTGCCCCAGTCCTTTCTGCTAATATTTATTAACTTGACTATTTCAGTATTAAAGACCCAGCATAGTTGAGCTCTGATTCAGGTTTCTTGGTAATAACCACCCCAAAGCATAACATTTCTCCTCCCAAGGTGGACAGAAGTCTCTGGAACGTCTTTGTCCCTGAAGGAAGCAGGGAAATTTGCTGACAAACCATCCTGGCTGCCTTCACTTTCTTCTTTCTCCTCGTCCTGTGGAAACAGTGCTAGCAACACTTTCCATGGTGCCTTGCCTCAGATCACCTCTCTCGTTGGATGCTCTCCTCTGAAAGGGGGAAGATGGGTTACTGGAGCAGCCCAAGCCTCTGCTCATCTCTGGCACGAAGGGCAGTGAAGAAAACCAGTTCTATGGGGCTGCAGGTGATCTGCTCTGCAGTAATGATTTTTCACTATGTAGGAAGGTCTCTTATCCTGGTAAAGCAACTTGCAGCACTCAGGCTGGTTCATTCTTGAGGAAGCTGGTGCCCTAGCTAGTTTGTCCTGTGGAGATAACAGCAGTGCTCTGGACACAGCACCTCCTCACAAAGAAAAAAACATTTGGGATACCTGTTTTTATTAAGCAGATGCACATTTGCAATCAGCAAGCTTGTCTTTGCAATTACCACCCCTGAACTTGTTTACATAATCATAAAATGCTGCATACCCTGGGGTTTCTTCTGCTGTGTAGCTTAGCCAGTGTGGACAGATAGTGAAGTCAAGCTGAAAATGCAGTTTAGGTGAATATGTAATTTAGCTGCCAGACCCATCAGCAAGACTCAGAAGCCTAAAACCATCTGGAGACATTTGTGAGCTACAGATCCTAATGTCTCCCTGCACCTCCTGTGGCTGTGGATACACCACAGGTTTTTGGGGTGCTGTGAATAGACAGCTGGCTGTGTGAGATCCTCCTTGGTGGGCTCATCACTGAAAATCCTTCTATCAGCCCATGTCCATCCCAGCCCTTCCCTTCTCCAGTCCTCCACACCTCTCTCTGGCTGATGACATTTTTGCGCACATTCCCGTGGTTTTGTCCTATCAATCCGGATTCATTCCCACTGATGCTGGCAGAAAATTGCTGACAGCCTTCACAGGGTCAGCCTCTCATCAGCCCGCACATTTTGGGATTTAACATTGGGTTTTGCTGAAATTAAAGAGAGCCAGACCGAGCCTTAGAGTCAAGAATCACATTTTTAGGCTGTTACATTGACTTGCTAAAGACCCACAGAGAGTTATGAAGTCTTTCTTCGCAATCTGTTATGTAGAGTGAGGTTGGTAATTCCTTCCCAGCGAGCAGAGTGCTGGTGATTCATTGCTGGTTTTGGTCGGTGTCTCAGTGATGGAGGACAGCAATAGCTGCAGAAGCGCTGAGCTTGCTAAATCAATTTTGCAAACTGTGCACGAGAGGAGAGGCAAGAGGTACTGAGAGAAGGAAATATTTTTGGGTTTGGATACATCTGCTGACTGCCACCATGAAATCTGTGCTTTCCAGGGTTTTCCCAAGGCAGCGCAGCCTATCAAAGAAGCCCCAGAGACTTAAGGTTTGAAGCAAGCACCTGTGCAAGCTGACTGCCCTAAATATAATGATTTCATAGAGCGACATCAGCCATAGTAACCTACTATATAGAAAAGCAATCAGGGAGCCTGGGGTGAGGGGAAGGAGGAGAGGAGGCAACCAGTTAAATACAGGTTTGCGTGAAAAGTGAGATCAAAATATTAAAGATAAAAGAGTGATGAGTTTGAAGAAGAGGAAAACAGATGAGGAAGAAACAGGTTGAGATGATCAGGAAATGGGCCAGGAGAGAACTTAATTTTAAATTTGAAGGTAAATTGGACTTCAGTCAAAGTGTGTCAGAAGAGGAACTTGAACTCAAATATTAGAAGGAAATACAAACAGAAAATGAGACATTTTAGAATTATGCTGACATTTTTTTGTGACAATATAAATAGTGGTATTTGATACAGTAATGGTTTTTCTGTTTTGTGAGCATGATTCACTGCATCCCAGATCATGATGGGCTTTGTATTCTGCCTCCTGAATAAACTGAGTCCATACATAAAAACTGAATTATGAAAAGAAAATGCAGCATTGATGTATAGCTCTGGAGCAACCCACAGGGAAATACGGGATGTTTGTGTGCAGACTTTTATGGACAATGGCATTCATACACCAGCTATTCAACTCTGTCAGTATATTGATACAACTCTTATCTTCTTGACTCTGAAGCATATAGGATGGCCTCTGCCTTTGTGGAGGGGCAATGCTGTGAAAAGTTTTACCTCTCTGCCTGTCTGGGTGTCGAAATGCAGAGACATACTTACAGTTAAATAAATAATTATATGCACCTGGCTTATACACCCTGCTATCACCTAAGTACAAAATGATTGCAGGCAACTGATTCTGCAGACCTAATGTATAATATAGCTGATGGTCGTTGTGACATTTATTGTATTTATCCATTCTGTAAAATGCAGATTACAGACTACTAATTCTTGGCTTTTTCTTTCTCCTTGAATCCCAGCAGAAAATGGACCCCGTCTACTTGTGGTAGCAGAGCAAGCTAAAATCTTCTCCCATCGGGGTGGCAATGTCACACTGCCATGTAAATTTTACCATGAACACACATCAACAGCTGGCTCAGGAACCCACAAAATCCGGGTCAAGTGGACCAAACTCACCTCAGATTACCTCAAAGAAGTGGACGTCTTTGTTGCAATGGGACACCACAGAAAGAGCTACGGAAACTACCAGGGCAGAGTGTTTCTGAGGGGAAGCAGTGAAAATGACGCCTCTCTTGTAATCACAAATATAATGCTGGAGGATTACGGAAGATACAAGTGCGAGGTGATTGAAGGGTTAGAGGATGATACAGCAGTGGTAGCTCTGAATTTGGAAGGTAGGTAACACCTGAATTATACTTAAATTCAGATTTGCACAGTGTTAAGGAATACCTGTTTTTTTCTCCTAATACTGCTGATGTTGTATTATCAGTGATAACAGCAAGCTGAGAAGTGGGATTCATTGTGCTCTGGGGATCTTGGTCTGACAGCCCATGACAGCGATCATAAATTAGAAGAGCATTAGGCCTTCTATAATTTATGCTAGCCTACACCGTATACGGCTCCCAGTGAGACCTGCTTTGAGGAGAGCCAAAAAAGAATGACCAAACATAGTATGAAGAAATCCATATGTTTTTCATTTGCTCCTATCACTTTACAGAAATTATTACATGTTTTTACAGTAGACTTAGGCCAAATTATATTAAATATTCCCCTAATAGTCATTTTACAGAACTTCAGGACATTTTAGATTATCAAGCAAATACAAATCTTCTTACAAAGAGGACAAATGTTAGAGTAGTTTTACAGAGACAATAGTTTTGTTTTTTTCCAGCCTCATAATTACATAAAATAGATCTATACCTTGCCTGCCAAGACAACTCCTACGTGTAGTCTGTACTCATTTCCTTCAGCAGTGTTCTTGAAAACAGAAGAGTACAAAGCGTTAGAAAAAAATAGTGAAACAGGTTTAAAGAGGAACAAAAATTCAGCTTTCCTTGACTGCTGTGAAATTCAGATAAATTTTATGAGATCCGGTGCATGTAACCAGCATTTGGCCTTTTCCCCAGAGCACTGCACTGAACTCAGCTGTAAAATAGAAGTTGCACGAAGATGTCTCCCTTACCCTTACACCTGAGAACAAGTATGTGCCAGAGAGAACTTCGTAGAAGCCACATTGCTTGTGAAAAGTATTTAGGAAGAACAAAGAAAACAAGAAAATCAAACTCCTGTAGACCTCTCACACCTGTAAACAGATTAAATATATGACTCCTTCATTGGGGGTTATTGTACATCATGATAGTTTTATGGTTACCCTGCACAATAAGGCTGGCTGAGTGGTTCTTGGAAACACATAGATGTCATGGAATTAGCTTACTTCTTTACATCTATTTTTGCATTCCTGGTTGGAGGCTGCTGAAACCTTCTGAGTGGAGAAGATCCCTGCACAGTTTCCATGCTGCAAGATAATTGATTTAGGTTGTTTCACCTCACATAATCCATCTTTAATAAGAATGCTCCCTGTTCTTTTCAAGCTCATGAGACAAGCAAAACTGGACATACACATGCCTAGCTTAAGTTGTCCAAAATGCTTTTGAGCAAAGACAGAAGTGAGTAGGAGGAAAAAGCATTTTACTTTATCCTTCTCTGCTAGCCAACAGCTCTTGTGTGTTCAATCTCCTCTTTGCTCATGCAGGCAATCTCCTCTTTACTATCATTGAGACGAGGCATTTAAAGGAGAGCAGTTTCTGCTTGGGGAGCTCAGCTTTACCCAAGTGAAAGCAAGGCTCTGGCTGCAGGTTTGGGCCCTGGGCTTGGGAGGCACATTACAAGGTGAGCAGCCCTGCAGGACAGAAGTGATCTGCCTCACAGGGTGGCTTCCAGACAGTAAGGATGCAAATGCAGGCGTGTAAAGGTGCGGCTGTTTACTGCACATAAGGAACAGTGAGCACCACAATACAGGTCAGAAACACACAACATCTTTTTAGGTGTTTTTGACCCCAGTGCATCTCTTCTTCTTGCATATTGTTGTGCAGATGATCCTGGAGCTCATCCCTGGGTTGTGAGGATGCTCAGTAATTAGGTAATATTATTTTGACAGTCTACTTACATCCTAAGTACATACCCTTATCAGGCTTGAGATATTCCAGATAAGTAACTTGTTTATCTTCCCCATTAGATACTGGGATTTCCCTGCATTTTACGGTATTATGTTTTTGACAACGTAAAAGCATCAGAGCCAGTGTAAAATCTTTCAAACGTTCATCACGCTACACATGTGGACCAGATACTTGTCTGGTACCACTTAGCATTGTGCCTCTGAAGCAAAAGTTCATTAGCTTTCTGCTATGAAAAGTGAGGAGGTTCCAGTACTAAAGCTTCCAGCTGTGCCAGGAGCACCTGGGGAAGGGGAGGTGCTCACGCTGTCATGTCAGAGCAGGAAGTTTTGTCTGACACTTGGTACAAATATATGTGCACATGCACAGATTCACATTTGAAAGGCAGTATCTGATTGATAGTAGAGTGAGAAAGCAATGAGAAATCTTTTATTTACTGCACATAGTAACACAACTGAAAAAAGGATATTTTCAACCTTTTTTACTGTGACTGTTTCGTGACATAGCACCAGCCCATTGCATATGAGGTCTGGGTCCCACCTCCTGCTAGACATTGTCCTTTCTCGCTTACTGCTGCTACTCTAGATAGTGTCACCCTCTGAATTTGGCCAACTCCAGCCCATCCTGTACAGCAGCACCGCTCCTTCCTGTTCTCCCTCACCTCCAAAAGAAGGAAATTTACAAGGACAGGAGGAATCATATTCCTTTAACCAAGCAGGTTCCAATCTCTGCTCAAATAAAAGTTCATCTGGTTAACATATGCAACAATGTATTTTTATGATTTTTGTCAGACATGGGGCAGGCGTAAGACTGTTCATTTCTGACATCATATAGAGTGACGTTTCCTGAGCTGACAGGAAAATTTCATTTGCAAAACCTCACAGTGAAATGTAACCTTTTGAGTGAGATAAGACTGGTGAGTTTGTCAGTGTCAGTCCTGCTGACAGCAACTAAATCCAGTTATTCTGGGTCTAAGTTACATTGAAGTTTCCCTCTAAAATGATAATGATTAAAATGCACTTATAGTTACAGTGGACTTGCACAGTGATGGAATGTATTCCTGTTTGCTTGCCCCAGTGCTTCTTTTTTCATTTCATCTGCAGCTTTATGTAGTGCTGGCCTTAATTTCTGTTTCATGTATTTCAGCAATGCAGAACAGATCAAGGAAAAAAAGTCAATCTCTGGGCAAAAATAAAAATGTATCAGCCCGTTCCAACATTCTACATCTGTTATGAATAATAAGGCTAATCTCACGGTGGGAAGGATTTGCACCAATAGCCTGATGTCCTGAGATGGTGGCCCTAAGGATGTTAATTGGCAGCAAGACAAAACCATTTATATCCCGGAATGCCCACTAGCAGTGCAAAGCAGCTGATGGCTCCAGTGTGAGCCTGCTGTACAAACTGTATAGCTTTGGCTAGGCAAAAGCATGTTAATATATCAATATGAAAATAGTCAGCCTCTACCTCAATGGACCCTTTTTCTTCTCCGAATGTGGTAGTGCTTTATTCTTATTAGACTTAAAGGTCTCCTGGGATTGTCATTAAATAAACTGTTCAGATTAACTGGGTACTTTTAGCTTTGACAAAAACAGTGGAATTAGGTCCAGTCTGTGTTTGTTACATACCTTATATGTGTTTGTTTTGTTTTGTTTTTCCATTATTATTTAATGCGGAACCCCACCGTTTTCCCCCTATGCTAGTGACACAGTGCTGCCTAGCAGCTAAAGCTCAGGACTAGGATTCACTGCAGTATTTCACAGCTTTAAGAACTATTCAGTCATGTTGTGATTATCATCCTGTTTGTAACCTTACGTACAAGGGCTGGTCTAAGGGCAGGAGGGCTGGGCTGGGCACGGTGGCTGCAGGAGATGTCAAGTCCTGCAGAGGGCAGGACACTGTTTATGTTGCCCTTGTCACCAAAGCCATTTTCTCACTGAACTGGCCTTATTCTCCTCCTGCACGTAAAATACGGATCATGAGTTTTTACACTCTGCCAAATGTTCTGAGTCAAAAACTTAACAGATTAAAAGGTCTCCTATGCCTGGTAGATATTGTCACCTGAGTCATAAGCAAAGAAAGAATTCTCAGCAGCTTACATTAAATATTCTTTATAGTGGTGTTTTACTGTTTTACACTAAGTTTTCTTTATGTTAGTGCTTTACTATTTTCCTTTCTTATGAATACTATGCACTGTAGTGAATCTCACTGCATCAGGTTTGTGTGCTTCAGCTTCCCAGGCATCTGAAGGCTCCAGCGTTGGCTCTCAATTGCACTGCTCAGGCATGGATTTTGTGTTCTATTCCTTTGTGAGATTCATGGGCCAGATGACAAAGAAAGTGGAAAAACACTGAACTAACTGTCCAAGGCAGGGTTTTACTCAATTAGAATTTCTTTTAATAATTTCTCTCTTCAAGGAGGAGTGACAACTGAACACATTAGTTTTGCAATACAGGCTATAAAATAATTACTTTGTACGTTCAACTGTACCAGAAATGCACAGATGTAGACAAAACCATTTATAATCTCTGTAGAAAGCTGTCTCTAGATAGAAGCTAACTCTTTGGGTGGCTCCACATAAACAAAAAAAAAAAAATAATCAGGTTTTGCGATCTTGCTTAAGAGGTATGTTAGCCTTTATGTCCAAGATGGAGTTAGAAAAAGAACAGGCATCTCTTTCAAAAACAGACTTTATAGTTCTGAATAGATCAAACAAATCCATAAGCTTCATTTAAACAAATTCTTCCAAATTGTCAGAGTATTCATTTCCTAATCTAGTCATTTGCTCTTAAGCTGGATGTAAGCGATGGGGAATTCATAGCTGAAACCAATATGAAACCAGCTCCATGCACTCAACAGCAGGAGAAATCAGATTTAGCCTAATGCTGGATGTCGTGTTTGTTTCTTCTGTGTGTTGCTGTTACATTCATACACAAAAAGCTATTTTAAATACCCTTTGCATGATAATCTGTTGTACTCTCTACTATACAACCGATTTTATAGGGCACACTATTTGTGGGGTCACTAGAAGAAAAATGTCTTGTAAAAGACAACAGGAGTTTGTCAAGAGTGAGTCATGACAGAGCAATATAATTCCTTTTGTGACAGGGTGACAGGTCACTGCAGACACATCTGTGTTTGCGAGTGCTGTGAGAAACAGTATTTGAAAGATGCAGGTGAAGTAAAAAGTTCAAAATAGAGCAGCAGAAAGAAAAAATGATAAAATAATTAGGAGTAATTAGCCTAAAGAGTACAAGGAAATTCAGAAGTCCCAAATTTTGACAAAGGCTGGAGGAAAATAAAGGAATAATCTGCTCCCAGGCCAGGAGAGTCTAGGTCGTGTGCCTGTATTTGTGGCCAGGAAGGCCAATGGTACCTGGGGTGGGTTAGAAGGGGGTAGTCAGTAGGTCAGAGAGGTTCTCCTGCCCCTCTACTCTGCCCTGGTGAGACCACACCTGGAATATTGTGTCCAGTTGTGGCCCCTCAGTTCCAGAAGGACAGGGAACTGCTGGAGAGAGTCCAATGCAGGGCAACAAAGATGCTGAAGGGAGTGGAGCATCTCCCGTGTGAGGAAAGGCTGAGGGAGCTGGGGCTCTGGAGCTGGAGAAGAGGAGACTGTGGGCTGACCTCATTAATGTTTATAAATATATAAAGGGTGAGTGTCAGGAGGATGGAGCCAGGCTCTTCTCGGTGACAACCAATGATAGGACAAGGGGTAATGGGTTCAAACTGGAACACAAAAGGTTCCACTTAAATTTGAGAAGAGACTTCTTCATGGTGAGGGTGGCAGAGCCTGGCCCAGGCTGCCCAGGGGGGTTGTGGAGTCTCCTTCTCTGCAGACATTCCAACCCGCCTGGACACCTTCCTGTGTAACCTCATCTGGGTGTTCCTGCTCCATGGGGGGATTGCACTGGATGAGCTTTCCAGGGCCCTTCCAACCCCTGACATTCTGTGATTCTGTGAAATAAGCAAGGCCTCTGACAGGTTGGTTGTGGGATGCTGTGGGCTAGAGGGGCACCATCTCAAGCTTCAGTTTAATGTTTTGGGAGATCGATACCTGCTGACAGCCAGTGGCCCACCCGTGGGGTCCATCAGGTATCTGACAGGCAGAGAAATGGAGATAGAGTCTCAAGGAAAATGAGGGACATTTTACAGAATTTTAGAAAGCCGGCATGGAAAATTTTGCCCTCAAGTGGATGAACCTGCCAGCATTAAACTGTACCCCATCCCACAATATATAGCAAACCCTACTGTTACCCTGAGTTTACACTGGCTGCAAGAAAACTTTTCTGTTTGGGCTAGAACTCAAGGAAACCCATTCCTTTACTCTGGCTATAAAAAGACTTTTTTTTTTTTCCTTTTTTCCATATGGGTCAACAAAAATTTGTGTTATTTTGTTCTATGCGTAAATACTCTTAAAACTGCTAATTGTGTATTACACTGGCTTAATAGACACTCGTAAATTGTTACATGGAGTTGAGCTTTCTGAGATTATTTCCTCAACTTGTTGTCTTGGGTAACTGTTACACTTCCTTGCACTGACATCTTGTAGCGACTGAGTAATTACAAAGCTCTTGCTCTGAATTTTAAGGTTTATCTGTATATAAGACTCTGAAATACCAATATCTTATAGAGGACACACAAATATAATCTCTTTTGCATTCCCTAGAAACCATAATTACTGCGGGAAAGCTGTGCATTTGTGGAACTAGATGTAAGGCATTCACAGAAATGCAGGTGTGCTTATGGGGGAGGATATGTTATACATGCAGTTCTTACGCTCCGGTTTGGTATAAATCCTAATTTCCATTGCAACAGTCATTTTCTGGAGTGCGACCGCGTTGTGACAGGTGCATACAGCCAACCTCACCCGTGCATCCTCTTTCACTAATAGGTTTATTCTCCACTGACTCGATGTGTCTCAGGTCCTTCCTCTCTTTGTTGGAGGAAGTCGGGTCCTTCCCTGGGGGTAGGACCTATTCCAGAGAACTGCATGTTTGGGAGAGGAGCCACACTGTGAACTCTATATTGTAAATTAATATCCCCCATTCAGGCTTCACAAGGGGCTCAGCTGCTTCCTTAAGGTAGGGATCCAAATCACTAAGGTCAAGTTAAGGCTCCTCAGCAAAGTCTTCCCACAAACTAAGCGTATTTCAACCATCTGAAGCTGGAAGTTTTTATCTTCCTACTTTTTTTTTTTTTAGACTGAATTTGTTAATGTTTGGAACCGGGTGTTTTGTCTAGTGGTAAAACACAGGGCTGGAGTCAGGAGTTTAGATTCAGTCTGTAGTTTGGGAACAGTAACGGGCCTCAGGACAGCTTTTGTCCATTCAAGAACAGATGGGATGGATTATCTTTTGACAGGTTATAAAATCCAAGACTGAATAAGATGCTTTGCAATTAACTAAAGTTTGGCACTGCTAAACTGTGACAAAAGGAAGATGAATAATAGGATCTAACTATGTTTGATAGGGAAATGAAGAAGAAAAAAGAATTAACAAAGATGCAAGATAATGCAAAGCTACACAAAACACATACCCAGTCAATTTTGCTCTACAAAATCGTCCATGGCCACCCCCATCTGCAGGGTGAAATTAATGCTAATCAGTTGCAGGCCTGCACTGCAGATGAACTCAAACAAAAAACAGCTCCCATGCAGTCTACCTGAATATAGCCCAAAGCTAATATTACAGTTTTGTGCATATTTATGTTATTAAAACATTATGTCCTGAACTGTCAAACCCAAATAGATTTGTAACAAATTTACATACATATTTAACCCCTTTTAAAATGTGATTTTGGAAACCTTAAGGAATGAAATTTGTTTGAATAGTTTGCAATTAATCGTTTATCAGTTTTTGAATGTATATAACTATAGATCTTGACTACAAAATACCCACCTCAGATGATTTGAGGGGGGTTTTTTACAAGTATATGCAGATCAGGCACATGTACTGGACAAAGAGTCAGTTGTCTGAGGAAGTGTTGTTCTGGAAAAATAATAAGTATTGGATTTCTAATAAAGTAATAAAGCTCAGACTCCTGACATTTGCTGCATTTTTATTACAACCAGTGATATTTCTATCCATTAGCACTGAGGAGTGAAAAACTATTTTTTTTCAAAAAATAGGTGAGATGGACAAAGGAAAAACAGAGATCCAGAAATACATGAAAAATCCACAGATTCTTGTTTGTGAATTTCATGGCACATGTTGTGTTACATTACATTCGTGCTTTATAGTTCAGAACAGCTAATCACTGAATTGCCCTTTAACAAAGGATTTACAAAAGGAAAGAACCTCAACAGACTCTCTAGTTAATTGCCGGAGGAGAGGAAAATATTGTTTATTATTATCCTGCCAAGTTTACATTTGCATGCTTTATTTTCTTGGACCAAGTCACTTAGGTTTAGTAAGAACAAAGTTTTTTTTAAACCAAAATAACACTGCTTGGACCATGGATGGGTGAGGGAGAGAAGGGAAAGAAAGGAGATATTAAGATACCGGTGGATTAGACACTGAAGTGGGTGTGAATGCTTGGTAAAAAAGAGTGGCTTCATTGCATGGTGACAGTCTTGCATGGCCATAATGTAATTTGTCTACCCCATGCTACATTGTCCTGGAGGCAAGGAACTTATTATAGGTGCGAGAATTCATCAGCAGGGAGAAAATACAAAGGAGGTTGAATGTTTATACCAGTGTGAAGTTTTTAGCTCATCTCTTGCGTTATCTTCTCTTCAGTCCATCTGCATCCTGCAGCATTTAGTTCTACAGAGATGTTTGAGAATAAACATTCTGAGCTGGATCTTCTCTACTGCCATTTTATTTCTGCTTAATAAGAGACTGAGCTAAAGCCAAGTGTAAAATTTAGATCTGGGTTAGATTTCTAGACCCTGCCAAAGATTAGGGTGGTTTGATCCAAACTTTTCTTTCAAGTCTCTTTTATCAGAGCCGCATAGGGAGGTGGTTCTTCAGCATTTTCTGAAGCATTTTCATGCTTCAAGAAGTAATCTTTAACTGCAGATCTTTTTCACAGAACAAGCAGAAAATTCACTGTGGAAAAATCTGACCGATAAGGGCAATGACTTTGATTAAATGTTGCTGCTGAAAAATTCTGGAGGTGTCCCCACATTTCCCATCTCCACTTGGATGCCTTTGTTATGAGAAGGCCTCCCTGCCATACCTGTCTGCCATGACTCTGCACCGATGGGCATGAGACTTGGCTTTGGGGTGGCCAGGTGGTCTTCAGGGGTGGAAGGAAGTGCTCTCTCCACCAAGTGTCCTTTGGTTAAGCTGGCAGTGCTTTTGGCAGCCATAGGGGTAGTGAGGGAAGGTGGTGTCTCACATGGTTTCCTACTAGGGCTGTCTTGCCTTGGTGCATGCTGTGTCCCACATGCCTCACCATCTGCAGTTGGGAAACCTGTCTTCTGATCAAGGAACCGTGTTCCTGATGCCCTCTGTGAGGAGCTTTCCCTCCCTGAGTGGTGACAAACTGCCAAAAAACAGCTGGAAAGTAGCTGAAAAGTCTCCCTAAAACCACACACAACTTCACTGATTATATTTCCCTATAGATTTCCTACTTTAAGGCCTCAGGACACTAAAATTATGCCTCCTACCAGTCTAGCCTTGAAATGTTATTGAGCTGGGCATTGAATACCTTGCTGTTCCTAGGATAATGCAAAATAAAATAAAAACAAATAAACAAAACCCCAGCTGCATCGAACCTCTTGGCACAGGTCCCTGCAAAGAACATAGTACTCTTTTATGTCAATCAAAACTTTTCATTTTAATGTCTGTGTGCAAAAAGAAGTCGTTCATATGCCTCCGTGCTACAATTTTTTCTTTCTAAATGGCTGCCAGAAAATCCCAAATCCCATCCCACAAAAAAAAAAAAAAGAAAAAACAAGAAAAAAAAAAAGAAAAAAATTAAAGGGGAAACTAGGCTAGGCTGGGGTTTAATTTTTTTTGTTTTAAATGAGAAACTGATCTTACAGCTGAAAACTGGAATTTTCTGATGAAAAACCATGTAGCTGCAAAGTTTCAGCCAGCTCTGCTCATCTTCAAGCACTCTCAGAGTGCACGAGGCTTGAGGTCGTGGTGGGGAAACCAAAGCCACAGATGGGAGCAACGTGCGGAGCTGGCAAGGTTCCCGTTGGGAAAGGGATGAGGTTACGGGGAGAGGAGCCGTCTAGGTGAGGCGACAGTCTGATCCTCAAACTAACGGCTGATGTGCTGACAGTGCCTTTTTCCCCAGAAATTAAACAACTTAACAGTCTGACACACATCGTGGAGTTAACCTTTATTTCTCCTTCTCCTGACTGTAAATGCTACTTTCCTTTCACAGAATCACAGAATAGTTGGTGTTGGAAGTGACTTCTTGAGATATCCAGTCCAACCCACCTGCTAAAGCAGGTTCACCAGAGCAGGTCACACGGGAATGTGTCCAGGCAGGTTTGAATGTCTCCAGAGAAGGAGACTCCACAACCTCTCTGGGCAGCCTTTTCCAGGCTCTGCCACCCTCAAAGTAAAGAAGTTTCTCCTCATATTCAGATGGAACCTCCTGTGCTTTAGTCTGTGTCCATTGCCCCTCATCCTATCATTGGGCACCACTGAAAGGAGTCTGGTCCATCCTCTCGACATATACCCTTCAGATATTTATAAACATTGATGAGAACCACTCTTAGTTTCTCTTCTCCAGGCTGAACAGACCCAGTGCTCTCAGTCTCTCCTCATAAGAAGGGTGCTCCAGGCCCCTAATCATCTCCGTAGCTCTCTGCTGGACTCTCTCCAGTAATTCCTTGTCCTTCGTAAACCAGGGAGCCCAGAACTGTCCTCTCTTTCGGTGTCTAGTAACTCACCCTCTCTCTACCACTCCAGGTGTTGTGTTCCCTTACTCTCCCCGTCTGGGTCGTTACAACTTGAACTTCCACGAGGCTCAGCGTGCGTGTCTGGACCAAGACTCTGTTATCGCGTCCTTTGACCAGCTCTACGATGCCTGGAGGTCTGGGCTGGACTGGTGCAACGCGGGCTGGCTCAGTGACGGCTCGGTGCAGTACCCCATCACCAAGCCCAGGGAGCCCTGCGGAGGGAAGAACACGGTGCCCGGCGTCAGAAATTACGGATTCTGGGATAAAGATAAGAGCCGATATGATGTTTTCTGTTTTACGTCAAACTTCAACGGTAAGAGTCTTCTTCACCCTTGCCTTGTAGATGTCTATGTGCTTAGGAAAGAAACTCTGAGGCCAGCAAGTGATATTTGATTTGTCAAACCTTATGTTAGGCTTGGGCAATGTTATTGTTGAGTTTACAAGGTCACGTGCACAGAGTAAATTTGTCTTTGCCACATGTTCATGTAGATCATTTTTGCAATTCAGAACTTGTATTGGCAGTAGTTTCTAACATCTCGGCTTTCACCCCATTAAAATTTATATGTACTCTTTTAATGCTGATATATGCCCTGTTTATTTCAGTTAAAGTGATAAAGAAACCTGTGATTCATTAATTGGGTTTCCTATTAAATTAAATTAGAACTATGATATTTTACAACTTAAATATATCACCAAAACTGAAATCTGTTCTCTACTTCATTTATGCTGTTGGGTCAAGCAGCTCTAGCTCATGTACCACGTCTTATATGACTAATACTTCCTTATCAGCAAAGCTATTTCTAGCTTTTATGCCTAATAATTTAGATTCCTAATCTTAGTACATTGCCAAGCCCCTGTTCACTTTTGCTCTGAGCAAAGCTCTAAACCTTATTTTGGCGACTGCAAGCTTTTTGCTATTAGACATTACTTTAGGTATGAAACAACTTGATCTCAGCTTGCTATCATTTCAGTTTTTATCTAGTGTCTGAAAAGGATTTAGAAAGCATGGCTGTGAATGAGAGGAAAGCTGCAAGTGAACATGTGCAAAAGGATTCTACAATCCTCTACAATACCATACTTGTGGATAATTCCTACAGAACTTCGCACATGTTTGGCTTGCAGCCCACCCAGACCAAGGAGCATGCTCTTTTTTGTTTATGCACAGATTGCTTATCTGCAATGAAGCATTTTTGTCCCAAAGCACACCAAAGACAAACATAAGCCTTGGTCTCAGAAGATATGCTCTAGTGCTAAGTCTGCTCCACCATCTCAAAAAAAACCCAAATCCTCATAACAACAGTATCAAAAATTAGGCTGCGCGTAGTCTGAAATTAAAGTTCAGTTGATTTTTATCATGCTGCATCATTGCAGGAAATGCTGGCTGAGTTTTTTCTTGATACATCTATCCAAGGCAAAAACCCTTATGATCTCATCTCCTATGTGCAGATTTAACCCAATACTATAGAAATTGCACCAAGGAATAAAATAAAAAAAAAAACGAAAAATAATTAAAATGCAGTAGCTTCACTATTTAAAGTGCTTGCAGAGTAAATGACCAGCCTTCTCCACACCAGCAGCTTTTAAGTAAAGAGAAAAATCATTTCTGAAAAAAAAAAGTACTGACAGATAATATTGTCTGTGCACTGATACAGCAAGAGACAGGGCGAGGGAGAAAGAGGAATGAGGTGAGGTAAGGATAAGCTATACAGGTAGTAGAGAAATCAAAGACACTAAAATGAATCTCATCCTTGGTGAGTCTGTTACACCAGCCTGCAAAACAGAATACTACAGAGCAGTAGGATGGTGTATGGAGCAGAACACCATTTTTTCTAGCTCCCTACAGCTCAGTGCCACGCAAGCCTCCCAAACTGTCAGCAGAAAATCCATTTCCTTAACCAGCAACTTACCAGCTTACGTTGTCCTCACACGTCCCTGGTATGTTCTGTACTATCCATGTCCCAAGATTACCTTAATATCCACAATAAACCCAGTCACTCTCCCAAAATGCCAGCTTCCTATTTTCAGCTCAACGCTTCAGATAGTTTATGTCTGCTTAGCAACATACGTTAGCTTTCTCACTGCAAAGGGAAAAATAAGTTTATAATAACCCGTTTTGCCACCAAGTTGTAGTTGCCAAAGATAGTGGCTACAGGCAAAGAGCTATTTCTGCAACACCCAATATTGATTCTCTCAGCTCAGGAGCAGCCAAGGAAAATGAGAAGTGGTTAGGACATCATGCACTTCCAGTGGTGTCAGTGACAGCTGGAATCTCCTGAGGATATGAAACAGAGAAGCCTTCAGCTTTATATAAGGGAGCTGGAGAAATGCCAAGGGTGCCAGGATCAGGGGAGGAGAAGGCAAGCTTAAAAAGAAGAGAAAAAATCTCAAAGACTGTCAGTTGTGGGAGCTGCTGTGAATAAGTGAGGTTTAGATTTCTGCTAGTTGGATTCTTTTTAGGGAAAGAAATACCCCAAATAAGAGCTCAAGGATCATTAAAAAAAAATGTTCCCTTTTGAATAGTTCAACAGCCAAAGCTAAAAAGTCTCCATCTAAATACATGCAAAGTTTGATTTTTACCTGAGGAAGAAAGGCAAAAACCAGCAAAATGACATTCAGTCTTTAAGGTGAAAAAGGAAAACGTTGCCATCAGTGCAGTCAGTTAAAATCCAGGTTCAGTGTTTTCACTCTGGAAATATTGGATCCCATCTGTAATGAGCTTCATACACCAAAAAATACTGATTATAAAAAAAGGGGTTTATACCATTAGTGAAGAATTCTACCTGCATTCTTGTTACCTGCACAAGGAAAATATTTAAGAAAGTTTTTTCTGCAATGAAATATAAAATAATCTTAGTACTTCATGAAATTACTCTCTGCAATGTCTTTTCTTAGACTAGTATGAGTGCAGTAACTGAACATTTTGTCCTGCCTATGTAGCTGCTTTGTACTCAAATCATTCTATTGGTTCAGAGAAGAACTGTTCATGTTTTATCTCTGTGCAGGCAAAGCCAAAAACCTGAAAATGTTTCATACACCTTGTAAACAGTAGTACCAGAAATTTACCAGTTTATAAGAATATATAGTGATATGTTTCACAAAACAATGCAAAGACTAATATTAGCATAATGCTATCCATGAAATCCATCAAAATATTGTGAAATAATGTAATTTTCTTTTACTCTTTAGAGCTAACTATTGGATGGCAAGCTGCTTTCACATTTCTCATGTTGAAAAAGGCTATTGAAAACGAATAGGCACAAGTGGGAAGTACCTAACATAAACTTGGAAATTCCATTTTGGAATTTCCTGATGTCTGTGTGCTCAGCTCCACGTCCTCTCAGTGGATTTCTCCTCTGCTTTTCCTTCACAGTAGACTACGCTTTAGTCCACATTCTCTTTAGAAAAGGTGAAGGTTGAGCCCAGATGGTGGCTGTATGTGGAAGCACTGAGCACTCCAACAAGAACCCTGTTTCAAAGGTGTTGCATTAACACTTGATACAGGAAATAGTGAACAGGGTGGTACTGGCTTTCTCTGCCTCCAAAGATGATGACCCACTGCCTGCTACACCCAACCACGATACAAAAAACATATAATAAATCTCGCAATTTAGAGCTGAGCTTGAAAAATTCTCCAAGGGTGGTGCATCCCTCAGATTCCCGTAGTCACAAGAGTGTAGGATATTTAGGTCAAGTGCTCAAGTTTTCCTCTTTAAGCTGTTCTGTTAAGCTCAAAATCTTCAAATAGCTATCACAGATGGGGTTTGATTAGGTTTGCATAAGCCCTCTGCCCCATGATTCAGATGCGAGAAGTCAAATCAAGCATGCTTATCCTCTGTAGGAGTGACCCGACTACCAGATATTAATGAGAGACAGTTAATGCCTCCCTCTTCTTCCACATCAATTAATAAATGCTGAGATTGAACACTTAGGAACCCTTCTAACCTATTAGCAGGGGAAAAACAGCAAATCAGTACTGAGTTTAATGAATTTTATTTAATCAGGCATTCTGGATACACATTGCACCCCTGTGGGTTTCACTATTGAAGTTCTCCTATTTAAGGAAGGGTCAGAGTATAGGAGTTTTTATTGCTGATGTCATATGTCAAAAGCCTGACCTTACTGCAGATCTCTAGGAAATGACATTCCATTGACATGTGTTTTGAAGAGCAACTAATAAGCTGGGTGAAGTTTGTGTACTATACATCCAAATCTCTGTTCCCCTAAGCCTGAAATCCTGTTTGCTTTTAGGGAAGCATAGTAGGAACTGGTTTACACTTAATAAACATTCTCTTTAGCAACACCTTGTAAATGCTCTTCAACTTGCTGAGATGGAGTTAAGCAAGCATTTTAAAAAGGTGTAGATTATCTACTCTCAACACTTTTCTGTGGAAATAGTGTCAAGATTGTCTCTGATAGCAATGAAATTGTCTAAAAGTTTCTTCTCCACCACAGCTGCAATGTAAGTGCCTTGTTTAATGTTCTTGTCATGGTGTACAATTTCCAACCTTTACATAAAGTTAGCCCAATTATCTTTTTATTGTCATCTGACCTGACATTTCTTCACTTAGAAGAAAAGCGATGTGTTTTTGCAGGGATCTGGAGCTGACGTAACTCTCCCTCTTGCTCACCACGCTTTGTTCACCAAGAAAGTAATCTGAAACTGAGCAGATTTCTGTCTAGTGTTTGCATGTTTTTATGAGGAAGAAAAAGGGCATTATTCTGGAGTACATTCTTAATTAAGAAATAAAGCATGTGCTCTAAAATTAAAAGATACATGAATAAATTTATTTGTTTTCCAGTTAATTTACCTCTTATGGGACAGTCAGATTGAAAAATTGTGGATTTATTTGGAAATTATTATTCCTTCAAGTAAACACTACACAATCCATTTCTACCTCATATTTGGTTAGTTGTCAAGTGAGTGATAAAGAACCCTAAATATAATGAACGAAAGGCTTACAATGAATTTATATTGCTTTGATAAATGAAATTAATGTTAGTATTATTGCTGCTTATGGATTAGCAGGGGAGACTTCCTTTTTGAGCCTTGCTTGCTGGAATCTGTTTTCATTACCTTTAGACGGAGGCACATTTTTCTTAGCAGCACTATCAGTTCAATGCCGCCGTACGGTGAGGATATACCCTTTGAAGCCTAAAGAGAAACAGAGCCACAGAACTGCGGCGCGTGGTTTTGACACTGCTAATGAAGACTTACGACAAGCATGGTTTTGATCTACCGCAGGCTCACAATCTGCTTTGGAGAAGCTGTGCAATATCTCGGCTTTCTTACAGAAAAAGAAACATTAGAAAAGATTTGCTTGTACTAAATCAGAAACAAGGTCACTGCCTTGTCAGAGAGTAAAACTGCGTGTGTCACCTCCAGCCACTCACACCCAAATGCTGTCAAAGGCCAGATCTTGCTATGCCGTGCTTCTGAGAAGAAAACTCATAAGGGTTTTAAGCAAATACTGGGACCATAATTTAGAAGTGCACTGCTTTGGATGTTTAACTAATTTCCGTTCTCTGACAGTAAGCTACAGCTGCATGAGATCTGCTTTGTCTGAAATCTGTGGTGTTCCTCAGACTTCTGACTGAGTTGTCACTGGCACCTTGTTGGTAAACGCGTGTGGCACCATGAAGTCAGATGCAGAACAGGTGCCCTCCTCCAAGTCCCAAGGTGTCTTCCATCATCCCTCTTCCCTGACCTTTTTCCTGCTGTTTTTCTACCTCTGTGGATGAACATCACAGAATCATAGAGTAGTTTGGGTTGGAAGGGACTTTTCAAGCCCATCCAGTGCCCCCCCTGCCATGAGCAGGGACGTCTTCACCAGCTCAGGTTGCTCAGAGCCCCGTCCAGCCTGGCCTGGGATGTCTCCAGAATATGCATTGCAGTGAAGCAAGTGAGGGTGGGGATGCTGTGCTGTGCTAAATTCACAGAAATAAATATAGCACTACTTCTTTTTTGTTCAAATAGTTTGTTTCCTCTACTTGCCTCTTTTTAAAAAAAAAAAAAACAAACAAACTCATATTTATCAACTCAGTATACAAATAATTAATATTTAAAAATATTTTTAACAATGCTAGGTACCAGTTGCACAATTGCACCAACTGCGCAATGCTGCCAAGGAACATTTCCATTTCTCCTCAAACCACCTTTATAACATCACGTCATTTCAATCATGTCTCTAACACCCCTCTTCCTTCTTTCTCTTACTAGGTCGCTTCTACTACCTAATTCACCCGACCAAGCTGACCTACGACGAAGCCGTTCAGGCGTGCTTGAAGGATGGAGCTCAGATCGCCAAAGTGGGGCAGATATTTGCTGCCTGGAAGCTCCTGGGGTACGACCGCTGCGATGCCGGCTGGCTGGCTGACGGCAGCGTCCGCTACCCCATCTCCCGGCCGCGGAAACGCTGCAGCCCTAACGAAGCGGCGGTTCGCTTTGTAGGCTTCCCCGATAAAAAGCACAAGCTGTATGGTGTCTACTGTTTCAGAGCGTACATCTGAAAAAAATACCTAGAGCACAAAAGTTTTAAAGTCATTAAGAACATGTGAAAGATTTCTTTTCAATATGAACTCATGCAAGTTACCAAAACTGTGATAAACCTTTTTTACTTACTGTAAAGAGTCATTTTCATAAACCCAACCCATTATTTTTTTTTGTTTGTTTTAGTATGTTTGTAAAAGTATCATTCCATAGATATTTTAAATTAATATAATTTAATGGAAGCTCTAGGTAAGGAAGTTTTAGAGCCAAATTCTTTAAGCTACATCATCCCAACAAAATATACTTTTCATGGATGGGGCATGCAATAGAGCTTGACAATTGCTAGGGCACAATTATGGAATGTAAGGCTACTCAAAGCAGAAGCTTTTAAAAACACAGATTTTACATATTTGTATCAGTTTGAGAAACACTGCAAATTGATTGTACTACAAATTTTGAAATAAAATAATTTTTTGTTAAAGGGGATCAGTGAGGTTTTTGCAATAAAAACTTCACAAAAACGTAGTTTAGAAAATTACTATTTTGACTGTCTTCACAAGGGAACAACACAGAGTTTAATAAAAGCAGCTGAAACAGTCCACAAGATAAAACTAGTTTTACAATTTAAAATCTTGCCTTTCTACAAAAATAATCTCATGGTTCCATGCATAGGAACAAGCACAATTAGTTCTCCTGAACATTTCAATTGTGTTTTTGTTGTGTATAAAGCATTGATGAGAGAGTGAATAATTAACTAATGAGAAAATCCTATTTTCTTCTTAACTCCAATTAAAGATGCCTGAGAAGTGTTGTATTACCTTTGAGTAGCTTTACTGAGTTATTTTTAAACACTTAAAGGCCATTTGCTAAGCAGCATATAGCATCTACTCAGGGCAGTTGTATAAATGAACTGCTGGACAGAGAAACTGTAAACTTTAGCAGCTTGATTTTACATTAGCATTTGAAACGTTATTGTCTTAATGAAGGAACATTACAATATTTAATATTTCTTACCTATTTACACATCACAAGAAATAAAAAATAGAAAAAAAAATTATTAAGGCTTAGAACAAGATTATTAAATAAGATCTGAAACCAGCTATTAAAGTGTAGAAGAGAAAAATGAACACTTATTTCCTTACATGTCATTTGTATCTAAAAATTACATCTGTTTTTTAAACTATCAATGAAAAAAGTAGTATCACTAGCCCTGAATTATTTAGTTAATCCTCCTTAGAGTTAACAGGAAAAAAATATCTAAATACTTATTTTCATCAAATCTGCAGTGGTCTAGGTGGAAGATGTTTACCTATATCTGCCAGTGTCAGAGATAAATGCACTGTGCATGGTGCCTAGGATTTTCAGAGCTGCCTAAAGCACTAGGTCCTCCCTAAATACCCATTTGAGGGAATTTGGATTTCTGATGCGAACTTGTTTTGGATGCAGCAATTCTTGGTGCTCATCTTCAGATACCTTAATGCAATCAGCTTTTCAGAGAGTGGGTGCTCAAGACTTTCTGAAATGTGCTCCACTTATGGTGTCTCAAGCTGGATATCCAAAAAAACAGAGAGGCCACTGATTAAAAATATCTTGGTCTTGAATAATCTCTTAGGCAGTTTTGACATTCTCTATCCAGTATTGGTTCTACCACTTAAAAATGGAGAACTCTTTTTTCCTACTCTATGCTTGCTGACTATGACGATTTCAGAGGACCAATATTTGTATTGCACAAAGTTTTATAGCTTACCATGGTTTCCATATCTAAATAAGATATGGTGGTATTTATCCAAGTAGGACACAACTGCTATGCTTTCAGAAACCGTTTGGTGTAGTTATTTTCCCATGGATATGAGTAAATAAATCTCTTTCTTGGAGTGGTTGTGGTCCTGTTTTAAAACTCTGTGAACAAACCAAGAACAATATATGATAGGATTGTAGTGGAACGATACCATAGTGTAAAAGGTATTTTATTGGAATTTGTTCCCATCAAGGTCAGAGACAAATTTCCATCCTTCTGAGGGTATTTGTATCCACTGTGGATGTTTGCTCATACTCTATGGATGAAGTAATCTCAGTGCCAAAACTCCTCCCTTTTTTTTTAAAGTCCACTAAGAATTGGATTTTCTTGAAACTCTATCACTTAGCTATAAATAGAGACTTATTACAGGTCAAGCCCCTAAGCCCATGTTTCAAAAAGAGCCATTTTTTAAATCAGTATCCATTTCGCACATTTTCTCAGGCCATTCAGAATATTTTCTGAACCCTTTGTAGTAAAGATGGAAATGGAAAGAGGAATGGAAAACACCCGTACAGGATAAGGAATGGGGTACGCAAGACTGGACCATGACCAAGAGGAATGCATGTTATTCCCCGATCCAACATTCAGAAACATGGAAAGAGGGACCGACCATTTCATAGTCTTTTCTGAAGCTTGGACAGGGAGGTTGTGGGATGGGAAAAGCTACAGGGAACATGCCAGTTGTTACCCCAGCTAGATCCAGAGTTGCTGTAAAGAGGGAAGCCCTTTACACAGCTGGCTGTATCCTCCCCAAAGATCTGCTAGATCTGGAGGAAGATGCGTGATTTTCCTATTGCACAGAGGTAAAGAAACCCTCATGATTTTTTTTTTTTTTTTTTTTTAATTATTGTTATTTTTTTTTTTACCTCTCCAGGGAAAACCCTTCAGAGGGTTTCACCCAGACAGACACATCTTTTTTGCAGGACTGGGGATTATATTTTGCCTGCATAAAAAATGTACACACCCAACCCACTCGTGGGGATGGCTAAAGTGCCCTCACTGCTAGACCAAAGGCACTGCGGGAAAGGCAAAAGTTCAGCCTTTCACCAAACTTTGCAACGCTCTGGAGATGGCTGGTCAGGTCCTAAATCACAGCAATCTCAGGCTTGTGCTCGCTTATGCCTTCTGCTTTCTTATCCCCGGGTTGCCGCTGTGACAGCCCGGGCGTAGCATCCCCCCCAAAAAGAAAACCCACCCCTGCTTTTTGCATCACCCATAGTCCGGGCCGGTGGCTGAGCAGGCTCTGCACCACCCAAGTGATCCCTCAGCTCCGGGGAAAGCCCCAGAGCTCCCAGTTTGGCAGCACAAGGAGACCCAAAAGGCAACAAGGAGTTAGGTCTCCAGAGAGATGCTGGGCTGGCGTGAGATCGCAGATGGCCGAATTAATTGTTCAGTTACGCCTGCAAGTTCGCGTTGAAGTTATTGCTTGCTAGGAATCATATGTTCGTGTAATGGAGCTGCGTTCGTCATGTTACTTATGAAAAGCCCAATAGTCTAACTTGGGATCAGGCTAGATTTAGATCTTTGTATTGACATGCAACATTATGTATTATTATAACAGATAAAGCTAATTGGGTAGTTCGATGAAAATACGTTTGTATGGAATAATTAGTTCTAATGTAAGCTGGTGTAAAAAACATCAAAAGTTTATGATCACCTGACAAATGGGCACAAACAGACAAAAAGACACGAATTATATTTATTTTTACAGCTACTGACTCCATTTACTTTTATAATGTCGAATGTCAGGACGTTTTCTTATTTTTGACTAAGCTAGCTAGGTGCTTGAATAAAAACCTTAAAAAGCAGCTTAAGAACTGGATAAAAGTCTGTGCTATTTTCTGTTCATGAGAGAATATTCTATCATTAGAATCAATTTATGTTCTCTGTCATTATCTTGTATTTCACAATTTATCTGAATTTTAATGCCCATGAATTGACAACAATTAAATCATGTTGTTCTTTTCAGTCTGATGATTTCTCCTTATTGACTGTCCATTCTTCTGTTCTTCTACTTCTGTACCAGAAAACAAAAAAAGCAAAAAGGAAAGGAAAAGATCTCACTTTTCCATAGTAAGCAAAGCGATTAGAAGACCGGGGAAAAAAACAAAACCAAAAACTACTCTGTGAATATGATCTACAATGAAAGAAATGAACACTATATTCCTAAGTCTTTGTTTTTTGCTTCTTTGAAGCATTTTGAAAGTAGAAATGCAAGTACCAATTTCTTCTTTGTGTTCTCCATCATCTTCTAAAATAAAATAAAGCATAAATAAGGAAGGCTTTTTTCTATATATGTGTGGCTGGTGTTACACTCCGCATATATATCACTAGAAATTGGATATAAAACAGTAATTTGTTTATGGGAAAATTTATGAAGTTATGTATATAATCCTATGGCCTTAGAAATTAAACCCAAACAAAAATCACTATTTGTAATGCGCAACAAGAAAGATTTCTAGTGCCAAGCCTTGAATTAGTTATTCAAAGCACTGGGCCAGGTTTTCAGCTTCTGTAATCACACTATTTCTGCAATCACACTACTTCTGCCTTGCTTTATCGATCTGTACTGGAAACTTAACCCTGGGAGTTACCTATACTGCACCACTTTGCTGAGAAATACTAATCTTCCAGAAGCTTTCAGTATATCAGCCATGTTTTAAAATAGATAAAAAAGAGCTTAGGAAAACTTGTCACTCAGAAGAAGGGAAATCTGTGTTACCATCAATACATGATTGAGACAAGCATACTTTATTTTCTAACAATTTAGTTAAAACAATTTTAAAACCAGTAGCTTTATCACTTTACAACATTAAGCATAAAATTAAAACTGCCTTTACTAGAAATGTTCCCTCAATAACTAAGGTTTTCATTAATAGTAACAGCTTCCATTGAATGATCTCTAAGTATTCAAAATAGAAACACTGCCTTCATATTTGGGAGTGACTGGATTTAAGATTTGATGGAACTACCACAAAATCAGAAATGTAAATATTTTCACCTAAATACTTAGTGAATGAAGCAGAGTGTTCCATTTTTATTTAGACATTCATTTACTTACAAAGGATACCTTTCTGTTCAAAAACAGCAGCTCATTGTTCTTCTTGAAGGTCTTAAGAAGCTGAATCTTATGCATTTGTTACCCATTTTCTCCCTTTTTGAGAAGCAGTTACAAAAGCTGAATAAATATGCTGCAGAACAGTAAAATTCCAATACTAGGTAATTTACTGTATAAAAGGATACAAGATTTATCTGGGTTTTAATTCAAAAATACAATACTAACAAATAGTCTTAATTTAAAGAGAAAGGCAAGGTGAACTGATGAATAATAATTACTACTGAAAAATAATTAATAATTACTAGTGATAAATTACTACTTCTCTTCCCATGCCGTGAATAAGGATAGTCCCTTTAAAACAGGGGTGACCTGAACGATTCTCGGAGAAGAAAAAGACAACATAGAGCAATACTTCAACTCTTGGTCTTTCACACTGCATTTGTCTTTGTTATATTTTGCCAAATAGTTATTAGGATGGAAGTTTAAATGCCTAATTAAAAAAAAAAAAAAAAAAAAAAATTGGAAGGGATTTCCTCTTTTTCTTCATCAAGCTTCAAAGTAGGAAATTCTCTTTAGAAGTCCTTTGAGTCTGATATTTTTCCATTTTTGTCTGAGAATATATCAATCCGTAAAGCCACAATGGGGTAAAATGTAAAGTCCAGTTCTTCAATACTGTGCCAGAGGCAAGCAACTGTTTGAATAATAACAACAGCCTTATTATGGGACTCAGTTAATTAATTATGCACTAGCATATTTTCCAATTTGTCTAGATGTTTAATGTATTCTATTTTTTTTAAAGGCCAGCAAACAAAGCCAAAAACATATGCCTTGATACTAGTTGAATAAGTACAGTCTGGGTTTTGTCCTTTACTAAAAAGATGTATTGTAAGGCATTTCATCTCCTTACTTCCTACACTGTTCTTCATTGTACTTATATGCATGATGCTAATTGTTTACTACTTAATTTCATCCCGATTTCTTTAATAGCTAAAAGAAAATTAAGTTTCTGTATTTCTTTTATGCAGAAAAAAAAATCAGATTTCAAAATGTTATGGCTCCAGCCCAAACACAAGATAGACTAATTAAGAAGCCTTCATTTCAGCAGAACTGGCTTTTGAATCAGTGGCTGCTTCTTGCAATGGCAAACTTCAAAATCCCAGCATAAAATGAATTTATGTTCTGTGTTATCAAACGTGAGCCATCTGTGACTTTTCTTTTTCTTGACTTTCAAGGATGTTTTTTTGTAGGTTTTAGTTCTTTGTTAGTGCTCCTGATTTGGAGGCTTTTTTTTCCTCTTCACCAGCAATTAAAATAAAATTAACAAGAAAACCACCCCCCAAAAACCACACACACAGACGAAAACAGAGGAAAAGGATGACAGGAGGAAGCCAGCAAAATAAGAATAGTGGATGAGAGTAATATCTTAATAATTATACCAAAGTATGAAAAACAAAGGAATAATAATAAGTAATTTTGGTTCCTGGTCTCAGAGGGTGACGTTGCTGCCTTCAGTGCATGAACATCAGAGACAGGGACACTCACTTGCACACCAGGGTGTCCCACACACTCGGGTGATTTCCATCGTGTTGGCTTTCATATTTATGTTATTATTAGTCTCTAGTGGAAGAAATAAACTGCTTTCTTGACCCTGCTCAGCCCCTTCCTTGAACCTAAACATCTACTCACTAAGTGTTTCTAAATTTGTGAATACAATTAAAATAGCAATGATTTCTTTATTTAGATGACATGGATTAAGGTCGCAGCTACGTATGCCTGCATGTACATTAAAAAGAAAAAAATCAGTGCAGTTAACTGAAGGCAGGTGTGTGGTTTTGAGGAGAATCTTCTGATTATCTGCACTTCTTGCCCTCTGGCTCATTTTAGAGGGTAATTTTGATGTTCATGACTGAGCTTCCCTTTGGAGGAAACTAAACTGAAAGCTCAAACTGAGGTGGACATCAAACGCACCCCAGCCATAAGGGGAACATAAAGGTCTGAACCAACTGTTGATGCTTCAGACATCTTCAAATCATGTCTATAATGCAGATTTTTGTTTCAGGGCCTGAACTAAAATCTATCCTGATGAAAATAGCCCTATAATTCACAGTGCACAGATGTAGATATCTCAGCACTAACTGCCTCAAAACTATTGAACCTCTCCTGTTGCATGGAACTAGTTGCCAATGCAGACATAGCACAGACAGAGAACTTGGAGTACTGTTTACAAGCATTTAGCCAAAGGGATAGTGGCCTAAAAGTATTTCACAACAGGATTAGGTCTCAGCCACCAGGAGTATTGGATACAGCATGTTTATACCTATGACGCAGATCTCCTCCAGTTCCTGGTGCGGTCATTAAGGCTGCCATCATGTCCAGCAAGGCTTATGGAGGGTTTTGGCTTTACATGTTTCTTTACACCCACAAGTGCTTTGCGTGCAGAAGTTAATATTTTATTTTCTAAATTTCATAAAAATAACAAACTCGGTATTTTCTGTCATTAAAAAATGTATTTTCTGTCATTAGGAAAAATTTCTTCACAGAAAAGTGTTGTTGGGCATTGGAACAGGCTGCCAGGGCAGTGGTGGAGTCACCATCCCTGGAGGGGTTTAAAAGATGTGTAGATGAGTTTTTAGGGGCATGGTTTAGTGACAATGTTAGGTGAATGGTTGGACTCCATGATCTTGAGGGTCTTGTCCAGCCAAAATGATTCTGTGATCCTATGATTCCATGATTCAAACTCAATATACGCTGTTGTGTTTGAGCAGTGTGCCTGGCTGAAGAGACATGCTGGATCCTCCTTTCTGCTTTCGGTCTTTCATACCCACTACAAGGGATGGAATAGAAGGATTGTCTGGCAGCGATCAGTGCTGATTATCAGACACTAAAACTGGTGAAACCAAAGCCCACTCTCAATTTTGCAAGCTATCTTGTGGGGGTATGTCAGGTTTGAAACATGGTGGAAGTGTTGGGGTCAATCTTGGACACCAGGTGTACCTCAGAGTGCATAGAGATGAACAAAGGATGCAGCCTGCTTTACCTAACCTCCCTCAAGCAGAACAAACAGCTCCCAAATACATTCTCAGATGTAAGCAGTTTTAAAAATATGTTTTAGACTCTTTGTGCACAGCCTGTCAAAATGACAATGCAAAAAATAAGGTTTGAGAGTAGTTTTCAGGCTTATCAGAGTGCATCCCAGCCTGACAGCACTAAACTGGAATAATAGTTTTCATCAGCTCATTATAACCTAATCAGGTCCAAAAAATCCAGGTAATCTGATTTCTGCCCGTTGATTATAGAAAACTAACAATAAATTTATTTGTTTAGTTGTCAATGCAGCACAGCATTATTAGCATGCACTGAGTGTTGCTTGTGTGGAAAGCCAGCTAAAATAAGATTTTATGCTGTTACTGACTGCAATCAAGTATCGCTGAGCTTTACTGCATCAGCTCGTCTCAGGGGACTTTCTTGGGATATTTAGTTCTGAAAAGTACAGCACTCAGCACAAAACTAACATTCAGGATATTTTTAACCCTTCTTTTCATTTCTCTGCTTCTTTGCTCTATAGTAGTATGTTACACCAAGAGATGACATCCTAATGCACAAAAGTAGCCTCAGCTTGAACACAGTGCTATGAAAAGGTTTTCAGTTCCCACAGCTTTTCCAAACATGAAATTATCTCCAAGATAATTATCATAAAAAGAAAGCATCAAGGATTTCACCAGAAAAGCCTGTCTTTCTGATTTTTAAAACGTGACCTTCAAAGCTGAATATACCCAGAAAAAAATGTATCTACAGTTAAAAATTTCTAAAGATAGCATGTAAGTCTTAATCTTCTCTGGCAAAAGGAATATAATTTGTACATAAAACCTAAAAAGGAAACACTCTACCAAAGAAAAATACTGTTTCTTTATGAGAGTTCTCAATCCTAATTAACATTAGTTAATTAGGTGTTCATTTTTCCAATGCATTTTTCAACACTGAAGTTTCCCCACTGATCCATAGTACAAATGAGCTTGATCATTTTCAGCCAATTCTATGATACATTCTTTAAAAAGACTTTTCTCAAGTATGGGTAAGCTGCAGTAGCAATGCAGCAATCTGCTGTTCAAGGTTAAACGTACATGGAGTTGAATCAGGTTTTTTAGAGGGAATTTTTTATGTCTCATAGACTAGCAGATTTTTAAGTAACACGTATAATAGCACTGATTTCAGAAACATGGAGGATCAATGTACTTAATAATGCAAATTTGTATTTGGATTGTCTGCACTTCTAAAGTGCTGTTGGGTCTCTCAAATTAATTATTCCATATAATGTTAAAGTAACAGCTGAGAAACTAGAGATGGGGATCAGGGCACTTCCACGTGAGTTCTGCTGCCCAAGATGAATAAGTTCCCAGCATAGCAACAAATGCACCCAAACACACTCTGACTGGGAAACTCAGTCCCCCAAACCTGCCTTACAATAACTGCATCCATAGAACAATAAACACATCAGTTATCAAATGCTAAAGAGATGTTAGACAGCTTCATTACAACAACAAAAAGATAAAAATCCAATTTAAACACACACATTTGCTTTGGATACTGATAGCTGAATTACTGTTTTTGCTTAAAATACAACTAAAGTAAGAAGAATAGTGTCAGTAAGGATGCAGTATTTCTCCATCCTAAAGTTTTTCAAACCCTGATCCCCACTAGAGATTAAATTAGAAAAAAAACAGTCAAGTCACTCAGCCCAGCCAACCTAATGGTATTTCCAGCCATGTGCAGCAGTAGATGTGCAACACCTGTATTGGTTTTACCACAAACTACTCCACTGGAGCTGTTTAAATGTAATCCTTTATGAACACAGATCCGTCTCTCAGTGTCCTTTAGTATAAAGGCATAGCTGTAACTTCAGGCTTTGCAGCAAATCCTGATGGGTTAATACATTACATCAACATAAATTCAGATGAAACAGCTCACTAACAGAACACGGTGGCAGGATTCACATCGCCTGGAGTCACCTGTTGTTGCTCGAACGTGAAAATAAGTATTATTGGCCACTGGGAGCGTCAGTGCCTGTATTGCAAAATGTATCACGGTGTGCAAACTGAGCATACATGGTTCTGTCACTCCTTTCCACCAGTATGACATTGCAGCCCACACCATTCCCCTGCCTCTGTGAGAGCGCACCAGAGCTAAATTCAAACTACATGTTGCAATGCTGGGTTTCGTTTTCTACCTTGGAGGCACATTGACTCCAGTTGAGCTCCTTGGCATTGGGTTAGGATGTCCGTCAACAACGTCTTCTGAAGAGGCAGCTGTCTAACCTCGGAGCTGCTGAGAGGCAGAAGCAACACCTAATCCAAGCTGCAGGAAACCAAGAAAACCACATTTACAAGCTGCTCAAAAATAAGTAAATAAATATGTAAATCAAATAACTTGTCACTCACCCAATCTGTCCTGTAGTGCAAGATATTTGTTTCAAAATTCCTCTATCACTGGATTTGGTACTAAGATGTAACTTGATTTTTTTGTTTTTTCTTAAAAATGTCCCATCAGGAAAAAGAGAGCAAACAAAATTGGAAGGGCTGTTACCCAACACTAAGGGGACAAGGATGGAGACTGTCAAGGTTTAATTGCAAGGCAACAATCAACCGTGGCAGATGCTCTCTGTTATCTCCTCACCCTCCCCGCATAGGAAAGATAATAAGGAGGAAGGGAGACTTTGCAAAATGGAAAAAAGTTTTAAAATGCTTTACTAATGCTACTATTAAATAGAGAAAATAATACAAAATATACAAAACCAATTTTTGGCCCCCACCTCAGCAGAGGATGGAGTTGGTGTCACTCCAGCAGCTGCAGGGCAGGCACCCAGAAGTCCTGGGCTGGACTTCACAGCAAACAGGAACTGGATTCAGGGATGCAGGGTCTGGCACCAGGCCTTGTATTTGCAGGCACGACAGGCAGGGTTTTCTTCAGATGCTGGCCATGGTCAAAGAGACCAAGACACTTGTGATCACCCTCTTTTATAGGGTGTATGACATGGATGGGATGGAATACTCAGCTGGTCCGTTTTAGTCACCTTTTCTGTCCTCTCCTCCTTGCAAATACGTCCCTCTCAATTATGGGATGTTACCAGAATTCTTAGTTGTTATAGCAAGAAATCTAAACATCAGCCTCTTCAGCATTCCATTGGTCACTCTTATCAGACCAGAACACAGTGTCTGAAAAACATGTAGTTACTTAGAAGATACTTAGAAGAATTTAGCTGAAAGAAAAATTCGCTAAAAGAGAACTGGTCTTGTTTTTAGCAAAACCATTACAGAGACACATGGATGGATGGATGGATGGGTCCAAGTATTCATGCACACATTGACAGTGCAAGGGCTCTTTCTCCAGTGGTTGTACCTGGACAAAAGGCCTTGTTTAAAAACTTCTCCAAAGTCTTGGCTTAAGTAAGAACTCTGAGTGATGTGAGGGCACCAGAAAAGTTACATTTTCCAAGTGTTCACCAGTAAAAATATGTCAGCATCTGAGCACACAGGACAGTCCAAATCCATTGTTGACCCCACCAGTGGCCATACTGATGTGTAGCAAGAGTCCCCTTCTTGACCAAGGACAAGGAACACTTTAGAGAAGGGGAGTACTGCCAAGAGGGCGAGCAAAGCAAAGACACAGCCCCCACTCAACCACACCTTGGTTCATTACACAAAACAGCTGGCTTGTTACACACTGAGAAACACAGGGCGTGTAAGTGTTGTGTAGACATCAGTCGGTGCTAAAGACTCATGGGTCCAGCAATTACACAGATGTCTGCTATAGTGAAATCCAAGATATTCACTGCAATTTCAGGATATTTGTGGTCTTCCCCAGCAGCACATTCAGTTTATTCTAGGGACAAAATCAATCCTTCTCCATCACTTTTAGTGTTAGAAAATACTGACAGTTAGAAGGTTGAATCTGAGCTATGTTGAAAGGTTATTCTATAGGCAAGCACAATCTCTGTCTTGGTTTCCCAGCTGGAAGCAAATTTCAAGGTAAGTCTTAGAAAGGCTTAATAAAGCCTTATTCACACTTTTCTGAATAGCCTTCCTCAGTTATGGAAGCATAAAGACAAGGCCTTGGGAAGTGCACCGATACCAAAAGCCACCTTTGAGCACATGTCCAGACCACCACATTAAAAGATGTTCAAAATCTTCCCAGACAGAGACACTGGAGATTTCTAATTATCCCCCCTCTCTGTCCCAAACTGCCTCACACTGCATTTCATCTGTGAAGCAAGACAAAAGTCTGGCTTGGCTGTCCAGCTTTACTGTTTTCTAAGCAGAGCAAATATTGCAGCAGTGAAGTTGTGGCAGAGTAGAACCTGGTCTGCCAGTCACCTGAAACAAGTCTGGGATGGTTTAGGTGTGTTCTGCTTCTAAAGTGAGCCATCAAAACCATCTTCACACATCCATCCTAGATCAGAAAGACAAAAGAAAAAAATGAAATACTGTTTATACAATCTGTATAAAATATTATAGACCATTTCCATCTGTCCATGAGCTGAAAAAGCCTCTGCTCAGAGATATATTTCGGAAGAAATTTTGGAAACTCGTACCCCACAAAACAGTGATTTACATGCATGTAGTAACAGTCCCCCTTGTGACTGCACTGGGGAAAAAATTTATGTATTTCTGTACAAAGATAAGGCCATGAATGATTAGCAATTCATATCTACTCTTGCATAGTTTTCTAAACTTCATTTGCATTACAAATTAGGCAATTGTTTCAGCTCAACTTTGAAGCAGAAGTCCATCTAAGCCATATCCTAAAACATAAAGACTTTTATGAAAGTCTTTGCCTAAACTGTATTTAGCAGACTAAAAATTATATCCAGGAAATGTAACTTAGATTTATGAATGAGAACTCTGAGATCAAGCATCTCAGCAGCAGTGCTGAATATTTCCATCATGGCAAGGATTAGAAGTCCACATTAATAAATGCAGCACATTTCCCAAATGCAAAATAAGGGTTTATTAATCAGAACTCTTTAGTAAAAATTTGTTGCAATGATTTGTCAAAAAGCTACAAAGTTCGTTCTGCTGTTTAAAAGATTCCCTGCCCATTTGGTAAATGCCTGTTTATAAGCATTGAAAATGCAAAGCAGTCAGTATATTTAATTGTTTCTTTCTCTGAGGCTGAGCTGATTTAATGACTAAAACAAACAAACAAACAAACAAAACAAAAAAAAGAAAGCCACACACACACAAAAAGCCCAAACTCAGCATTTCAGTTAACGCAAGGACTCTGAGATATTTTTGCCTCACCAAACTGTATTCCTGCACAAATTACCCAGACTTTTAGGACTTTTAGACCAGATGCATTGGAGTAAGTGGCCACCCAGCTTGGAGAAGGTCAGTAGATGAACCTGAGAGATGTTGCTTTTTATGGCAGCCACGGGAATGGGACAGTAGCTAATTGCACAGGGAGGTACCCAGAACCCCTCCATCCCCTTCTCTGCAAATACTTGCTTGTCTGGCCCTCAGGGATGCACAGACAGATGTACGTGCCCATCACATCCTGCAGATCAAGGTGCGAGGAGGAAACAAGCCTTGTGCACTCCCACAACTTGTGATCATGTGGGGACAGGCACCTCCAGCAGAGCCATGTGGGACAAAGAAGGCTGCCAAGTGATGCCCAAGCCTGCAAGGGTTGCATTGCAGAGTGTGGTTGTCCAGCAATAGCCCCAAGGTTACACTTTTCTCCTCAGTCACTCCTACTAGAGCCTCCTCTGGGTACTGGATGGATCATTGATTTTTGAGACAAAATAAAGTACTTAAGGTTTAAGTCCCCTAAAAGTAATATTAATGAGCTATATTGAACCAAACGTAACCTCCTGACAACTCTTCCAGTATAACACCATGTTTCAACCTTTTTCCAGGTGCCATGATGAGGAACTTTGGTTTGTTTCTTCAGATAACCATAATGCAGCTGCATAGGCTGCACAGAAGAGCTGGACAGAAACCTTCAGATAAAATAAATGATGTTACCTCTTCTGAGGACAATGTTATGAGCATCCAAGTATTTAAGTAGCTTACAGAGAGCACTGATAGGGAAAGATCTTTCAAAGTTCGCTAACAACATCTAATCGGCTAATTACACAAAGCAATTTAGGCCTGACTGGCAGCAGATATGCTGAACTGTGGTTTCTTAATAGGAAGAGTAAACAAGATAACTGCAAAGTAGTACATGCCCACAGCTTAGCACAAGCAGAGGCTTTGGAGTGGGATTGGTGGTGTTCAATCCTCACCACTCATCCAAAAGACCTTACATCTCCTAAAGCTGCGGGTTTTGTTACAACTTTTCCTACAGTTTTGCTTTAATTATATAAGGTGTTATAATTCTTGGTATTATATTCATTATACAAAATGGTATTTAAATCAAATTTGCAGATGGCCTGCCTAGACAAAGTCATTTTTGGACAAGCTCTTCTGTGACGTGTCCACCTTATATGACTGTCATTAAAACAGCAACTTCAGTTGGGAAGAGGTACCTTTTCTCCTTTACTCAGCACTTTCTCAAATGCTTAACCAGGAGTGGAAGCCCCTTGGTAAGTCTGTGTAAGAATATCTCTAGTATTCCCACATGTATGGCACCCATTGGGAATACAGAGAAATACAGCAGTTTCCAGGGACAACAAAGACAAAGCCTACCTTTTTAAAAGGATGCTTCTGTTAACTTTCAGCTTAAAATGCATTGGCTTTGTGTTGTCTGTTGCAAGCTGGGGTAAAGTCATTGTAAGTAGTTAGCCAAGCAACCAGCTGCCATCCTTTATAAATGAAACTGTAATGGTAGAATGGACTACCTCCACGTCCTTGCAAAAAGTGGTCTTTTCTTGACCTTCTGTATTTGTGACAGGGCGAGTGGGGGCCACAGCAGGGAGGATGAAGAGGAGACTCAAGGGTTACCTGCAGCAGGAGGGCTGTGCCCAGTGCACAGTGATGCTGGGCCTGTACCTGACCCCTGCCATCACACCACAGCCCAAAGAGGGGGCATGTTATCAGTGCTGGTCCACAAGCATGACGTGTACATAAGGTAAATTCAGGGCAAAGTGGCCAAAGAGGATCATTTTCCAGTCTCAGCTCTGTCATCACAAGGCACTGACGCCTCTAACTTAGTCACTTGGGAATGGGTCACTTGACAATTATGAGGCTTAACCTAACGCCGCAAGGGAAAAAACAGGGACAAGTCTAAACTCAGTACTCAGCTCAGTACCATTCCCCAAGTACCAAATTTAGACCTGTTCCTGGCTCTTCCCTTTGCTAGGTTAGGAAGAGAGAGCATTGCCAGAGCCGGTCCAGCTGTAACAAACCAAGCAAATCCAAACCTTTAATCCTCTTACAAAAGGCCTCTTTATTTTTGAAAACAAAAGTTCTTGTCCTATGATCCTTTATACATCCCTTTTGTGTCTGTGATGCTATGCATTTTTCTTCTTTCCTTAGATAGGGTGTCCTTTCACTATTCTTCTGCTTTTCAGTGGGGAGGTAGAAAAGGACAGCAGGCTTATTTAGTGTTCTCTCCCAAGGCAGTAAAGCATTTCCTCCTTTCCTCTTCCAGCGGTTCATGAGTAACAGAGACAGTTTGTGAAGATGTAGTCTAAAACTTCAGGGTTTTCTGTAGGGCCGTTTGTTTGACTCAAAACCCACGATGTATGCCAAGCCCACGACATCATGTTCAGAGCCAGCAATTTAATGGAAATTGTTTTAAGTTTTTATTTCCTGCCACAGGCTTTCTGAAGCACTCTCTGAATTTTCCTTTCAGGTTACGCTAAAGCTGTTCTGCATAAATATTTATGTAAGGGTGTGAAGGGGGAATCACCTTCCGCACTCCACCCAACAAAAATGTTGGAAAAAATGATGCATTTTTGGTAGTCCATTTTAAACATGTGGACAAGGGCAGTCTTTGACTGTATTTTACTTACTTGCTGGCTGGCATTCACTGCCGTCTTTGCCAAAATAAAAAAAAAAAAAAAAAATCAGAAAATATATTTTTTAGAAGCTAAAGGAGAAAATATTTTCTCTGAGCTCTTTGAATTTTTTTTTCTGAGTTTAAACATACAGCTGTCTGTAGAAGTATGACTTTTGCTCAGGAAGTAAGATCTAGACATGAGTAAAATGCTGTCCCAATCAATTACAAGAAAAATGCCTTTTAATGATGTTTCCACACCAGAAAAATAAAATAGGCTGGTTCTGTAACGTGCTACAGCATGTAGAGCTTCCTTATTGCTTGTTTCTCTTTGATTTCCCAAAAAAGAACAGAGAAGGAGAGCTCACTGTTAGAGGTCACAGACATGAGCAGGTATCATTTCTGGAAGTGGAGGAGAAATCAGGCACCAGTTTCTTTTTACTTGAGGTCTGGGGAATTCAAGATCCTGACACTTCTGTCTTCATGTTTAACACCTCACCTGTTTTTCCTTTTACTTTTTTTAAGTTTACACCATCATATTTGACTGACAAAAGTTGGCGCTTACTCTGAAACCCAATGAGCTGAGCAGTAAAAAGACTTGTGTTCCAGAAGTGCTCACCTAGATAAACGTGAGTCCTTCAAAGCAAGGTCACTATGAGGCTCACCACTATGACATCCCCTCCAAAGTGGCCTCAAAATTGTTTTAATTACTCTTCTGTGGTTTATGGAAGGGGAATTTGGGAAGAAAAACCTGATAATTGTGACTACCAGATGACACCATAGAGGTAAATGATTTCTGCCATGTCCCAGCACAATTTTGTAGCTTTATGTTTGCTGTTTACCCCCTTTACCCTGACCATTGCATTGCACATTTTGATTTACTGATGTTTGGAATCTGTTGCTGAAATGTGAATTTACTGAGACACATTGTCTTTTGACACTTAAACTGTCCATTGGTCAGAGATATCATATAATCCTGTGACCTTCCTGAAGGACAGCAGAGTCACAATCACTGCTCTGCTCTCTGTGTGCTACCAGACCTATTGTACACTCTGCACTTAGTCAGATACATATGCACCAAATAAAAGAATGAATGAAAACCGAGTTAGGATGTGCCATTTAATTCCCACACATCATTAATTGCTGTAATTTATTTTTGAACTCACACAGCTATAACTCCATGTCAGTTCATGCTCATAATGAGTTTAGATCAGTATGTAAGACCCTCACTTTGAACATACTTGAAACTCCCGTTAAGTTTATATTGAATTAGTGACCATCTTCTAATGTAAAAAGTAATTACAATGAAAACTTGGCAGTACAAAGCCATAGTTTCAAGGCAAAATTTCCAAAGAGAGTCTATTATTTCTTCTGTTACTCCCCCAAAGAATAAATATTATGCCAAACAAATTCTGAAGGATTGTTTTAATCAGATTGACACCAATCAGCCTGATGGAATTTATCATTTGTGGAAATTCTCTGTCAGTTTAATTTTGTACGCTTCAAATCAAGACCAGATGACTTCTTAACAAATAGCACTTAACAAATAATTGACATATGACTGGAAGTCACTAGATTAATTCTACATGAAAGATAAAGGAAATAGTCCCTTCTGAACTGAAAAAATCCCTATACCCTAATGGCGTTTATGAAGGCAGAAGGAGTTTCTCGGCTGCCATCTTTCTGAGCAGCGCTGGGGCTTTCCAGCCAGCTCATGTATCCACCAGGACCAACATAAAAATACAGTGGAAATCGACAGGACTGGGCCAGAAGAAAAGGCATTGATGACAAGTAAGATCTGCAACAGATGACCTACAGGGAAAATTAGTGTGATTGGAACAGCCAATATAACTCTATCACTGTCATAAAAGTTCAAAAATAAAAGCCTCATTCAGCCCCGCTGAATCCAGGTTGCCATATCACGTACAGGTGAGTGGGGAATCAGTATTTCTTTGCATTGGGTTTTCTACCTGCAGCATGTGTCCTGCTGGACAGGAAAATCTAAACTAGCATAGTCTGAAAGGAAAAATGGAGACCAAGTTGGGTTGGGGGCGAAGGCTCAGGTGTCAGCTTGTTTCATTTAAAAAGAAAAACGAACAAAAAAAAATCCCATTTCCAGGAATAACAGAACTTTTTGAACTCAAAATTTCTCCCTCCTTCCCATTCTAGGAATCTATTGTGAGGGACAAAAAGCTTTCCCATAACTTCTCCAGTTCATTAAGAAAGTACATATTTACTACGAACTCATCTGTTTGATGGCATCTCCAGATTTGGTGCCCTGATTTTTGCACGGTCTTGAAATAATTGAGAACAGAGTGTACACACTTTTATCTACCCTGGCTGTGGCCGATTTTTCTCATTACCACCCTGGAGAGCACTCATGGAGAGGTTTGTGCTCCAGGCTACACGGAGGTTGAGCAATCTTCAGGCCTGTGCCAAAGAAAGGAGGGAGAAGGAAATGGAATAGAACAGTGCACTTCACAGTACGACCAGCATGGCCGATGTACTCTAGCAGCTACTTGTACAATGCTCATTTGTCATGAACTTGTCCTTAAGTCTGATTTGATCAGTTTTACCTGGAATTAGTAACAACCACAGAGACAAATATTTTTCTGGGGATATGCAAGGGCATATTTTCCTGCACAATGGACATATCTTTGTGAAGAAATATGCTTGCGAAGCAGCACAATCTTGTGAGTAGGAGGGCTGCTCCTGAAGAAAGGCAAGGCTCATCAGCTGTGGTGGAGCATCCTGCTAATAAAGCTAATCCCACTGCCTCTGCAAACTGAGCCATGCCCTCACAAAATTCTGTCTTTGGCTCTAAGGATCCACCACCCAGTGCTCACTCAGATGTCTCGCACAACATCTTGCTGTATGGGACAGCCAGGCATTGGCGTTGCTTTTTACATGCATCTGCCTGGCTGGCTGCTCCCAATTCCAGGCAGAGTGCAGAAAACAAAAACAAAATCTAAGCTAAACAATCCAGGATAACTTGTCAGCCATTTGTGCAATGACAACGTGCTCAAAGGCAAATTCAACACAACAAAGCAGAGTTTTCCTGCCCAGATTCATACAGCCCACAAATTTTGGTTCCTTTAGAAATTGACAGAGGCACTTCCAGGTTTCTGGTCATGGTCGTTATTCGTTTTTTACTGCCATAGTTTGGTGATGCACCTCCTGCTTCCTACCTCTCACTCTGAGTGCGTGGACCCTCAAGCTCAGCTGCCTTAAAGACTCCAGGTCTGGTGCCTGTGCTGCTGGTTGAATCATCCTGTTTCTGGTTCCCCAAAGCCATGCTTACATTTTAACCTAGCTAGATTTCCAGTGAAGGCTTGTGAAGGCTCCAAGTCAATGCAGCAGACTTAGGTTAAGAAAACAACACCAAAACCTGTATCAGTTTGGATTTACCTTATACAAAACAGTGTGAGCCCTCTAAATATCTTACTAACAGAGCGCGTAAGCACACTTGAACACAAATGACAACAAAACGTGCCCTTGTGCTGGGCAATCATATCTGTCAGCTCTAAGCACTAAAGACCAAAGTCTCAGTAGAACCTCAAGTGATTCATTGCATTGTTTATGTGACTCAGTTTTAATTGGCACCTACATTTGGCTGAATGTTTTGGATTAGTAGACCATTTAATGAAAAATAACAGTGGCAAGTCACCTCAGACTGATCATAACAAAGAAAATGTGGTGGAAAACAGAAGAGTGCATTATTTTTCACATCTTTTGGTTAAAAAACACAGCTCTTATTTCTGAAGCGCCGCCTGCTGAGATAGGCCACTTTCAAAAATACAGCAGTGTGCAGGAATTGGGCACCTGTCAGGGAAAGATAGAAAAGACCACCCATTTGTGAAAGAAAACTTACATCCTTGAAAATTCAGCAAACTCCTATTACTCATACTGCCAAAACAAGTGCCTGCAGGTAGCTTATCTTGTATCAAGTGCACCACATGACAAAATACGGTAAAGAAATCATTGTTGTCCTCTTGATCAGTGACAAGAGTTTAGGAGATAAAGCAACCACTGTCCTAGGAAGGGTGGAATCTCTTTTAAAAATGTTTTAATGTTATTCATGCTGTGTTCGCAACACTGATGACAAGGCTCACAAAGACACTGTATAAATTTGCTTAAGAAAACTATATTAAAGACCTTCAAAGCAGAATGTGGTTTTTGTTTTAAACAAGTCTCATTTCAGTTGCTCTTTCAGGTTTCAACCACTCTTTTTTTCATACTCACAAGCAGCAAAATGGATGTTTCCAACTAGTCTGGCCACTGTTATTGATGGACAACACAGAAGACAAGGGACACCAGCTACCAAGTTCCCATCACTTCTCCTAAGTTTGTCCTGATGGTCAACAACAGGCTGTTTTTTGGATACGTCCTTTCCCTCTTTAGGATTCAGAAGTCATCACAGAGTCATAGTCTCCAGTAAAGTTTCTGCCTTACTTACAAATATCCTCAAGATTTGATGGCATGTGGCCAAAGATTTTCTAAAGGCCACACAGTCCCAAGATCCTTCGGTGTTTCATGGCCACGGATTTGAAGTAACTCTAGGTCCTGTCCTAGCCAGCCAGCTCACCTTTCCCACGAGAAAGACAGAAATTCAGAAAGGCTTTTCGCAAAATATCATATTGCTTTTACTGAAATGATATTTTCTCTGTCCTGCCTAATTCTGTGACCTGAAATGCTGCTTTCAAAACTCAGGGAAAGAACCTCATTGGGAATCTGAGGGGTGTCTCAAACACAAGCGCATACTTTGGTACTGCCACTGCTTCCACTTCCCTCCTGCCAAAGACATCATGTGCCATTGCTCAGCTGTGTCACAGCAGACAAAGATTTCCATGTTAGGTCACAGTAGTGTACTTCAATCAGCACCGAGATAATAGAAGAAATAATAAGGACCAATTTATTTTTAAAAAGCACTAAAGCCCCCAAAAAACAGAACGAACACCACTAATACTTCCTGCTTTGAACACTCTCAAGAAACCTGTCAGGAAGATGTCAAGCAATAAATTTTATTGGAAGCCATCCAATGAACACTTCACTTTGTATTGATTTTTTGTGACTGCCTGCCACTCGATCAGTAAGTCTTCTTCCTTCTTGCAATGAAGTCTCTCCTAAGGTGCAGAAAAGAGTTTAGTGTAGGTGGTTAGTACACTTCATTTTTGTACAGGTTGGATTCAAGCATTGTGTTCAACACAAAGCCCCTGTGTCATCTTACACAACTCATTTCTGTATCTTCTGTGTGTGTCTCATGTAAAATGGAAATAATTTTACCCTGCCTCGTCCATATTGCTCTCAGGCACAGAGACACTACAGCTGTATAAGTCACACAGTACTCACAACAGATTGAGCATAAACCCAATTATCTGACTGAAGAGCAACACAATAGGTTGTTGCAGATGAAGCCTACTAGAGGATATAGCTAATATGTAGTAATCTATAGCCATTCTCCTGTGCTGACATATGTAGCAATGGGCCACGAGTGGGATAGGCACAAAACATCCATCAGAAAACTTGGAATTCTTTTTTTTCCCTTGAGTGTGAAGGAGAAAATTCAGGAGGGTCTTCTGGGTCTCAGATTTCAGAGGGAGGATCAGGGGCCATTTGGAAACCAGCAGGAACTCATAAATCAGATGGAAGGGGACTGTGGGCCCACAGAGAAGAGAGAGATCACTAACCTCCTCATCTTAAATGTTGACTTAGCCTCAACGACAGGACATTTCAAGATAAACTTCCAGACATCTTTTGAAGAAACAGCCCTGCTGCTTACTGTTTCTTGCTAAGAAATCAACAAGTTTTGTCTTCTTCTCAGCTGGAGTTCAGAGCTGTGGTCATAGAAGTCATGCAAGTGTCTTCTCCAAATTCTAGCCTCACAGTTTAGCACTTTGTACAGTACTTGCAGGTCTCCTCCACTGCCCAGCCTCCAGTATGTACCACCACAGCTATGCCTCCCCTGCAATACAGTGTTGCAGCTCAGTAATGTGGATCACCCTTTGTCAACTGCTCTGCTCATTCATCCCTTTAAAAAGCCAGTGCATTTCTAATTGTACTTCCGTTACTGTTAAATAGGACTTGAAATACCTCTGGTCTGTAGCACTTCTGCTACTGTCATGTCATGACACTGAAATCTGCCCTACTCTCTTCAGTCTGGGGAAGACAAGTGATCACAGACGCATAGAATAGTTTTGGTTGGAAAAGACCTTTAATGTCATTGACTCCAACCCTTAACCTAATACTGTCAAGTCCACCACTAAACCATGTCCCTAAAAACCTCACCTATGCTCCTTTTAAATCCCTCCAGGGATGGTGACTCCACTACTTCCCTGGGCACCCTGTTCCAATGCCTGACAACCCTTCCTATGAAGAAATTTTTCCTAATATCCAATCTGAACCTGGTGCAACTTGAGGCCATTTCCTCTCTTCCTATTGCTTGCTACTTGGGAGAAGAGACCAACACCCTCCATGCTACAATCTCCTTTCAAGTAGCTGGAGAGAGAGAGAAGATCTCCACTGAGAAGCACACAACTCTTCTACAACTCAGTGTTTCCTCTTGGCAAGAGGAAACTTGCTGGTTTAAAAGGGACTGGTCGAAGAGTGAAGCAGTAGTAACTTTACATGATGGTGGCAGGGTAGCTCTAGACCCCAGGTCTCTGAGCCCACTGCCTCCAAGAGTCAGTGCACAAGTGAGCAGCTGCCCTGCAAATAAATCAGAGCAGACTAGGAAGAAATATGCCCTTGATGAGATGTCCTGGGGGAGGTCAGATTTAGTCAAGGGGGTCACACTTTTTTCCTTCCAGGGCAGCTGGAGTTTTCCAGGGTGACCCCCAAGAGGTCTTGGAATTGAAAGCTCTGAAAGCCTATACAGATCTCAACTAATTGATACTGAAAGCTGCTGTTTTCAACATGGAGACCAAATGCCAGTTCTGTGGAGGCTTGAGCCTCTGGTCAGGGAGAAAAGCACACCAGAGAACAGTCCAGATCTTCCCTTTACCACCCCCTGCCTCCACTTTTTCATAAGAAACATTTAATACTCCTCATTAGTCAGGTTTTCTTTCAAATGTGCTTGTACAATAATCACATTTTATTTAATGCTTAGTTTCAAATAAATATAAATTAAATGTACTTCTTTACTATTTGAAGCCTGCTGAAGTTTGCTTGTTTCATCCACCAGCTCCAGGACTGAAAAAGAAACTGAGCTTGTGTTAACCAAATTACAGACTTTTCACAGTAAACAAAGTTTATACAAACAAATTTTGCTCTGTAGGAGATTTTAGCTAGCAAAAGCAACATTTATCTCTGGCAAACTGATGCATCTGGCACATCCAGAAGTTGGGTTTGGTCCTTAGCACTATTTCAACCCTCCGCATTATTCAGTAAAGTACTTGGATTGTATTAAAGACGTGCCTCTTACAGAAGATGTGCAAATAACTATACATTCCCCACTCTTTGACACTATTTGACAAGTATCAAGTGGAGATACTGATGAACCAGCACTCTGGAAATGCAGCACAGACTCATGACTTTTTTATTCTTGCGAGTTAAAACAATAAAAAGTCAATTCTCACAGCAGCCCCAGTATTTAGGGGGCAATACCTTCCTCTGATCCCACTTTCCAGGCTGACCCTAACCCTACGCAGAAACACCTGACTATCTTGTGTCACTCAGTACTGGACTATACTGGCTCCCAAAAAAGATCCCCACCCTGCACACTTGGAAAAAATCCATGGACCTTAAAGGTGTTTAAGGAAAGAGATGGACAACTTGCCTAAAATAAGCATTGAAAACAGTTGCTCAATGTTCTTTTTCTATGTTTAATATTACTTGTTACAACTGCTGCAGCCCTTATAAATTATCTCTACTATGGTATATCCTGACGTACCTTTAGCTCTGTTGCTCCTCCCCATGAGTGAGATACCCTTGCTCTCAGATTAGAGCATGCTTGGGTCTTCAGGCAGGTCTCTAGGGGATCTCCACTGCTTAGTTTCATGCTCAAAACCAACAAAAAGTAGACTGAAACATCGCTTTCCGTGGAAATACCTTGAGTTCTATACGGCCAGTGCTTCTGTTTTGCAGAGTGACTCTGGAGACGTATGTTTTTAGAAGAAATAAGAACCCATGTGAAAGTTGCAGAGGTCTGTATCACTGACAGATGAAACTGTGCAGATATTATTGTGGATAATTTTTGCTTCAAGCTGCCCACACGCCACTTTATTTGGGTAAAATATTGCACTATTTCTAAAATTAGGATTTGTTTCAAACTTGGCCAGTTTACTGCCATACTAATAAAAATATCAGTATCAAGGTTTTAAGAAAAGTCTGGGGCAAGGCTGGGGGTGTGCAAAAAGAAGAGATGAAGAAAACAGGAAAGTAAAAATGTGCCTTCCAAATAACAAAATGTAGTAGAAAAATTATGAGTAATCCAAAGTTGAGTAAAAATTTGAAGCAGAAGTCTGGAGAAGAAAGAAGAGAAAATAATTATTTTGGTTTTAACATTGGGCAAATTTTTATTACCAGTTAATAGTGGGTTGCATCTGAGCTCAAATGGGGTTTCAGTCATGTGACTAGACAGTTATGCAAACCAACAAGAACTTCCAGGATTTTTAAAGGAAAAAAAAAGACCAGATGCCTTTTATTTCTTCAGTGTTAAAATGGAAAAAACAAAGCACAACCAAGCCATGATTCACATGGAGAGTTACGTTTGCTGCGTGATAGAGTTATAACCTGATCCTCAAGTGATCCTATATGAATGCAGCCGACTGGGCACAAACATAAACATGCAAAACAAGCCAGAGTACTGGCCAGGTGTCAACAACTTATGAAAAGACCATTTCTTTCCTAACTCAGCAATGGTCCATCACACAGGGACTGTACTTGGTTCATGGCCAGGTTCTTGTTGTTGAGCACAAGAGAAAATAACCCCCATCTGCTTGGCATTTGCCTCCGGTACACAAACCCAGGGCCACTGCATTGAGGTTTCATTGCCAGCGGCTGTATGGAAAGTTTTGCACAACAAGGGATGATGATGATCATGCCGGCTCACGCAGGAGGTGCTTAGGGCTGCTTTTGGGAACCGTCTCTTCTGGAGACCTCTTCTGAGGTTTAAAGCCAGTATTTAGGCGAGGAATGAGTGCGAAATCCTGCAGAGTCATTAGCAGCTAGATAGACCTTTACCTTCAAGGTCACATTGAAATAACCTTTGAATACTGGTTATGTTGGAGTTGTTTCATTGCATTTCGACTACATGAATAAACCCCATTTAAAATGTCTCTGAATTAACTTAAAAAAAAAAAAAAAGTAGGTAATTCAAAACACCCCAAATCTTGACCAGTCATGGAAGAAGGCAATCACTAAAGTATAGCTTTACAAAATCAGAGCTTTCAAAAAAGATCACTCCATTATAAACCAAATGGAAATGTGTTTCTGCTTCCATTGATCTGTCCTGGACTCTAAGATTGCCCTTTCACTCTGACAGCCTTGTTTCACTCCATGCAGTGTCCAGTTCCCAGATGCTAGTATCATGAAACACTGGCCATGAATTATTTATTTGATTAAAAGGCTGACATTACTTGACTTTTGCAGAGCACTCAGGCAAAAGACATTAGTGCCTGTAGCTTTCATGTGACATCATAACTTACAAATGACCTTTGTAAAGTTTGGTCACATAATCCTGCACCTCAGGTACTACTGCCAGTGGTACGGCTCAGCAGGTTGTTCTTTCATACTTTGCCTCCTGCACTTGTCACTTCCTGCGACACTTTAAATCTATTTAAAATTATATGCCTATATTAAACTTCATAAAATTGCCTTCTCTCTGATCTGGCAGTATTTGTGTAGGAGCAAACATTCTTTCTAGTCCTACTTAATCTGCATCTGACCTTTGGAGCTGCACCATAATAAATTTAAATTCTGGATACTCTTCTGTTTGAACTTGTTTCTTCTTATGTAAGTATCTACTTTATGTTAGGTATGTATTGTATGCACAACGTTGACTCTTTGATGTCTCTGTGAAGAATTTATGCCCTGTGAAGAAGAAAGAAACTGATAATCTCAACAAGCCTCTTGAGGATATCAACTGTAGGATATGACTCGTAATAGACATTTTTGTTTAATGATACACGCACACACACAAACACTTTGTATATGTATATATACGTATAAATGTGTATTTATATTACTATAGACAAGGTATACACCAGAGTCCAGCAACAGCCCACAGAGATGACTAAAGGACTGGAGCATCTGTCCTACAAGCAGGGATTGAGGGAGTTGAGAATGCTCAGCCTGGAGAAGAAGAGGTGCTTAGAGACCTTATCCATGAGTATAAACACCTGGTGGGAGGGAGTAAAGAAAACAGAGTCAGGGTCTCCTCTCGGTGTTGCCTGGTAACTGGACTAGAAGTAATGGGCATAAACCCACCTAAACATAAGAAAATACTTTTTTATTGTGAGGGTGGTCAAACACTGAAACTGAATGTCCATACAGGTTATAGAGTCTCTATATGTGGACATACTCAAGATCCCTGGGCACTTTACTCTGATTGACCAGTCTTCGAGCAGGAAGGTTTGCTCTGGGTGATGTCCAGAGGTGCCTTCAAACTTCAGCTGTCCTGTGATTCCAGGTAAATGAAGGTATGACAGAGTCACACTTTCAATAAGATATTGCACTAATGTCACATGAAGTTCAGAAACACAAATTCTAGTCAGTGGAAATATTTTGGTTTTGAAATCTGATTTTGGTGTTGACCACTTTTCTGAGCAGCGGTCGAAGATTTCAGTTGCCCCACCATCGAGTCAATCTATCAAATGCTCCAGACAAGGGCTCTCAGAGCTGTTGCTGAGGAGTAATTTAGGGTTCTGTTCGCTGCAGAACAGTGTTTAGATTTCTTGAAGAGAAGCGTGATATGAAAGCGTTTGGTGGTGGGTTTGCTCTATTATTTACTGCATGGGAGAGATATACCAAGACAAATGCTGCTGACCTTCTCTCCAGGTGCCTGTATCCATTATGAAGCAAACTTTCAGGCATCTTCTTTCCCTCATAACCGTTCACTCCAGGGGCTGTGTTTTGAAGTTCCAGAGGCAAATTCTCAGGTGATGCATATATCCCTCATGATCTGAACGTTCAGGGTTCTTCTTCCCGTGATAACTGTTCACTCCGGAGCCTGTACTTCAGGTTCCAAAGGCAGACTTTCAGGGGAGACCCGTAAACACATGCAAAGTAGACTTTTGGGAAGCAAAACTTTCAGTAAAAATATTTAATGGAGTAAAATAACAAAAGGGCTGGCTCAAGATGGGTACCTACACAGAGGTCCACCCAAACTACAAACTTTTGTATCTTTACAAATCAAGATCCAGTCCAATAGCAAAATTTTGCCACTAGGTCCATTGCTCCCCATTGGACCCTTTTTCCCTGACTCCACATGGGCCTCTGTTTTGTTCAGTTGTAGACATTGCTTTTGTTCCATTACCTTCTCTGGAGTCTGCACCAAACCGCGCTGGGGTGGGTCGAGTGCATCCACCACAGGAGCATGTCTCACATTGGGATCACTGACCTAGTTAGTCCCTAGGAAAGGGACAGGGATCCCACATCAACCTCGGCTACCAGCCCTGAATGCCCTAGGATTATGGTGATTAATACAAGTTTTCAGATCCATCCAAACTGAGAAGAAGGTCCCTCCATTTATATCTTACTAACGATGTTATGTTATACTCACATGTAGAAGAAATCTTGAGATCGGGCAGCTTAGCCACATTTCAGAAACGCTGGATTCTACTCTCTGCACATACTCTCTAGTCTCACTTCTCTATAAAACCAGAACTCAAAAAATTATCCACAGAAATTTGAATACTAACTCCTCTCTTTTTCTTTCTTTCATTCCATATGTCTGCTTTAGTAGCTAAAACATACTATTTACAAGGCAAGACCTCTTTCTTCCCCCAGGCACCAAAATAATTGTAAAAAGTCAAGATTCCAGTCACTTTTTTTTTTTTTTTTACATAATTTACGACCGTGTGACGTTATCGGACCCAGCAGGCTGGCTTTCCAGAAACAACACCACTGTTGAGCTGGGATGGAGGTTAAGGAGTATTCTGAGACTGAAAACCTTAAACAAAATTCATTGACAGGACTCAATGCCAGATGTAACATCAAAGTCCAGCTCCTGAGTGCTGATTTTGGTGCTCTGAAACAAGTTTTCAAACAAGAAGGGATGGCTGATATCCTGGAAGCCCTGCTGATGCCACATGCCACAGTCAGGCATGGGAGATGTGTGAACCTGGCCCTGGTGGAAACTGACCTTCTCCTGCCATGGGACCTTCACGCTTCACCAGGTACCACTTAATCCTGCTCAATACTTCACTTCCACATAGTGCATCCAGCTTTATCTTGAAAATAATAAGCCACAAAAAATTCACAAATTCCCATTTGTTTCAGTGGTAATCGCACAGACAATGAAAATGTGTTTGCTTTATCCTTCATTTTTCTTCAGCATTGGTTGTTGGCCACTCCTTCTCACAGTGACACTGAGCTTGTCAATGTCCTCCTGCCATTTGCCTAGCCTCAATCAATTGTCACTATGTTTGTGGATCCAATTTTTCACTGCACCATTGAATTAACACTAGACCTGTGTTCAGTAGCAGGAGCAAGCACTCGCTGTGATGCTGTGTGCCTGTGATTCCTACTTCTGCCCTGTGCAGCTCTGTTTACAAATCCACATAGCAGGAAAATTGTAGTCTGCCTATGTATCTCCACGGCACTTCACAGACTTCAAGCATTATATCCACAACAAGCATGTCTGTACCACAGCATCTCAGATGGTATATCCGTGCTAGCATATAACATCAGTAGAGACCCCTAACAGAGACCAATCTAGAATATCTGAGGTTTTTTTTCCTTTGCTGGGGTTATTCAACTGATTCCACATATTCTGTAAACTTGTGTTTTTCATGTGCTGATTCACAGACCCGCACTGGGGAGTGTAGTAGGGAAAGATGCACACAGGCTGCTGCAGAGACTTGAAAATGAGGAAGCTTTAGCTCGCCGGAGGAAAATACTTGAAAGATTTTAAAAGTCTGCAAATGGAGAGGACTTGCTGAGCTTACACCACAGGGTATTTTTTCTTACACTTTCACCAGCAAATCTGTGTTATTTGGATCAGATTCTTTCATACCACAGATAAATTCCTTTCTTAAAAACTTGAAAGTTTAACAGACAATGGCAGCTATCAAAACAGTATCTATTTCTCTCTGTTGATGATTAGAGTAACGAAGTATACAATCTTAAGGTTTTGAGGTCTGGCTCCTAGGCATCAATTAACCATTTAAAATGATTAATCAGTAATAAAAGCAGCGAAACTCTGCAAATGGACTTCAGGACAACCCACACAACACCACTGGGCAGTTGTTGTGATTTTAATAGAAATAAAACACACACAATTGCATCCCTGCCCCAGAAAGTCTTCAAAGGTTAAGTAATAAAAGGTTTGCAAATATGATGTGTAGAATTCTATGTAATATGGGGAAAATTTAAGGCTCATACTTTAACTGATAAAGGTACTGATCTTTACAGCTAGGAAAAAGAAAGAGTTATCAAGAGTGATGTACAAATCCAGACTTTTGACTATTCTATTCGGTACTTAATGTGGCATGAGAACAGAGGATATTAATGAAAAGAGAAGGTGAACAGTTAAAATTGAGTCAGACAGCTTCCTGTGGATAGAAAAATGTCTGTGATTTATCTGAAGCATCTAACACAGCTTTGGGTTCATTTGAATTTTCTGCATTGTCAGTAATTGCAGCAGGAGCTTGTACTTCCATAGCAACTTCCACCAATGATCCCAAATGCCTGAAAACACAATTTCAAGAAATCTTCACCTGCAAATGCCAATCTACCCACTTCAAATGACCCTGAGCATGCCTTAATTAAGACAGAAGCATGCTGAAGTCTAGATGAGATACAGAAACAGGTAACCCAGATTTCAGCCATGGGTCCTGTGACAGACATGGAGGATTATATTCTCCTTCGGATAATGTATGAAATGCATTGGTTTTATTTGCTATAGCAGCAGACGTTTGTTATTATGAGTTAACGCATAGCTGCAGTTGACAGACATAAAAAGGAAATAAAATTGAATGAATCGCTCTCTCGCAGGCTGCTCCCCCTGGCCCCCGTCTCTGCCCCTTGCCACATCTGGCACTGGGAGCCCCTCAAAGCAGGGAACTGAGGACGCCATGCAATAACCCTCCTCCGTGTGACATCTAGCGTTGGCTTGGGTGAAGGACAAGCCCCTACGAGCCCTTTGCTTGAAGCCCTGCAGCTTTGCAGAGGGGATGCTGGAGCCCCCTCAGTCTCACCCCCAAAAATCCAGCAGCAAGCAGGTCCCCTCCCTCATTTCTGACTTTCACGTCGCTTACACAGACAACTTGGCACCCTTTCTTCTGCAAGTCTGTGCTCAGCCAGCTGCTTTTCACAGAATCACAGAATGTCAGGGGTTGGAAGGGACCTCGAAAGCTCATCCAGTGCAATCCCCCCATGGAGCAGGAACACCCAGATGAGGTTACACAGGAAGGTGTCCAGGCGGGTTGGAATGTTTGCACAGAAGGAGACTCCACAACCTCCCTGGGCAGCCTGGGCCAGGCTCTGCCACCCTCACTGAGAAGAATCTTCTTCTCAAATTTAAGTAGAACCTCTTTTGTATTTGAATGGGCAATGTTTTGGCAGCAGAAGCCCCCTCCCAAGGGTCTAACCAGGGAATGGCCACAGCACGGACAATGCTGTGCAGCCACCCACCAGCCAGAAGGGGTAATGGGATCAAGCTGGAACACAAGAGGTTCCACTTAAATTTGAGAAAAAACTTCTTCTCAGTAAGGGTGATAGAGCACTGGAACAGGCTGTCCAGGGGGGTTGTGGAGTCTCCTTCTCTGGAGACATTCCAACCCGCCTGGACATGTTCCTGTGCGACCTCACCTGGGCGTTCCTGCTCCGGCAGGGGCATTGGACTAGATGATCCTTTGAGGTCCCTTCCAATCCCAAACATACTGTGAAACTGTGAAACTGTGATCTGCCAGGGCTGCAACAATATACCTGTGTTATCAAAAAAAACTAAGGCTTCCCAGACCTCTGGCACCTAACCCAAAACTGACTGTTTTGTCATAAACCGCCACAAATTCAATACCCTGCCTGAACCTCTGCTCCACAAAGGGCAGAGGGGACAGCTGGGGACCCCAGGCTCAGGGGGTGTTGGCACTGCTCTCTCACATCGCAGCTGTTTCTTGGTGCTGGAGAGGACTGTCTTGCCAGACACTATAAAGGAAAGAAGAGAAAAGAGCCCAGAGTTTACAAATGTCATCGAAGTTGTCCCAATCACTTTTCCATGCCAAAGGGAGTGGGAAGAAAGTGCATCATTATGCCGCAGTTATCTGATAACAGCAGTGGATTTGCTTTGCCCCTTCTAGCAAGACTATTAGTAGCACTGGAAATAAATTAATCAAGTGTATTTCAGCTGAAGAGTGAATAAAATAGGGTTTCATGGGCATTCTCTTGGTAGTACAAGATCATCTCATAACCAAAAACCAGCTGAGGAAATAAACTTCACTGAGTGGATTTTAGTGCACTAATTTCCATGCAAATTGCAAGGAATGATGGAATTGTATTTTAGATTCTTAATTGGATGTGAATGTAATGGCCACTGCTATGTGAAGTTACTGACATTTGTAATTTCAGTCCTTGTCAGTGGACAGGCCAAATAAATAAAGCACAGAAAAGAGTTTTTCAGAGGTTCCCAAAAGTATTATTAAAAAAAAAAAAAAAAGAAAAAAGAAAAAGTAGAAAGCAAACAGTACTTATGTCCCTCAATCCTCTTGATATAGTAAACCTACACGCAGATTTTCACCTTCCTTAGTATCCCATCTTTATCAATTATTGTCAGAGGAAAAAGCAAAATTTGCAACAGTCTTGTTGACTGGCTGATAAGAAAAAGGAATATGCTTTTAAACCTGTGGCTTGCAGTTTCCATTTGAAATGGTATTTCTGGCTTAAGATTAAATTTGCCATTTTAGCCAAGGTCATCTTGGGATATAATGAAAGGCAAAGGCTATAGGAAGATGCAGGGGTTTTAATCCCTCTAACTGATATAGTAGTTTAGGAAAACAAAATAAAACAAAACATTTTTATAGAGAATGAGAAAAAGAAACCCTTTCAACCCTCTGTTGCAGGAGGAAAGCTGAGAAAGAGCCCCTGGGAGTGCAATGCCTTGTTTTTCCCCTCCCCATGAAGACTTGAATCTGAATATTGCTAAATTTTTACAGTCCATTGATACACAAAAAGCTATCATGTACTCCAACATAGCTAAAAAGATACCATGAAATTCAAGGATATTCCTGCTCGATGCAAGAAGATCCTTGGAGAAAGTGTGTGGGACATTTTCCTTGTAAGAAATCAGAAATGACCACCAATTCAAAGGCCACATGAGGTCACTTTCTCTTATTAAGTGGAAGCATCAACAGATGGAGTATTTGAGACTGATTCATCCTGGCACTGCCGGAAACTAAATCAGATTGTGAGAAAGACACCTCATATTGCAAAGGACAGCAACTAATCACAAAGCTAACAACAAAAAAAACGGTGCCCATACTCAGCTACTCACAGGAAATAGAACTGCCAGTGAAGTGGCAGAGAATTAAATGACCAAGAAAGTAATTTAAGTAGTCTTGGCTTATAAAGCACTGATATTTTAATTCAAAATGCCCCATCACTATCAGTTATTGAGGCCATCAGTTTAGAGTTGTGAGGGCAGAAGGACAGAAGCTTTAGTGACAACAGCTTAGAAGTTCCTTCAGTCAAAGGCAATTAAGTCCAGAGTAGTTATGGGGGACAGAAAGGGAAACAGATGGGAAGAGGAAATCCTGGACAACAGCTTCAACTGCTTCTCCCCATTGTGGTGAAGGAAGAAAGTTACTTCCCAACCAGCAACAGCTGTGGCCCTACAGCACATGCAGGTTGGGTTTGTGTACTGTAATCACCTCTCTCATTGGGATGCTACCAAGAGCACTTTGGCACTGACATAAATAATCATTAATAAAAGTGTTCTCACTTAAACATGGGGAAAAAAAAAAAAAGAGAAAGAGAAAGAGAGAGAAGAGAGAGAGAGGGAAGGGAGGAAAAGGAAGGGAAAAGGGAAAGGAAGGGGAAGGGGAAAGGGGAGGAAAGGAAAGGGAAGGGGAGGAAAAGGGAAGGAAAAGAAAAGGAAGGAGAGGGAGAGGGGGAGGGAGGAGGGAGGGGGAGGGAGAGGGGACGAGAAGGGAGGGGAGGGGAGGGGAGGGGAGGGGAGGGGAGGGGAGGGGAGGGGAGGGGAGACCACATTCTCCTTTCTTCTCTGAGGAGCCCCTGAGACTCCTTCTCTCCAAATTACACCAAGCCAGAGCCCTCAACCACTTTGCACAGGACAAGCCTTCCAGCCCTTCCACCAGCTTTGTTGCCCTCCTCTGGACACCTTCCAGAACCTTCACATCCTGCTTCAGTTGTGGGGTGCAGAACAGCATCAAGAATAACACACAATACTCCTTCAGCCTTGCTGGAGTTTTGGGAGCTGCCAGTTTTGTCTGGGAAACCTTAAGCCTTCCAGCTGTGAACGGGAACTAATGATACTGCTGAGCCATCTCTGTAAAATTCCTCAGACCTGCGGCGCCAGCATCAGCAGAGCCCAAGCAGGGCAACAAGTGTGTGCAGGAGCAGAGGAAGAAGCCCCAAGCTGCTCTGCTAAGGGGAATGAGAGGAAAGGGGGTGGCATGGCAGCAAGACAAGGGGGAGGAAGCAGTGTGGCTGGGGATAGCAACCCCACCTGCACTGGTAGTAACACCGAGACTTGCTCTGCGGTTGTCAGGTCTGTATTTTATTTTACTGACTGATAATGACTCCCAGAGGGCTGGGAGCCCTAGAGGGCCAGCTCATGCCCCAGCTGCTGGCCCAGCCCTGGTTTCGGCAGCTCCTGGGCCGTTCTTCTAGTGCTGCCGGCTGGGGGGCCTCTTCGGGGCTGGAGAAGAGTCCTCGGGGCTGCCAGCCTTCCTCTTCAGGGCTTGCCGTGGCCCGGCAGAGCTGCCTTCTCTACCCCGGCTGGGAGAAGATGGACGTGGTCCAGCCTCGTCAGGCTCCTCCTGGGGCTCTGCCTGCAGCCCAGGGGCAGGAATCGGGGCAGAGGGAGGGCTGCCGGGCCCGTGCTGAAGGGCAGCTGCTGAGGTGCTGGGGAGGAGGTCCACGTTGGCGCCTTCAGAGCTGCTGGAGGAAGCTGGGCCAGGCGTGGGAGATCGTCCTGGGGAGACAACGGGGCCAGGGGCAGCCGCGGGGCTGCCTTCCCGCTCCCCGGCAGCATGGCCGTCCTCCAGGCCCAGCCGACGCTCAGCCTCCCTGCTGCCGAGCTGCGCAGTGACGTCAATCAGCCGGTGCACAAACGTCGCCGCTCGGTTTTGGAGAGTGGCCTCCAGCAGCTGCACCAGCTGGTCTTCGTCCAGCCCAAAGAGGAGCAGCATGGGGGTGAGGAGCGCCTCCACTGTGCCTGCCCGGGAAGAGCGTGTCCCAAAGAGCCGGCGCAGCTCCTGACGCACCCAGCTCAGGACGGGCTGCAGGAGAGCTGGGTGCTCCTGGAAAAAAGAGGCCCGCAGCCTGGGCCGGAGCCCACGCACAGCAGCCGCGGTCACCATCCCCACAGGCCATGCTGCTCTTGCTGCAGCTCTGCGGGCAGCTGCATTTGCAGCAGCTCGTCCTGCCTGCCGGCCAGCAACTGCTCCTGCCCCAGGGGCTGGGATGACGTGCTCCTGGAAGTCGTCATCCCCCCGCACGGAGTGCAAGATGGACGTCACCCTCCTCTTGCACAGGGGGCACTCGGGCTTGCTCTCAGCCCACCGCACAATGCATGGGTAGCAGAATTGGTGCAGGCACGGCACCACGTAGCTGGCCTCCTCCCAGCTCTCCAGGCAGATGGCACAGCGCCTGTCCAGCTCCGAGGCCATGGTCTCCACGTCCTTCGGTGGGTTGGCGGGAGCTGTGGGTGTCGAGCTGCTCCCTCTCACCGGCGCTGCAGCAGCCGCTGTCACACTAGAAAACCAAGAGAGGCCACAGTTGTTGGCTGGCGCAGGGAGAGCTGGAAGAAAAGCCCAGGTGCCTCCAGAAGGAAAGCCTCCCAGCTCCCCAGGGTGCGCTGTCCCTGCCCAGCTCACCTCTGCTGCCGCCAGCGAGCCGCCTCCTGCCGGCCCCGCTTGCCTGATCCTGGCAGGGCCCAGCAAAATCCTCCGATGGCTCTGGGGTTGCCCACTGAGAGTTGCAGGAACAACTCCCCGAACACAACACCAGCACCGACAAGAGCCTCTCTCAACACTCCAAACCGCGCCAACTCACTCGGCTGGAGTGCAGTCACAAGACAGCTGGGTGACGCTCGGCGCCCAGCTATAAGCTGAGAGGGACACCTGGTCACAATGGACTGCTCGGCAACGTCATAGTCCATTGCGACATGACATCAGAGCTTGCGTCAGGAGAAATCTTAGAGGAAGACCAGCATCTTCTGTCCTGCCTCTGGCTTCTATTTATCTGGACTGAGACATAAGACTCTGTGTGTCTATCCATGCTTTTAAACCTCTTTTCATTTGTAAGACAAAATGATCCAGTTCCTGTTTCATATGTGACTAAAAGAAAATAAAAAAATAAAAAAAATACATAGAACCCCCAGCACCCCACGAGAAAGCTTTCTTTTCCTCTAAAATATGAAGAACTCAAAAGACCAGTAAGCACATAACTCCTCCTGATTTTCAGGAAGAATGATATCTAATATAGCCCTTGTTTTTCTGTCTTTTCCTTTCCTTGTCTTCTTCGTACATGTTAGTAAGTCAGTAAAATTAGGAAATGCCTAAGATCACAGAATCACAGAATGTCAGGGATTGGAAGGGACCTGGAAAGCTCATCCAGTGCAATCCCCCCACCAGAGCAGGAACACCCAGATGAGGTTACACAGGAAGGTGTCCAGGCGGGTTGGAATGTCTGCAGAGAAGGAGACTCCACAACCCCCTGGGCAGCCTGGGCCAGGCTCTGCCACCCTCACTGAGAAGTTTCTTATCAAATTTAAGTGGAACCTCTTGTGTTCCAGTTTGAACCCATTACCCCTTGTCTTAGCATTGGCTGTCACCGAGAAGAGGCTGGCTCCATCCTCCTGACACTCACCCTTTATATATTCGTAAACATTAATGAGGTCAGCCCTCAGTCTCCTCTTCTCCAAGCTCAAGAGCCCCAGCTCCCTCAGCCTTTCCTCACACGGGAGATGCTCCACTCCCTTCAGCATCTTGGTGGCTGCGCTGGACTCTCTGCAGCTGTTCCCTGTGTTTCTGGAACTGAGGGGCCCAGAACTGGACACAATATTCCAGATGTGGTCTCACGAGGGCAGAGTAGAGGGGCAGGAGAACCTCTCTGACCTACTGACCACCCCCTTCTAATCCACCCCAGGTACCATTGGCCTTCCTGGCCACAATGGCGCAGTGCTGGCTCATGACCATCCTGCTGTCCCTCGGGACCCCCAGGTCCCTTTCCCCTACACTGCTCTACAACAGGTCGTTCCCCAGCCTATACTGGAACCTGGGGTTGTTCCTGCCCAGATGCCAGACTCTACACTTGCCCTTGTTCTGTTTCATTGCATTTTTCCCCACCCAACTCTCCAGATAATGACTCCCAGAGGGCTGGGAGCCCTAGAGGGCCAGCTCATGCCCCCCTCCAGTCTGTCCAGGTCTCTGGATGGCAGCACAGCCTTCTGGCGGGTCAGACACTCCTTCCAGCTGGGTGTCATCAGCAAAGCTGCTGATAGTACACTCTATTCCCTCATCCAAATCATTGATGAATATATTGAGTAGTACTGGTCCCAGTACCGACCCTTGAGGCACTGCACTAGACACAGGCCTCCAACTGGACTCTGCCCCATTGGCCACGACTTTCAGGCTTCTTTCCTTCAGCCAGTTCGCACTCCACCCCCCTACCCCAGCATCCAAACCACACTTCCTCACTTTAGCAGCAAGGATGCTGTGGGACACTGTGTCAAATGCTTTACTGAAGTCAAGGTAGACCACATCCACCGCTCTGCCATCATCTATCCACCTCGTTATCTGAATTTTATCTGAACCTGGGATAAGCAAGAACAGACTAGGATGGAGGGGAAGGGAGAGGGCAAGGGAGAGGGCAAGGGGAGGGGAAGGGGAGGGGAAGAGAAGGGAGGGGAGGGGAGGGGAGGGGAGGGGAGGGGAGGGGAGGGGAGGGGAGGGGAGGGGAGGGGAGGGGAGGGGAGGGGAGGGGAGGGGAGGGGAGAGGAGGGGAGGGGAGGGGAGGGGAGGGGAGAGGAAGGGAGGGGAGGGGAGGGGAGGGGAGGGGAGGGGAGGGGAGGGGAGGGGAGGGGAGGGGAGGGGAGGGGAGGGGAGGGGAGGGGAGGGGAGGGGAGGGGAGGGGAGGGGAGGGGAGGGGAGGGGAGGGGAGGGGAGGGGAGGGGAGGGGAGGGGAGGGGAGGGGAGGGGAGGGGAAGGGAGGGGAGGGGAGGGGAGGGGAGGGGAGGGGAGGGGAGGGGAGGGGAGGGGAGGGGAGGGGAGGGGAGGGGAGGGGAGGGGAGGGGAGGGGAGGGGAGGGGAGAGGAGAGGAGAGGAGAGGAGAGGAGAGGAGAGGAGAGGAGAGGAGAGGAGAGGAGAGGAGAGGAGAGGAGAGGAGAGGAGAGGAGAGGAGAGGAGAGGAGAGGAGAGGAGAGGAGAGGAGAGGAGAGGAGAGGAGAGGAGAGGAGAGGAGAGGAGAGGAGAAAGGAGAAGCAATAGAAAATCTCTGCCAGAGGAGAAAATAAAGATCGAACAGACATTGTGCAGGGGTTTTGCTGCTTTGCCTGATAATGGTATCTGAAACATGAGTTTAGAAAATACAAGTACTGGGAGACAACATAATTAATTGTTGTCGATGTGAATGTATTTCCTCTGTTCTAGACATTGCTATTTGTATATTTTAGCAATAGGGCGGGTGTTTTTAGTTTAGTTGGTATTTACCTTTGTTGCTTACATATGACTAAAAAAAGATAACACAATACCCACCAAATCGGTAGACACTAATCCTGAAGTAGGATCTGATAAATGACAAAGGCTATCATACATGTTACCTAGAAAAGGTATGTCTCTGACTCATGTCAGGTAACTTTGACAAGTAAATGATAATCAGCAGGCCACATACTTCTCAAAATTTTATTTATTTACTTTAGCTTTATTGTTTCTTGAACAGTGAAATAAATTAGAAGAATGTGCCATGCCTCAACACACATGAAGAAAGTATAATCTGAGTGCAGCTGGTTCACTGGAAGAACAATTACACCCTCTCCTTCCCGAGTTTCTCTACACATAAGCACATTTATATTTTAGACAATAATTTTGTCACGCGTCAACCAGCCAAGGCCCCTCCAACAAAGCATGCCAGTAGTTTATCCTTTGGACTTAACCATGCTCTTCTTTGCAGTTCTCCTACACCCTTTGCTATTCTTGCCAGGTTTTTCATCCACTGCCCCAGAACCTGCAAAACCTTCACCAGAGATTTGTCTCTCCCAGACAGCCATGCGTGTTTCTTACAGAAAATAACCAGGATTTTCAGAAATGCACAGCTCACCTAAGCTTTTTTCCCCAGGTACAATACCCTGAAGTTTCAAGCTTCAACAGGACAGTGCTTCTGTAAATCTCCCTCAGTTGACACATTGCAAAAACTTCTTTCTCCTCCTTTTCCCCCAGCTCACTTGCAGAAATCTCTAACCGCCTCTGCCCTTTTATGCCTGAAAGGAAAAGGCTTTGTGTGTGCTCTCCCTTTAATCAAGCTTGACCAAATGCTCCATAAACGGGCCTGGTGCTGCTTCAGTAAAATGCACAGGCAGGAAAGAAAAACAACCTGATGTTTCAGGATTGTTGTTTTACAAGGACAGACTGATAGCCGAGAGCTTTATTTGCTGCAGAACCTTTGTTGCTGTTCGTCTTCTCAGTGAAGAGGAGGAAAAAATTGCGCACTCTTACTTTGAGGTTAAATCCGAAAATTGATCCTAATAGTGTAACAAATGCCAGATTTCTCTTGAAATAGCCAGTCCACCAATGAGGAAAACACGAAGAAGCATTTTCACTGAAAACACACATTTTTACACTCTCATTAGTGTTTTTGGCTTTTATAAAGGATACACGACCCAGCCACAAAGACTGAAATGGTGAGGGAAAGACTATATTTTTTCTCTTCAATTTTGAGCAACTTTAACAGTGGCCATAATGAAAAATATATTATTATAATAAACACTGGAATTTCCCAAGTCAGTTCATCATAACAGTATCAATAAAATATACCTCATAGTTATTAGTGAAAACCTTTATGCCTCAAAGGGGACTTTTGAACGTGTTAGTGTCTGTCTATAACCTGAGAGGCTTTTTTCTTTTCATTTTTCCCACGCAGGCATCAGATTCAACTCTTATACCACAAGCCATACAATATTCAGTGTTTTTCTTGAAGCTCTCTATCATGCAACCGTGCAGACTTTATTACAAAGTTAAAATGTTCAGTTTAGTAGTTTCCAAGCAAAACCTGAGAAAAAGGTTTGAACCAATAACATTCCAGTTTCCAAAGTTAGAAATTAATTTTCTTAAGAAATTTACAATGTCTCAGGACCTAAGGAGTTTTCTTGAGTGTCTGCAATTGACAATAATTTTCTTTGTTAAAAATATTAAGCCTGAACTGAATTAAAAATAACAAGAAGACCTGTCTTACCTCACAGTTTTGTACTGGTGGTAGGTAGAGAAACATTGTCACCATTATTGTCACTTGTTTTAAAATAGGAGAAAAGAGCCTGTCATAAAAGATGAAGTGACTGAATTACAATGGCTGCAGATCAAGGAGAAGCTGAGGTAGCTGCATGCACTGTAACTCTAAAAATCTCAGAATGAATGTAAAAAAACATACCTTCCTATTTTTCTGTTACTCAGTCTATGACATATTATGGCCACAACTTGAAACTCTTGTAGGTATTGCCAAAAAAAGGGGGGGATTTAATCAGATTTTCAAAGGGAGTTTTTGTTGCCTACTTAAGACTGAGGTTAAAGCTTCTTGCAGCCATGACATGTGGGCAATGTGTAACTGTTGGTGCCATGGGGTGTGTGGTGGTAGAAACCTATATTTTAGTGTTGTGGAGGTCAGGTCATGCGAGGTCAGAGAGCTTCAGGAGTCAAGACACATCTGATTAGGGTAAGAGCATCAACGGGGTGAGAAAAGGGTTTTAGAAAACACGACAAGGTTGCAAAACAAGGCTGAGAAAATAGTCGCAACACCAGGGACCAATGAACACATCAGCAAAACATGATGCAATACTGAGACCTAAGAGAAGGATATTGTCACAGTAGGTAAAAAATGAAAGTTTACACTGGCATTTTGGCCACCAAGGTGTCTTGGGAGACCCAAGGGTTGGATATTCAGAAAGGATTTGCACATGTAGAGGAGATGCAGTCTCTCTCTCCCTTTCCCAAAGCCCTTCATAAGGTGGGGTCAAGGAGCTGGGGAGGTTCCTTGCACTACGGATTAAAGGACTGATTAGCAATTTAAGGAGAGAACTGAGGAAACACCGACCTGCAGTAGCCAGGTGAGGAAGGGATTTTGAGATGAACCTGGTGCAGGTGTTGGCTGAAAGCTGAGGATGGGTACCAGGAGCCTCTAAGACAAGTGCCAAAGTGAATGGACAGAGACTCTTATAGACAAAAGGGAGATCACTATGATCAGCTTATAATAACACCAAACTATAGTCTAGAACAAATAGCAGACAGAGGTTTGTAAAGCCAGGGGATGCATCGTCTCCCAAGCAAACACATATGCCAGCATCCCACAGTCAGCCTGGAGAGACTTTGGGAAGAAAAAGGTTTATCAACAGTAACAGAAAATCTTACATCCTTCTGTAATATTTGAGACAGTACCTGGCTTGGCTAAGCTTCCAGTTCTGATTTCAGAGGTACATTTGTGGCTTCCACAAAATGCAGACCATGAAAACTGAAATGGAACTGTGCTCATGGTGAACAGAGCTTCCTCGTTAATCATTTTCTGTCTGAATGTTTGATATTGCAAATAGTCACATCTTACAGTTCTCTCTGTTAACCCAGCCATTTTGAACCTGGTCCTGAACACACAATGAAGCAAAACATGAACATTTTATCATGTATTTATTTAGTTGTCTTTGGCTTTATATTGGTAAAGACTGACTCTGGATATGATGTTAAACATGTTATGTAATAAGATACTTATTACGTTCATAAATATTGGAGAAAAGCCTCAAATCCCAGATGCATTGAACCATTTAGTATTGAGAAATATTTTGCACAAGCCCAAATCCACTTGAAGAACAAGTATGAGGAGTTACTAAACTCTTGTAAGACCAAGCTATTCATGCTACAGAATTTCTTCATGATGCTTAGACACAACATATTTGCATGCAGTGTCTTGAAGCAGTATGCTGCTGTAAAAAATACGGCTTGCTTTTACTCTGTAGATACGATTAGCAATTCGTACACTAATTTTTTAAGCTATCCCATGGTTTCCTTCCTGCCTCTGGTCCATGTCAGCACAGACAATATCAATCTGATGATGATATAAAACTGACATTGTAGCCACCCGAAGAAATCCTTTGAATAGCTGAAAAGAATTATCAGTTCTCACTGACCCAAAAAGTATGTTGTATATTCACAAGACATCTTAATATTTGACACCTCCTTGACTAGTTTCCAGTAAAAAAAGAAGTCTCAGAGCCACTAGGGCATCCAACATCAACAAGAATAATTTTTAAGGTGATGAATTACCTCTAAAGATATCAAATACCTCCTCTGTTCAGGCCATTTTTCCCCTTGTGAGATTTTGAGAAAAAATACCTGATTCTTTTTCCCTTTTATTTTTCCTGACTTTTCAAGCTTTTTGTCCCCCACCCTTTGGAAATCTAAGTAAGCAATTTTACTTTTGAACAAATATACAGTGAAGCGAATAAATTTTGTCACTTCTAACTGCCTGACAAACTGTAGCTCAGAAATCAGGCAGCTACGTGTCTGCTGCAGGAAGGGTGTAAGAGAGCGCAATACCATTCCTTATAATGCAAAGATTTCCATTCTGTTATTGTCATCCTGCTGGATAGTTCATCCAGAGATGTTTTGCCCTGAGGTATAACTATATGGGTTTAATTTCTGTGAGTGTGTGAAGTTGAAGAAGTCATAAGCTTCAATAAAATCCATGTAGTTCAATATTTCTCGCTCTCAGATGTGGAGAGGCTGATCTTGGAGGGAGACTTAACTAATATCCACCAAAACTTATCCCCAGGCAGTGATTTTTTTTCATAGTATTTCTCTAGTCTCTGGCTCTTCTTCCTTATCCACTCATGCAATATTTATATATTTGTAATGTTTGTGCTAAAACTGATGCTTTCCCCCATTGTTAAAGGAAGGCTGGTTGAAATGTCTCCTTCTGTTTGCATTTCCATGTACCACATGAATTTGTACAACCATTCCTTGCTGAATTTACATGGTGGGGCAAATATTTTTCCCCATACCATCCTGACTGCAAGTGAGAGATCCCAGATGGCATTTTTAGCAGCAGATGCAACTTCCTATACTTCTTAATTTCGGAGTGAGCAATTCAAAGCAAATAGAACTTCTCACTTCAGGCAGAGGTGGTTTTGGTTCACGTCGATACTTGTGGAAGGGCACAACCTGCCTCGCTGCCTGGCAGATGTGACTTGTCACTGCCACCCTCCATGAAGGGAAATACACTTCTTGCTACCTCTAGTCAGGGGAAAGAGACGTACAGGTTTGCATTAGATCCTGATTACGTTGTGCTACAAGGCTAATGAGCATAAGAATAGCTCCCAAACATGAACCCAAAACTTGCGCTGATTAAAAACATTCACTCAGCAAGCTGTAAAACTGAAACTGTACTTGCCATAAACCAGAAAAGAGTCATTAAGAAACTGGATGTTTAAGATCCAAACTAAGGTTGGTACTGGTCCTTTGATCTAGGAAGATCCCTTCTTCCCTCCAGCTGTACAGTTAAGTCTCAGCTTATTCAAACATATTCTGGCCCAAGTTTCAAATAGGTTTATTTAACTTCTCAAAACAAGATTACCTAAGTCACAGCATAGGATTCCTCCCCTGTTCTGCTTTCTGTGATACTTGAAGTAATGATCTTGCATCAGTCATTCAGCACATCTCTGTGCCTTTACATTATCCTGGAATCTCCTATCATGGGTGATTTAAAGCACCTGAGAACAAATACTGGAGTGCTAATGATCTGATATGCACAACAGTATGTTCATACTTCTTCCTAAGAATCCTTGCTGAATTTCTCCTGCATTCAGCTTGCACAGAAACACACAAATGTTTGGGTGAACTTATGAAATACCGGGAAACAGCTGCAGAAAGGTCCTCAATTTGTAACTTGACTATTACCTACACCCTATGTCACAAAAGTGGTCATGGCACGATTTACATTTGAAGAGTCTGTGCTTGGGGTAAGGCAATATAACTGATGAAAGGAGAACTTGGTTTCTCCAGTTTTCAGAATGTGAAATCCCATTTACTCTTGATTTAGTCTGTTCTTAAAACATGTGAGATAACTATTTTATAAAGATTCACACTAATAAAGTGAGATTAAGGCTATTAAATATTTGTAGTTTCTCCTTGCTCTGGGAGAGACAATTCTCATTATGATACATAATACATAATTTGAAAAAAAATCTGTCAGCATTTATTAACCTTGGAAAGATGGAGGACATTACCTAAGGAATCGCACTTCTTGGGTGAGGTGGAGGGGTAGCTGTTGACATTATGTTGAAAGCTGGGAGTTTTTAAGACACTTGACCATGGAAGGATATTAACAATTGTATCCAAGACACACAGATCTCAAAAACACCTATTGTAACCAAAAAAAAAGATACAGGAGTGGTTAAATATTAAGCCTACAGGCGAGATGACAAAGGAAAAGTTTTGGACTACACAGAAGTCTTTTGAGCTCTTTGGTCACTATCAGTGGAGCATGAGTCCAAAATTTACAGACAAAAAGAGTTATTTCCATGTGAGACCAACTAGAGGCATTTATACTCTGGCTGTTGCACAGAATATATATGGATCAAGATTCAAAGAGGTATCACTCCCATGAGGAGATCACAGAAAACATCAAGAGGCAGTCCTGGATTTCCAAATACAAACAACACTGGGCTCTTGTAAAAAGGTAAGAAAAACAAAGGAAAATAATGTGTGTGAGTTATGATCAGAGAGGTTGACAAGCCTGGTTTGATTATAGAATGTTATTTCTTTGCACGGGAAGAGCAAGACCTGTGAACTTAATGGAAGTGAAGTGAAGCTTTGCAGCAGCAGAGGGTAGTTTGGAGGAGGTACAACCTTTAGGAAGGGCGGCTACACCAAGCTGTGAATGTAGCTTTTGAAAAGCCACAATGATTTAACAAAAAAGGAGACATGCTCCCAAAAAAATTGAACTGAAAGTGTCTTAGTAGCCTTACAATTTGTTAGATGGTGTGTATTATCATTTGCTGCAAATTAAACAGTGGTTACAATTGTGTTATGTCAGCTGTTTTAGAACTGGGTAGCTCTAGTAGCAACGTTCATACAGCCAAAACCACCAGTCAAATCACATCAGGAAAGGTTTGAGGTCTGGCGCCTTCAACAAGGTGACAGGTCCCATGGTCTTCCCAGCTGCTTCTCCATGGGATGGGGCTGGCCTGGGACAGGGATTTGCTCCTTCAGTGGCTCAGTGACACCAGCCTCAGGTATCCAGCTTTCTGCCTCTGATGGCACTGCCCTTCTGATGCTCCAGAGCCTTGGAGCAGAATCACAGAATCACAGAATGTCAGGGATTGGAAGGGACCTCAAAAGATCACCCAGTCCAATCCCCCCACCGGAGCAGGAAAACCCAGATGAGGTTACACAGGAAGGTGTCCAGGCGGGTTGGAATGTCTGCAGAGAAGGAGACTCCACAACCCCCCTGGGCAGCCTGGGCCAGGCTCTGCCACCCTCAGTGTGAAGAAGTTTCTTCTCAAATTTAAGTTGAACCTCTTGTGTTCCTGTTTGAACTCCTTACCCCTTGTCCCATCATTGTTTGTCACCAAGAAGAGCCTGGCTCCATCCTCCTGACACTCACCCTTTATATATTTATAAACATTAACAAGGTCAGCCCTCAGTCTCCTCTTCTCCAAGCTCAAGCGCCCCAGCTCACTCAGCCTTTCCTCACATGGGAGATGCTCCACTCCATCATCTTTATTGCCCACACAGCAGCACCAGAACCATCCTCAGTAGCCTGGAGAAATCCCCAGCCCCGTGGCCTTTCTATGAGCAAAGCTGTGCCTGGAATCAGCTGGAGCAGGGCAAGAGAAAAAAGGCTGGGTTTCTGTAATTTTATTCACTTCTCCTTTGGCAAATGTTTCTTTTTTCTGAAATTAGCCCTGATGCTGTTAATGATGCCTTGGACTCACTATTCTGAGTCAATCAAAATACATGAAACTGATTTTCTACACCTGCAAAATGAAGTTTTTACTATATACAACTATGTCCTAAAAGGTAAACGCACTTCTCTGTATAATTACATGTTAACTAGTACTCAGCAAAGCTCAAAAGGCTTTTGTAGACTAAACTCTAAAGTTTTCCTTAATTTTCACATTTGACATCTCTACTTCAGGAGGAATCTTCCACCCAAGAGCAACAGTATGTGATGCTGGATGGTCTAAGCTCTCCCCTTATCTTTTGAAGTTGTTTCATTTCAGCAGTATGTTAACATCAATTCAGGCATCTCGAAAAAATCTTTGTGTGTCCACACTGCCTGTCATTTTGAACTCAAATGTTTGGCTTTACAAGTACAAGCAGCTGCTCCAAGCAGTTTTCAAGGACTGGAGAGTGACTGAAAGTGTAGCCCACTTGTACAAACGCAGGCTAAATGGTCTGTCTTAAAAGTCCCAAAGGACTGAAGTAGCTTTTTAAAAAAACGCTCTTATAACCATAGAGTGCACACATAAACTACTACCAAAGAGCACACACATTTATGCCAATTTATTAAAAACTACAGTAGCATAGGTTTTATATTATATGTAGCTATTATACTGATACGCACATACTGGGAAATCACTGTCTAGTTGGTATAAATTCATCGGTATGAATTCAAATTCCTCTCTAATACAAAGTTAACATGGATTGATTTTCCCATTTTCAAGTCAATACCTACGTACTTTTCCTCCCATCATTCCTCCTGAATTTTTCTCTCTGACAGAACAATTCACTTTCATAATAGTATTATTTTCTGACAATTTTCATCCCTCTGACTGTGCTTTAGAAAATGCCAGTCTGGAAAGGACGCACACAGGGAGGGAGCCAAACTGCTGCCACGAGGACACAGGAGAGAATGGATCAAAATGTCACTTTATGCAATCATGCCTTTTTCCTGAAAGCATCCTCCACTGGTCTCTGCCAGTGGTGGCACAGGGCAAGCAGATAGACCTTTGCTCTGACACGCTTCAGATCCTCTTGCAGAGCTACCTGACGGAGAGGGTTTCTGCAGGACTCAATGAGCTGCAATTGATGTGATATCATTATCAATGGTGCTGTGCTTGGTTTAGGATTCTCTCTGTAACCTGAAAGCATGAGAAAACCAGCATGACGTATTCAGCCTACTGAAAGGAAAACATCTTTATTTTACCCAAAAGAAAGGGAAATAGCTGATATTTCAACCCTGTACCATCAGCCATTTTCAAACTGCGAATACCAGCTCAGGGCCACAGCACAGTTTGAAATCCACTGATTAAGTTTGAAATCCACCGAAGTCCACTGGTTTTGTTAACAGAGAACACATTTGCGTTCAAACACACATTTGGGAGAGACAGGGCATTAGCTCCAGCTGGGCAATCACATCTCTTGGCCACCTCACACTGCAGGTGATGCAGGTTCAGCATCGTCCTTGCAGCCATGCGGTCTGGGGCTGCCTCCTCCCTCACCGAGGGGTCGATGTGGAAAGTGTCCTGATGCGGTTGCTGGTCCTGTCACCCTGCCACATACCATCCTCAAGCGGGATTTTAGCACATCCAGGAGCTGCCATGGTTTAGCATGAACGAGCTGCAGCAGAATGAGAACACGTGTGGCTTTCACAAGCAAAGCGATCCTTCATTGCGCAAGCAAACAGCACCCTCTGCAACATCTGCTGGTTTTTTCCCCATTTTCTAAGCTTATTAAAAAATATATTGAAAATATGTGACACATGAGTGAGCCCAAGATTTCTTTAAACAGTGAAGTGAGCAGCATGGGATCCTACTGCCTTTGGAATGAAAACTTCCATCACCTGCTTAGGAAACTAACCTTTTTTCTTTTTCTTTTTAACAGGGCCTTTAGTAAATACAGACTTATTGCCAGGGTCTGCTGCAGATCTTCAAGTATGACCTCTGCCAAACCTCTGCATTACTTCTTTCCCGTACAACATAGGAACATTAAGTGTAATTTTTACTCTGACCACTGCCGTGTGAGATACACAGGACTAAAGTTCCTGTCATCCTCCTGCTACCAAAGACAAACACGTAATTTATTCTCTTTCCTAGACTGATTACCTCCTGTCTTAAAGTAATAGGGACTGACATGGGACTTCTCATCACTACACAATGCAACTTCTTGAGCTTAAAACTAGAAGTCACATAATTGCTCATTAAGACTGCTGCATCTGTGCAGGACCACCACCAGTGTTTGCCTTCCTTTAATCTTCCCCATTCTCCTGACCATCCCAAAAGCAGGACACTGGACCATATACAGCTCCAATTCATTTCTTCTGGCTATTGGCTGCTGAAGATCTGGAGGCTCTTTCATAGCATAATTAATCCCTTCCCATCCTTGCAATAAATTCCTCACTAATACATCTCAAGGTTCCATTTATATCTTTTTTATCTGCAGTTATACAGGAGAGGTGATGGCTGCCCCACTTGAAAATATTTATTTGGCATGAAAACCAAGATTTGCAATCAAATCACACTTTGCAGGCTCTCAGGTTTTTACTTCTGTGTGTGTTGCTGGAGTGTTTAAATGATACACCTTTTCCTGAATGATATTTCCATCCTTAAAATCACACTTCTTGGCTTCACCAGGCTAACAGCTTTACACGATCTCTAAGCTTTTGTTAGTGCTTCATCCAGACAACATATCCCTTTCATAATTTGTTAGGAAAATCAATGCGCTCATCAAGGCCTATGCACGACTGCTTACAATAAAAAATACAAGTTGTATGTTCTCTGAAAAACAACGCACATGCCTTTGTACACGTGCACTGAAACCAGAGATTTTTCCAGTAATTTGTGGCAGGCGACACCTTAAACACTTCCTGGTGAAGGTGTGATTTTCTACCTGGAGAGCTGAAGCCTACACACAGCTTGAATCATCTTCTACCTCTGGGGGAGAGGACAGCAGGTTACAAGCCTTTTAATTGGGCAAAGAGCATGACCACCCTTTTTCCCCACCATCTGGACTAGGAAATGGCTCTGGTTCACAACAGGAGCAATTCATACCCCTCTTCCTACAAGCTGCTGAAGCTCACAGAGCTGCCTAGAAGCCCTAGGAGATATCTTCACTGCCCTACTCAGTCTGAGGAGGAACCATCTGGAGGCTTTTTGGAGATGCAACAGCAGCAAGACTTCTTAGCAAACATAAACAGAGCTGTTCTAGATAAAAAAGGTCAGTATCTGCAAATGGGGGGGGGGAAGGGAAAGGCATAAATGAAAACAAAACCAAAAAAACACCCCCCAAAAACCCAACCAACCAACCAAAAAAAACTTACTAGAGGTACAGAGATTCCCCAAGGATTTAATTGTATCCACAAGACATGCTCCTGGAGATGTTAGTAGGGTCCAGGTTTTCAGAAGTTGTATGATAACATTTAAATTGTAGCCGCTCCTCCTCTTGCTTTACTTCCTCCTCAACCACTGCAGGCTGCTGTTTGCTGAGCTTTTTACAGCTCAAACTTATACCAAGTGTTGCAGCTTCAGCCTCCCCTTGTCAGGGGAATGTGTCTGCTTGTGTGTCCTGACTTCTGTGTATGCTCAGTGCAAAGATGCTGCCCACAGAAATGAAGACCTTTCACTTAAAATACTATTGCAGATGTGGACCCTAACCATACCCATAGACTGAGCCTCAGAAAATGGTCCTTAAGCCATTGCCCTGGCAAAGAAATTTCTGACTGCAAAGACCCCACTGGCAGACTGTCCTTTCCATCAGCAGCCCCTTGCCAGACTGTTGTGTCCTGCTGATTGTATTTTCTTACAAGGTTCATCCAGCCCCAGTCTCTGATGAGTTGCTACTTGCAGCAACATATCATGTGAGAGACCGTGTAGAAGTCAATGTCCCACGATGACATCTGCCAACAGCTGTCTCTTCCTTCCTAGCTTCAAGAAGTTGTTCATCTCTCAAGAGGAAGCTGGAACACAGGAATGTTTCCACTAACCAGCACCTTCTCTTGGTATTTGAGAAGCCCTACTGAAATAGGTAGCCTGGCTCATTTCTACCTTCTGTGGTGTTAACCCCTGTGAGGTTCAGGCCAAGAAGTCAAATACCATCAGTATCTGAAGGGATGGGAAGATGTTTGGAATAACAATAGCTACTCTGCGTAGATTTTTGCGGGCACATGAAATGCAATTGCTCCCATGAGGCACTTTGAGCTCTGTGCACAGATCTACAGCCTGAGATTTGTTTGGACCAGATACCCCAAGTGCTGCTGGCCACCCAAGATGTGCCATGCACATCCGCACTCCTTTAAGCTAATTAATCATCAATGCCCCATCCTCCCCTAATGTTTCCACCTCCTAGCCTACAGATGTTCCTGTGTCCTTTTAAACGGCAGACAGTGTGTTAGCAGAGACAAAAATTTATTAATACTTATGCAACAGGGGCAGATTACTACAGGAATACTACTCTGGTATTTGTCTTGCTCGCACTTGCAAAACACAGTTTAAATCAGATTCTTCTGACTCTGCAGCAGATACAGGGTAACTGAAAAACAAATCAAACAGAATTCTGGGTTAACTTGAAAGGCAAGAAAGCAGAGCTAAGAAACACTCAGAAAATCTGTATTTAAATGCCTAGTTTTGTCTTCTATCCCTCTAATCCCAACATGTTTTCACATACTGGAGTCCAGAGATGCTCCAGAGAATGGAATCGTGGCACTTGCTGTGACAACACCTGGGCCTCACAGCAGACCTGGCTTCGTGATGTGAGTGGGTGCATTTTGCCGGGGATTGGTATTGGAGCATTTGGGGTTTAGATCAGTATTAGGAAAAGTCTCCAGAGCTGAAGAAAGTTCCATTCTCTTTCTAAATAAACAAGCATGGGTAACAGGTTTTTTGTTTGTGGCTTTCCCCCCCAGCCTTTTTTTAAACAAGTTGTTGTCAGTCCTATTTTGTTATGTGTAATAGAAGAAGGTGAAAAAAACAAATCAACATAAGCACTGTATCTAACCTATTTAAAACTACAATCACAATGTTATCTGAATGCCTTACAACATTGTTTAAATCCAACAAGTAGACAAAAAAACCAACAAATCTATGCAGGGTTTTTTATACATATGGTGAGAAAGTTCGCAAAGTGTTAAAATATATTTTCTGTTCTGTGTGTTTCTGGTACAAGGAAGTGATGTGTAGAATACTGCATATTTATGAACAGAACCTTGACTTATACAAGCAATAATCGACTTCAAAACATACAATGTATATCTTAAAATATCCCCTAGAGCTGCTCATATAAAGTCAAATCCAGCACCTACTAAAGTTCAGCCAGCTGACTCTCTTTGACTCCAGTGGGCACTTGACTAAGCCCGTGATAATTGTGAAGTACCTGACAGTCTAATTGTATTCATATGAAAAAAAATCACATTGCATAGATTTAAACAGGAAGACATGCAATAACAAGACAAGTCACAGTATAGCAAAACCTTGTTTCTTTGGTGAAACAGAAGCAGATATAAAAGTTACAAAGATTTTAGACTTTCATTCACAAAAAAAACAGACATTCACATTATACACTATACAAGATAATAATATAAATAGAGAAAAGTATTATGTGCATTGTTTGGGGGTGAGGGATGGGGAATGAACCGGCCAACTCAGTGACACGCTGCCATGCTGAACACGCAAAGACTGGGTACAGTTGATGGAGCAGTCATCACAATTTCTTAGGAGATGTTGTCTGGAACTGCAATTACTGCTCCTAACGAGCTATGGCAAGGTCACTCGATGGGCAGCTCTGCCTGGTACAAACTCCTAACGCGTTGGCCGGGTTTCAATTCTTTTTCCTTTCCCTTTCAACTTTTTGCATCATATCCCCACAAAGGCGTTAACCTCCCGTCTGTGTTTGTATTCGTAATGTTATTTTAAAAGGTATATCAAAGGAAGATTACTGTTCTTTATTTTCACTTGTTTTTTTTTCCTTTTTTTTTTTCTTTTTTTCTTTTTTTTTTTTCCTTTTTTTTTTTTAATCCTGTGCCCAAAGGTGTGCAAGGCACTTTGCAGAAATATCAGTCCTTTCTGTGGAGAGGTCGTTTCCAACGTCACCTTCTACGCTTACTGTACACATCCAGGTCAGTCATCAAGCTGACCAGGGTAAGAAATCGTAATAGAAAAACTCCTACGTACACACTGCACCAACTACAACCTACAATCTCTTTGTGCACACACTTCTTTCTAGAAAGCCAAGATTCTGATTCTTCTGTAAGTCACGCAGTTCTCACCCATCTAACCAAAAACAAATGATCCTGTTTAGCAGGAATTTTGTTCTCCAGGGAAATAGCAGTTGAAATGAAAGATGGTTCCAAAAGTGGAGCTCAGGGGCTAATACTGCACTGGCGAGCTCTTTTAATCTTCTTTGCATGGGTAAAATAACATCCAATAAATTAAATCAGTATGGCTTACTTCATTTATTTATGTACGCTTCACAGCTGCAGCATTCATACACAAACATTCATTACTTTATAAAAAGATTAAAAAATGGTTATATATACAAAATTATTTACTTTTTTGATTTTTGTTTGTTTTTTACAAAAAAAAATCCCCCAAACACCAGGTCTATCTCCATTTTAGAATGCAGAGACCTGTAATATAGACCTTGTGGTTAATGTAGTGAAAGTAATTTTTTTTTTTCTCAATTTTTTTCCTTTCAAAAAAATGTGGCCCTGGTTGATAAAGTTAATGTATTAGCACTTGGATTTTTACAGGCCCTCCTTGTCATACACAACTCCTCCATGCAGTCCTTTCTCATGAATGGTGAAGCTGGAATGGAGAGCAGAAAAAGAAGTTCCACATTGGAGTCCCTAGTTCATGCTTCGTGCCACGTTTATGTGCTCTGTCTGAACTCTGCATCACATGGACACAAACTGTACCTTGGATGGGAATTGGTACAGTTCCCATTAAAAAATAAAAGAAAGTAATGTAACTTGTGTGTTTATCTTCACCTGATAATAGCAAATTTCAGTCAGTGAAGTTATTTCAACCATTTCCAGCCTAAGTAAACAACATAAAACCAACGTCATAAATGACTGAAGACCTCTGAGGCCGTTCTAACCATAAATATGCCTGAAATTAGTGTGACTTTTCATTTTATATACAGGATTTTAAAAACAACACACAATTAAACAACATTAAAATCATCTTATTTACATTTTCATTGGTGCTAAAATTGAGCTGTTTAAATATTGCAGAAGGCTGGTATATATCATAAAATGGTCCACACCGATGGCATATAGAAAACTAATAATCTTTATAGGCTGGAAATGGTTTCCTTTTATCCCCATAAGCACTTCTCCTTTTTTTTTATTTTTAAATTTTCTGATAAACACCGTATTTTTGCAAAATGCATTGTGAATACCGCAGTCCATAGTTTCAAAACAATTTGATAATACACCTATAAGTGATAGAAAGGCACAGAAAGTTATGACTTTGGCTGAAATGGTGGAAATCCCCATTCACCATTTAGCTCTCAGCGCCTTGAGTCCTGCCACGTCCTGATCCAGCGATGATAGTGTTTTGACGAATTTAATGATGTTCCCTTTCCCAATGAAGAATGTTTATAGTAGTATTTCTTAGAGTAAGTCCTTTGGTATGTGGATGCTGCAATGAGAAAAAGGGAAAAAAGGGAAATGAATTTAAAATTATTTAACTATGAATGAGCTGGCTACCCTTCATATTACAGTCCCATTTATTCCTGATTAATTAAAAGGTTAAGAAATTATTAACTGGTACTATGACCATATTATCGACAGGAGAAGCACCTCCTACAAACAGCTAGACCACATTTGCAGAAAGGATTGTGAGTGTTATTATGAACCCGTTGATTCCAGGGGCTTTGTAAAACTGTGTTTTTACTTAAAAGTAATCTTAGTGACTTCTGTAAAAACAGAAGAGGAACATTGTCATTAGTTTTGGAGGCCTGCCTTTTTTTCTACAAACAGAGTGAGCAGTATTGCTGTCATAATCTGTCATATCAGATTTACGCTTCTCTTAAAATATATGTTCATTACTTATTAATCTTAGGTTAGTCTGTTGTTTCTGATCCAGCACTGGTTTGCTTTGAAAGAACTCACGATTCATGCAAGTAATTTTAGGCATATCCCATCTTCCATTCCCTTGACACCGGATGGTTGGAATGTGACGCTGGATGAAACCGTCTTTGCAGTGATATCTGATAAGGGAGTTGATCTCATAACGAGGTTTCATCTTCCCAAAGGTCTTTGCATTTTCCACGACAGGAGGCTGACCACAAGCCACTGAAAGCAAGAGGGAACATAACCAAAAACTTCGGTTTGTAAGTGCACTTCTGAATATGGTACTGACCTCTAAACTCCGGCTAAGGGAAGATGCCAAGGGACCTCAGACTCCCAAAGGAAACATACAAACAAGGCCAGGGAGACCAGTCTTTTCTGTAGTCATCCAGTCTTGCAGACCAAATACAGTAATGATGAAAATTTGAAAGCATCAGATAATGTTGTTAGAAATGCCATTTTGGTTTTAATTCATGATGCAAATTTGAACCAAAAACATTGGCATACTCACACAAAGAAGTGATTTTCACTGGAAAGCTGCAAAACCTGAAAACCAGTTAACTTATTACAGGCATTTGAGAAAAAAGCCTCATTTTCAATACTTTTCATGTCTTCTTCAACAATAGACTGTTCAAAAGCATTTAAAACTGATGGATCTGTCAAGGCACAGAGAACATGTTAACAAAAACTTGTAAATGGTAACTGAGAACAATGGAGTGCACATAAGATTTTGGCTGCTTCTTTGCTTTCCCAGTCTGAAGAGGCAGAGGCAATTCCTAAAGGACTGCTGTGCAGCTCCTGGTAACAGTCAGGTTTCAGGTAAGTATCAGCTCTAACAGTGTATTAACTGAATGTTCTTTTCAGATTCCAGTAGCGACGTGGAAACCGAATGGTTTTGGAAAAGAGGAAGACAAAGATCGTCGCTACATGATGGGTGACAAGTATGCCCAACTGAAGACAAAAACCTAACCCCATACCAGCCATCAGCTGTCTGCTCTGGCTACCCACCAACATCCTGCTGCCCGTGTACTTCACAGCGACGCCACCGCAGGAAAGAAGAGTTGGTAATGTTCTCATGGTATACAAGTAAGGCAGGCCTGCCAGGTACCTGACCACCTCTTTTGCTGGGATAAGCAGCAGTTTGCCTGGTTTTAACCAAACACTTCAACTGCATACACTTTTGTGCCCTGCTCAAGAACAGCTTAGGCAGAGACGTAATTATGTGGATACAGGGTGACTTTGTGAGGGTAAGTCAGTTGAGGGGTCACCATACTAGTCACAAAAATCAGCCAGAATTTGTCATTTTAACTTTGTGAAACTGGAATTTAGAGAATTATGCTATTGTTACTGGTAAGTTTGTACCTGTTCCTTTCTTGCAGGTGTAGGTGAGGTGGTAATTGCATGGTACGTCATTCCACTGCCCATTCTCGTGCCATATTATAACAACACAGTCTTCTCCAGCAGAAAAGAAGCTGTCTGGCTGGTTTGGTCGCCAGTTCTCGTATTGCTGCAGAAAAGAGGAGCAAAACCTTTATTCCCTGTGCTGGAGTGTATTTACGTTCCATTTTACAGAAGAACACACAATATTACCTTTAGTGAAGAGCAATCTCAATTGTTTAATTCAGGCCGTTAAGCACAAACTAAACAAAGCTATATTTATAATATCCTCCCACTCTATTAATAGATTATCTCAATAATAAAAAAATATTCCAGTCTAACTTCTAATTTAGTCTAAACTGATGTCAGGTGAAAAAAGTGACACAATTCACCACAACCAAAATCTGATCCTAAGTATGTTGAAAAACACTCTTTCCTACACAGACAGGCAAGAAGTAGAATGTCAGGAAATGCAGTAAATGTTGTATAACCCCTGTTAGTCCACATCTGCTAAGTGGCAAATTACAGGCTAGCTTCTCAGACTCAAAATTATTTATTCTCTGGGATGACGTGCAGAATTAGGTGTAAAATAAGTAAAGGTGTCAGAATGTGCCCTCAGACCATTGCAGATTGACATTTCCATTAAAAAGACCTAGGTGGCAGACTGAGCACATACAGCAGCCTTTCAGCATTAGAAATGATGATGCAAATTTTGCCGTCTGTAGACAAACTAACTCCAGACATCTATGGATATATAAGAATAAAATGAGAAACTGGCACACTAGCTTTAGAAGTAGTCATCCCATTGTTAGTATGTGATTAAAACAAAACAGAACAAAACAAAGCAAAACAACAATCTGGGCAGGCTTTGTTTGTTGGGATCCAGGCTGACTACTGTGAGTCTGCACTTATTTATCTACACAGTTCTGCAGCTTTCAGCTCTGCATCTACCTAGAGATATGTCCCTACCAAGAGCTGTGTGATGCTGGCTGCTGACAGCCCATGCATGCACTAAACCCATATTTATTTCACTGTAGAATGCTCTCTTTCAGGCATGGCTAAGCTCATCGTTGCACAATGTCAGTTTGGGGTGAAAATCAGGGAGGATTCAGTCTGGTTTTTTCAGTGATAAGCCAGAAAAACAGAAACAAAGGGAGTGTCACATGGATTGAAAATCTATGCTGTAGTCCTTGGTAGGGGACACACAGCCTGCTGTCCTTGCAGTCATCTTTATCCAGCCTCTTGTTTAATTTTGATCCCAAATGAAGCATAGTAGTTTGAGATTGGCATAAGGTCACGTAAAGAAAGGCAAGAGAAGATTTAGGAAACTGCTCTCAGTGGTTTGCTTTAGGATTTCTGTTGTGACAGTCCAAGAAGAATTTAATGAAGGATAAAAATAGAGATCTGAAAGAACTGGAATTCACATAAACGCCAGACATTAACCAGGCAGCTAGCCCCTTGTATGGTCAAAATGACACAGTTTCTACAGCACTTATATTTTCCTCAGTGCCTACATCTTTCTGTCTAGAGCTGACCCATATAAATGTCATAAAAGTTTAGCTTTCTATTTTCTTAACTTTATGAAATAACCACTATTAACTGCCTGGGTGAACACGTTTTAGAAATAAAGTTAACATACCACACACAAGTAGTATTTACCTTACAATGAATCAAGCTGTGAAATAAATGAGTTAAATACTTAACTTTTTCCTACCACATGTCATCTTACCCATCACAGGTTTTAATTATCCAGGCAATTTAACAACCATGGTCTAAATAAATTTGTTCTGCACTGTATTTATTACCTGTAATAAAACATCCCCCATTTTATGTGGAACTGACTTAATTCCATCTCTACACTTCCATGTTTAATAGTCCTAAACTACAATACACACTAACTCATTTACTCAAGTCCAGAATTCAGCATTTCACATTAGCTTATAAATCAGAGTAGGAGTTTTGCAAGCACAGTAGCCAAATACCATCCGTATGAGTCAAACGGGGCCTGCGATGTGAAGGGCTTCCTGCAAGATCTAGTGCAAAAAACAAAAGTTCTGTGTGTATCTCCTGACCCAGTGAGAAGGAAAGTGGGGAGAAATATGCCTGTGCAAGGTGTGTATTAATGTAACCTAGAGTGCTCCAAGGCCATTTTTCAAAAAGGGTATTTTGGAATGTCCACTGAGCCAAAGGTTTAGCACCTTTTTACAGCAAAGCTGGTTAAGGATGCAAGAATCTGAGCAAAAAAGGTCACACTACCACAACACAGGGACAAACTTTTTAGCAGGGCGTGATATGACAGGACAAGGGGAGATGGTTTTAAACTAAAGGAGGGAGATTCAGGCTGGACGTGAGGAAGAAATTTTTTATGATGAGGGTGGTGAGAGCCTGTCCCAGGTTGGCCAGAGAGGTGGTGGATGAACCATCCCTGGAGACATCCCAGGCCAGGCTGGACGGGGCTCTGAGCAACCTGAGCTGGTGAAGATGTCCCTGCTCATGGCAGGGGTGGCACTGGGTGAGCTTGGAAGGTCCCTTCCAACCCAAAATGTGGGCTAGCTGGAAAGAAGTGATCACCTCTTAATTTCACCTCTGAATGTCTTGCTACCCAACCCAACTGAAAAGTAAGGTTTTCTGGTGGAAGTCTCAAGTGTAAGCATGGATGTTTTCACTGCTGAGATGATTGACAGCAACATCTTAAGCTAAGGCAACCCAATTGCTTTCAAAAATTTGTCCAGACATAAGGACACATAGAAAAATTAAAGAAAACAGCCAGGTTAGTGATAGAAAAGTTTGATCAGTAATGTTTTGACAGCAAAGACTTGTACAAGCCTTGCAGCTGTTTCTTGTGGAAATGATACTAGAGAGCTGTTTGTTTCCATAGGGATCAGAGTGTGGGAATGAAGGAGATTTAATGGCTATTAGGGGCGTGTGAGCTGAAGGTGCTCAGCAGCTTGCCAGCTCCCACCCTAAACACATAGACCCCATATGCTCTTACTTGCCATAATGACTCCAAAATTTGTGTTTGCTTTGTTGGCAGGACTGTACTGCCATGGCAAAGGATTATATCTAGGCCCTGTGGTTTATTCAAGAATGTCTGATATCCTCCAGCATGACTTGCTGTTACCTCACATCTGATATCGTCATTGCACGGATTTATTTTGGCTGAATAACTTTGAGTTTGCTTGGTTTTAGTGCCAGAATTGCTTAGCAGAGGAAGTTCCAGACTGCTGAATTGCTTTCTTAGGTCTCCACCCAGGTCTTCTGTAGTTTTTCAATTCCTTATTTAGCCACTGATAATGGGATAATAATACAAAAAGATTCTCACAGTTTGAGTGGAATAAGTTGCTAGACAAATAAACCAATATTTTTCTTTCCTCTTACAGATCACATTTTTGCATGGCCATGAGCATGATTGTACTTTTCACTTACACTGGTGTAAATCAGAGGTGACTGCACTATCTCTGGTAAACTCACAACAGCAAAGAATAACGGTAAAGAAGCAAATGCCATAAGTCACATACTGATTTGTACTGTTTGTTTTCAAAGGTATTCCTTACAAGCTCTCCTATCAAGTGTGCTAGGTGTGAAGACTTCTGTAGCCTTGTCATAAGCGCAGTAAGCATATAAGATACTCAGGTCATAATTATGCTGTTGGGAAACACTGCTTAAAATATCCCGAATAAGATGCCCCTTTTGAAGTGGCTGTGTCATCTAAGATCCTCGCATTTCAATCCACTACTGTCTTTTAGAAAAGTATATTGTACAAAAAGAAAACAAAAATCAACTTCATTCCTTGGCCACATGTACCATTCAGGTTTGTTTGGGTTTTAAGTTTGCATCCAAAAAAGATTAGCCATATTCACAGATGAGCCAAAAACTGCTGGCATTGCTCCAGCCACCCTGCTGCTAGGTTATATCTTCATGTAAACTGTTATTGTCTCAGCAGACCAATGAAACTGCGCTAAGGAGCACGGTGTTTGAATTGATAAAGCTCAGGACATCCTTTTGCCAACAACCAAGCTTCAGTTGACACCTTTAGCCATGCTCCTAGCTGTGCAACTCATAAGATGTGACTTATGGTTCTGAAAACCTAAATAGATTCACATGCTAAGTTAATACATGGAAGAAAAGCTGCTATGATCCTTTTCAGCAGAAGCACTTGGACTGGGCGATCACACAGAGGGATCTAAAAACTATTAGTCCCTTGGTTTTTAAGCAATATTAGCATAACATGTGAACTTTTCCCCTGGATTAAAATGTAAAGCACCTCCAGACGGTACATTTTAGGACATATCATATTAATTGTGTGCATGACTCAAAATGCACTGCAAAGAAGGTTTGGCCCAGCACATTTTTCTCCTTCAGTTATGAAGCTTTGCTGAGGTGGCTGTGGAGACGGAAGTTCAAACTAATGTGGGGAGCAAAGGCTGAAATCACCACTGCACCAGCCGCCCTGCAAAGATCTCAACATCGATGATGGCAGGACACTGTTTTGTTTGTTTGCTTTGTTTTTGCTTTATTGTGTTTTGTTTTAATTAAGAAAAGTGAGGTTTCTGTGTTATCAGGTAACAGCAGGACCTAGCCTTTGGGGCAGAATTTTGGTCCCTGTGCACTACTTTGGTGCTCGGGAGCCACACCACTAGCCTGTCCTGCCATCATTTCGGGCTGAAAACTGGGGTTCCTGTTATGCTCTTCCCTTTAATTACTCTGTAATTATTAATTAATCTTTCTTGTATTTTTTTTTTCTATTGACATGAAAGCCCGCACTGGATTTACTTTTCTAGCTTTCTTTGCTAAAGAGCACTGAAGATTTTCCTGCAGAAAGAGGGTGGATGGTGCACGGGTCGGAGCTGGAGCTGAGAGGGGGCTCAGTTCCTCAAGCTTCCTACGTGGCATGAAACAATGCACTTGGCTGCACGATTCCCAGTCTGTAAAACACTGACAATGTATTCTCTTGCCTCACAGGAGGAGCTTGGGCATGATGGTTACAAAAGCCCATGAAGATATTTTATTAAGTTCACATTTTTGGGGAAGATTTCCTTATATGGCATTGAATTAACTCACAGCCATAATCTGGCAGTTGAGTGACAGGCTGACTTTTCACATAAATCAAATCTAAGAAAATGAGGATTATAGCAAAAGCTGTAAAGCAGCTAACTTTATTAGCCAGTCACTACTTTTTCTCATTCAGATGGCTGCTAAATAAACTGAATGAGCATAGCCTTCCCATCATGAACACTACCTTGTGGGAGATTTGTTATTTAAATTTTCAGATAACCAGCCCTATCTGAAGGACTCATTTCCTTGTTAATGAGTAATCCACTCCGCTCTTCCAGATGTTTGCACTGCCGAGGTAAATCTACAAATAAGCACTATCTCAGCTTTGTGACACTCATTTGGAAATTTCAGCCATTCTTTTATCTCCAAAAGGCACACCAAGTGTCTGAGATCAATTGCTTGGATTTGGCATTCCAAAATAGTCAACAAGCACTGTGTTTAGTGAAGGACAACAAGATAAACTACTGATGCAAACAAAACTTTACTGCTTGACCTCCTTATTGTGCAAAGGCCAATAATCTTTTGTACATAACTAAAGACAGGAAATAATTTACTTGAAGCACATCTATTTAGATTTACAGGGTTAATGCTTTTCCTTCTGGGAAAAGGAAGCAAGTTTTCAGCATGTTTAAATAAGATTAAAGTACAAATCTGGTTTGGCACTTTTTAGCACTTTTAATTTCCAATGTGATTTTTTATTTTCTTTCATTCTGGCTGCTTCCCTATCTGATTGCTTCTTAATGTAAGACAAATGAGGTAAATCAAAAAAACCAAGGTAAGAAGTAGGGACCGGCTGACTGGATACTCTCTGTGCCATTTCATCTTAAAGTGAAGTAACATTTCCTGCCTGGTATTTGTCATCAAACAATCTGAAACCACCACTGCGAAACTTACTGCCTGTTGTCCTTTCACCCACCCCATAAGTCTGCTAAGAACAGGAATACGCTTTTCTTACAATAGCAACAAATTCCCTAGAAATCTTTATCAGGAAAGCCCCCGAACAAGTCCCTCGCTGTGGTGGTTCTGTTATAATTGGATAGATTAAATAAAAATTACATCTCACTTTCAGTGAGTCCTGGCAATTACACAGTTTTATAGGTTGGCTGAACTACAAGAAGATCAGCACAAGGTTGCAACATATATATGGATCATTTCAGAAAACCCTCGTTTGTGGCTCATGCTGTTGTAGAGCACTGATTGTGTTGCATGAGACACTCATGGGAAATTTGAAAGAGACTGCATTTCCTTTCCATAGGAAAAAAAAAATCAGATTACTGTGAAGATCTGGCAAGGCCTGAAATACTTCCATTAACTTCATCTAGTATTTAAATGCATTTATACACTGAGAAAGACAAGAAACTACCTTATGGCTCAGGCTCTGTTTCACTTAATTTCACCCCGGTCCTGTAGAGGATTTTTCTGCTTAATTTTATGAAAGGAAGCAGTCTGACAGAACTTACCAAAACCATTAATGAGCTTAAAAACTCCATTCAGCAAGTGCTTAAGCATATACCTTGCTTTAAAGACATAGGTCATGCCCTAAACCCTATAGGGTAGATCACATGCACAATTCAGACATGTGCTAAAATAACTTGCTGAAGGAGGGACCAAACTAAGTGTGTTGATAATGCTGCGCTGGGAGAGTTCTGGTCAATTTTAAGACAACTGCTACATCTACAAGTACACACAAAAATCACATGTCACGAACCTGATATTTTTTTAGATCATAATTGAATGGCTTCCGTCAAGCCCTTAATCTGGGCTTTATTTGTGTGGGATTTGGGAAACTGGCAGGATTTGGATCAGGCAGGCACCCAACACTCCCCATTACAGAGTCACACTGTGAGAAAGACAAACTCCCAGAAGGAGCTTTGCTAAGGACCTTCGCAACAGATTTCACTTGAAAGGGCTTTTTGGTAACAGAGCAGTGGGATGTATTGAAAAACTCTTTGTTTTCCTGTGCAACAGCTTGCAAAAAAAGGACTCTGAATAACATACACTCATGTATATCCATGAATATCCACAAGCACTGATTGTGAATTGAATAAGCGGTAAGATCTATGCAAAAATAAATAATTTTGGAAAGAAATCTAAGGAATACAAATGAAACAAATCAAAAAGGATAGCTGATGAAGCTGAAAAATAGAAGCCCTATCAGTTCTATCCTATGGGAGGAGTTGATCGTGTGGTGCAGCAGATGACTAGCTCTTTGATATTTTTCTAAACAATACCATAGTAAGACAACTTTTCCATGAGGAGCAGAAATCACTAAGCATGGCAGGAAGCTCCCACTAGATGGCAATGTCTACTAACTACTGAGTCCAGATACTGACACAGACTAATTCCAAAATAATAATTGTTCAGAAAAGAGGTCTCTTTTATTAACTCTTCAAAAGCTAACTGAAGCCAGTGAACAAATTTCCATTGAATTTTATTTGCTCTGTACTAAATCTTCTTAAAATAATAACTTTCGCACACTGTATAGTTCAATTTTGTGGGTATATTGTGTGTGTTGGGCTTTCAGAACTCACCTTAGTACAGAGACTGAAAAATATGGCAAAGAGCTGTTGAAATTCTCTAGCTAATGGGTGGGTGTTTTACCATGGAAGAAAAGTATGGTAGAGTGTTAAGTGTTGGTTGGTATAATGCATGTTCTTTGGGAGTTACACTAACGTAATTATATATTGTCAACGTGATGCAAGTCGCATGGGGTGCGACTTATTCTTTTTGTGCATAACTACCAGGAGAGCCACTGAAAAAAAAAAAAAAAAAGGAAAATCCTGCACTTTGTCATTTATGTCAACAATTACTGCAGGTTTGAAGCTGCCCAAGATTTTGAGCCTGGAGCCAACTATAACAAGGCTCTGAAGTAACTGCTGACCCCCGTGCTAAAAAGGAGACAAAAAAGTGCTTTGTCCAAGACGCCCTCCTGACTGCCTACGACATACTGAACTAAAAATATACCTGTCATTAATAACATTATATAGTTCTCCTCCATTTAAATGCAGGTCAAATGAGCATCTTAAAAAGAGGCTGTAATGACTGACTGCAGCACAAAACCAAAACATTTGGTAGATTTAAAATCTCCTTCTCCAAGGATCCTGTGGGACATGGGCACAATGAGCTTTTTGTTTGCAGCTGACTACAGTACTTTTTAGTTTGTTTGCTTTATTTAACCCTCAGACGCAGGCTCCTTCCCTACAATACTCCAGGCCTTTTGAAGGATTTCATGTTCAATAGAGTTACTCTTTCTGAGAGGGGTGCAGTTACAGATTTGTTCAAGTTAAAGCATTCTGATTCACTGACCAATAAAGGAAGGAAAAGAGAGGGCTTTGTCTTTGCCAGAATTAAACTTCTGTTTTGTTTTTATTTTTTTTTTTTGGGGGGGTGTTGTTTTTTCTTTTTAATGTCTCTACCTAACACTGACAACCTGAGGTCTAGCATTGCAAAACACAAAGCATAAACAATCCTATGCTGAAGAAAAACTAACGTAGAGTCTCTGGACAGTTTTAAAAGTGGCAATATGCCCCATTACTTTCCTAGCTGGCAGCATTCTCTAAGTGACAGACAATCTGGCCACAGACACTAGCCAGCTCCTTATTACAGCACTAATCTTATGTAATGGGAGTGAGCTCACCGCCGTACAAAGCACTAATTATCAACAGCATTTTCCAAAGGATATGAATAACTCCCCTTGTGAGACGGAGGCCCAAGGCACAACCCCAAGTAGCTATATGCACTTAATCCATAACTATACCACTGTGCCCGCTCACAAGGGTCCTTAACAGTGAAACGCCAGCAATCCAAATACAATGGAGGAGCTGCCAAAAGCAACAGCAGATTTTTGCTATTTGGATGGGTGTTCTTTACAGCTGTAAAAGTTACTATTCACAGAACTAAGAGAATTATTTAAATTCAATTACCCTAAGATATTTTCAAACGTCACATTGTGTTCATTCGTCCTTTGATCAAGCCAATTGTTAGACATTTCCACTGATAATGTAACTTGTGTTATTTGCTAGTTTATTTTACATAAAATTTGAAGTATACAAAGATCCAAATAGGTATTTTTTTTATTGGTTAGAGCTTTTTATGACAGCAGTGCAATGAAGAATCTCCGTGATTCATCCAAAAAGAGTTGTTCACTATCACAGAAATACTTGTAGAAATATCTACAGAAAAGTGCAAGAATAATTTTGTTTCTGTAATTTTAAAAATATAAAGTCTTACATATGGCCAATTTCACTTGTGTAGAATGAAAATCAGAGGAAAACTAATACTCTCCCACAGCAAATGCCAACAGAACAGCCCTATAACTATACTGCAATAGAAGAAAGGCAGAGCTAACAGAACATGCTCTTTAAAAAATTATACTATTTTCTTTTGCCTCTTGCATCTGTCAATGTAATCATACCTGAAAAGTCTTGAGTAGAAATTGCCTTGATTTTCAGGAAGTAAAGAACAAGGAAGCTCTGAAAATATTGGGGAGCTGTGAGTTCTCTGTACACACTTCAGTACCTGCTCTCACTACCTTCACCTTTGAGACGAATTATTTGAAATTAGGGACTAGGCAGATATGCCAACATTTGCAGCTTACAAACGCCCTCCCTACTGGTCCACGCTATCTCAGAGGTTGCTCGTACTCCAAGCCCATGCTTGTGGCCATGGCCTCTAATCTCCATCTCTCACTGAATTTGCACCACAAATGAGGATCTGGGTTTCCTGAAAGAACATTCCCTTTTTTATGTTGTATTAGCACAGCTACAATCAACTCTTTTCCCTTGATATAAAAAGGCAACGGCTGCTGCTGCCAAAGTGTTTTTCATGTGGCCCATTCCCTCAAGAACATGAATCCACCTCTCCCAACCACCGGAAACACTGAAAAATTCTTTCTTTCAAAAACATGAAAAGGAAAAATAAAATAGAGCAGGAACACATCATAGATGAGAAAAGATTGCTTCCTGCCATACGGATGCAGTACAACAAATCAGAACAAATTAGATTCATACGGGTTGCAAGCAATGGATTCATACATCTTCATACTCTGACCTTAGCCAAGAAGCTCCCAATTTGTTTTGTAAATACTTTTTAAAAAATTAATATATGCAAATTGGCCTGGGCAATAAAATCTTGTATAACTGACTATCAGTTAGCTGCAATGTAATTTGTTTCTGGAAAAGCAGCACCTGAACTAACAATTGAACTTTAGGGCACAAGAAGTATGACCTTACTACTTTACTCATGTTATTTTGTGCTTCTCAAGAGCAGTCTTTGTTAGGCATGTAGTTGGTATAGCGTCTTGAAAAGGTGTCTTTTACCAGGAGATGGTGAGACTTTATCTACACAACCCCAACTATTACATAAAATTATGCCATTTTGCCTGAAAGGCAGGGAAATGCTAAGCAGTTTTAAACTAAAAAAACACTTTGCAATTGAGAAATAAACTTGCCAAAATCTCCTAAAAACACACAATAACTATGCATCAAACACTTCAGTGAGGTAAATCAAAAAGTCTCCCCAAGCTCTCTTTGCAGGAGCAGCATCTACAATTTAAGAGTAAGCCCATTTCTATTTTGTTAGGAAAATTTTCCTTGTCTTAAAAGTTCTTGTAATGGAAAACAGGCAGAATCATTACAGATGTGGACAAATGTGATGCGGATCTAAAGTTTTAAATACTCTTCTTCGCTTTTTCACTGAATCTGGTTGTACCTGCTTCGTTATTCAAAAAAACCAACATTTTCCTTGAGGAACTCTGAGAATCAGAGCATGTATTTACAAGATCACTCTTCATTCATTCCAAGACTTGCTTACTGGCATCATTTTTGCAAGTTAAACATAAATTCCAGTTGATACATGAAAGACATGCACAGGAAATGAGTGCTTTTTTTGACTGCTGCTGTTTTTGACCGATTGGTATCAGACAGTATTTTCTATAGGCAGCTGACTATAGTTGGTCCACTACTACTCACCTAAATAATTGGTCCTGTTTTCAGTAGGTCTGTGAGCCTGTTAAGGCTGTTCTAGGTTCAATGCAGGTTTTCCAATAAGAACCCTAATTCTATATGCTCACTTCTTAAAAATCTTGGTCATGTTCTTCCACAGGCGTTAAAAAAATAAACCTACCTCCAATCTGACTGAAGGGGCATGAAATGATCTCATACACTGCACAGAAAACTGAACGGCTGTTGCTGATTTGATTGGTGAAACTGTCACCTACTGATTCATGAAGTAAGGGAAATATCTGCAACTTTACCCGAGAATTTAAGTTATCTCCCATTACTAAGCCAATGGCAAAGGCGAGTTTACCACCCTCATCTCACATGAACTGGTAAGAAGTGTACTGAAAAAGAGCTGCCCCTTGTATTTTGGAAGCCAATGGAAGTGAGACAGCACAAGATCTATATGACAGTGCTGCATATGACTATGAAGTCTACGAAAAATAGCTAAGGTGGGCATGTGTATTCAATAGCTCACTGTAATTAGAAACAATGTGCAGTGCACTTGGAAGTACATTTGTTGGTTTTCACTGAGGCATATTTAATGGTGGCTGGCACTTCACTTCAAAAAATCTGGAAAAAGCACAACTGAGCATGAGCTGAAAATGTCAAAAATTACTGATTTCCTTCCACTGAACTCATTGGTTGAAATACCTTCTAGGTGCAAAGCGAAAAATAAGTATTTGATCCCTTTTCCAGAAACTGCTAACAAAATATATGCCAACACCTGGCAAAGGAGTTCCTTTCCAACATACTGAATATTTAAGTTGTGGGTTTCCTTATGTTCATGGAAAACTAGTACCCAGGTAAACCCACCTTGTTCCATAATCTCCAATAGTAGAGGCTGTGGTTCAATGATTCCCAATTCTAGTCAGTTTTTTTGGTTGTAGTGAATTGGGGTTTTTCGATATTTGGTTTGTTTGCTTTTACTGTTGTGTTTTTGTCTTTTTGTTTAGAGAGTAAACTCATGTGAAAGAGAAATCACTAAAATGTATCCCTGCTATTTCTTCTGGGCAGTGCTGGGTCAACTGAAGCACTGGGCAGACAATTCCACCCATGACACGTCTTGCTATTGTTGTCCATTTACTTTTTCTTCTAAGTCTACCACACATTACAACTTCTTTTCACAATCTAAAACCTACTGAAATCATATAAGCATGATTTTAAGACTAAACCAAGCTTTTATCGGCAGAAAATTCCAACAAGTATCAAGATAAAGATGAAAATATATCACTTGTAGATACACAGTCTACCTAAGAGCTGGAGTGACTTCTGATAGTATCTCCAACTCTTATAACAGGAGATTTCTCAGCAGACTTGACAAATTTTCCTCTATGCCAGAAGTGTTGAATGGAATTGTAGATAGATAATATTGTCTTGGAAAAAGAGTGAAGCTGGGCAACAATGTTAGAAACAGATGAATTACAGATGCACCCTGATATGTAAAACACAAGAAGGTTATTTAGGTTTTGGCTATATGAAAGATCTAGTTTCAGAAATTCAAGTTAGAACACGCGTGTTGATTCAATAATGTTGATTTTTATGACTACAAATTATATTTATGCATTTAGCACTGTCATGACTACTGTTGACTCGCAAATACATAAACAATGTAATTTTTTGACCTACACAGTACTCAAGTTCACTGGAATTTTAAGACATCATCAGAGAAGTATTTGATGCATAAATTTAACTATGTGGTTGTTCCTATTAATCACTAGAGAAGTAGTAAATTACTATAACAAGAGGAGTGGTTAGAAAGTATGAAGAATAAGTTAAACACTAAAGAAAAGGAGCAAATGAGGAATCTGCTCAGAACCATGGTATCCAGAAACCATATGGAACAGGTTATGAGGGAAAGCTATTGAAGCAATGAACATAAATTATTTCAAGAGACACCTAAATTGTTTCTGAAGGAAGAGACAGAGGGAAGTTGTTAAAAAGAAAAGAGAAATTAAGTGGAAAAGAAGATCAATCAAAAGATAAATCTGTCGGACAGATGGCCTTATTCTGTTCCTAGAATATCTTCATTTCTTAAAATTGAAAATTAAAGAAAAAATTTCATACCACATTTTCCCAGTAGCCTGAATTTAAAAATGGAATCTCAGCCTTAATTTTAATTTCCTTGAATTCATCATTCATTGGCATACCAAATTTGGCTTTGGAATGTATAAGCATGTTATCTTGTTTTATACAACGCAGTGTAAGATGGGATGCCTCTTCAGGCACTACACTTATGCCCAAATTTATCTCACCTAACTTTAGATTCCTTAGTGAAGTGCAGGCTCCATGACCAACCACTGCAGACAGCCTGACCACCCCTGACCCACCACCAAACCTAAACCACCCTCAGTGGGTGCCTGTCACTGCCCATCAGGTGTAAGAAGCCACGTGAGGAGACAGAGAATGAACTCATCCCCAATGAGTAGTGTTCAAGGCCATGACCCATCCTGTGCTCCAAAAAATACATGATAGGCAAGAGAAAACCATGAAATGAAACTCTTCTGCTCACATCCTGCAAGACTTTGTGGCTCCAAGTACAAATGGGTGCATTAGTACCACCACAGGGCACTGGGCAAGCAGTCAGGCAACAAAAAGTCTCATCATCTTTTTCTTCACCTGCCACACATAAGAATTTCCCCAAGAAATGGCTTATTTACAAGGCATTTTAGAGGGCTTTAAAATTCTGGTTATCTCCATGAAATGATGATGAATGAAGCCTTCTTTGCCCCACGTGTCTTTCTACATAAGTTGTAGCCACATGGTATGCAGCAATGATCATTGCGTGCATGTGTGAGCGTGTGCATATGTATGTCCAGATGCTTTCTGCTTTAAGAAGAATTCAGAAATGGAAAGCAAAATTATAAGCGTAACCCCATAACCAGTTCTGGTTGTTGTTGTTTTGGTGGTTTTTTGTTTATTTGTTTGTTTGTTTGTTTTTGTTTTTAATGTAATGTTCTCCATTGGGTGTTAAATGGGAATAAATCACTCGTCTCTTCTATAAAAGAAACTGTTGTGAATTGGAAAGAGCTCAATCTTTTCCCGTATCCATCAGCTCTTTGATTTAGGTTAGTTAAAGGTGAGTAGAGAGTGTTCTGCCTCTCCTTCTGCTCATTTTCCTTCCTGTTTCAAGGTAATAGGAGCTATCAACAGCATCTTAAAATTTTATGGAGAGATTATTGGTTACAGGCCTCCTGAACCACCCAAGGATGGCTGCTTACCCATCCTAGATGTAGAGCTACCATACAAACTAGAATAACCTCTAGCAATATTTGAGAGGCTCCTTTTTGCACTCTCACAGACCTAGTGAATGCAAGAGCTTGAATGCCATATCCTCATCGAAAAATGAGTTCTGCTGCATATATAGAAGGGAGAGGAGAATTATGATATGTGTCCTTGTGTGAGAACAGAGGAGCACAAACCAGCTCCAGCACAGACCTTTAAACAGCAGTCTCAGACTCTCTGACTTTTTCTGTTTGGAAGCTTTGAGGGCTCCCACGTATACAATAATAAGAACTAAGAATAAGGTTTCAGAATGACACCACAAAATAGTACTTATTCCAAATAAAAGTTTGCTGGCTGTTTGCTTGGGTGCCTATTTAGTTATGCAGCTTCCCCCATAGCTGTTGGGAATTTCGTAAACCACCACAAAAATAAATGAATGAGTGATTATATTTCAAAAGCATCTTACCAGTGGGCTACCGTCAGTCCAGCGGAAATCACGCTCAAACATCTTGTCATTGAGGCCAATCCACTGGTAGTCATGCCCAATACCTAAGGAACCAGAATGATATTTTTATTAACCTTCCCATAAATGGAAGCGGTTTCAGCAAAGAAAATAAAAATAATTTGCAAAAAATGAATCAGACATCCTGTTCTTAAGATTCTTCTACTCATTATGCAAACAACTACTTGCAAGCTGGTTTTCAGCTTTTCAATTTTAATTTGGGATTTCTATAAAAATGCAGATTGTCATTTGACAGTTTTAAACAATCCTGGCTCTTCCCTCCTGATGGCATCTCCCGATGAAAACAAATTAATTTCCTACCTGAGCACATATGAGAGGAAAAAAAAAAGGCAAAAATATTAAAATAAAAGCATATATTTTAATCTACATTTTGCAAGTTTTGGTTAGGCTGTAACCAGTGTTGTCTAGATTATGCAACAGAACATACAGGAACTGTTTATTTATGCCTACCTAACACAATATATGGTGATGTGGTTATTGATGCCAGGTGCAAAAAAAATTCCAAGGCCTCCAGAAAAAATTGTTGTACAGCTTTCCAATGCTGAAAGAATACTTCCTGTTCTCTTCCTCAAAACAAATGTACTTTCTATGTAACAAAGAATAACTTAATAGAGATAGGGAACTTGCACTTACCGCACAAGTAAACATGAAGAACACAAAGTGTGCCTTTTAAACATTCTAAAAGTATATTTTAAGATGGAGATGTAGCAGCTGAGTGACCAGGACGATATTTCACTAGCTCTGAGCCCTCAGTGCCTGTTCTTGTTTAGAGAAATCCCAACAGTACGTACGGTTCACAAAGATCTGCTCCTCATGAGACAAGATGCTTGTCAGGTGCGCTCCCTGGAGGCGGCATTCCCTTTCGGCTGTGTCCCACGTACGCCGGTGGGCAAAGTATTTGTAGCACTGTCCTTGGAACTTGTGCCAGCCATAATCACAGGTCTCTGTGTCTGCAACAAAGAGATAAATCACATGTCTCTCAATGGGTGTGAAACACTGGCACGTTTCATGCAAGCCAATGGATTTCTTGGGCAAAGGTTCAAGAAGTAGAAATGCAAACAATCAACACTCATGTTTGATAACTCACTACATTTTCACGTAGTTCTGTTTACTCAGTTTCAGCACAAGGTGCAATAATATTACTTGTGTAAGGAGGGTAATTGCAACTGGCAACTTTGTGAGCTTCCACTGATGAAATTGTGCTGCACCTGGACAGACTTAGGAGGACATCTTCAGTCCATAACTATGGATGAATTAAACGCCTGGATGTTGGACTGCAGTTAGTCTACATTTCATTTGAGTTTTCTGGGTCTGTATATATGGGAATTTTTACTTGCAAGGGCAAATATTTCTTTGAGTGATTGTACTGAATGATCTTGGTTTGGAAGAAACAGACAACTGAAAGTAATTTGAAGGAAAACCATTGTGATTGTTCAGTCCACAGATGCAAAGCTGCAGTATTTTCTTTCTGTATTTACTCCTCCAAATCCTGCTCCAAAACCCATCTTCCTTGACAAAGTCTAACTTAATAAACTTTAGGCATCACTTTCTAAGGAGGGAAGTGAAGCTGAAATATAAAGTAATGAAATACACATTGTCTGTGCTCGTATGAGGAATGGTACTGATACGAATGCGTTACATAGAGAAGTTCACATCAGCCAGTATATCCTTTCATCTAAAGAGAAATAAACACAGGCCTTAGAACAGTAACAATCCATGGATTTGACGTTAATTATCTTGTCAAGGTTAGGCAGCTGTAAACAGAATAGATGGCAAGAAACAACAAAGTTCCAGTTCCAAGTTTGCTTCTGCACCAACACTGTAGGAATGAATCACAGACAAAAATCAGTATTAATAGGACAGGCATAGCAAATACATTGCCTGAATGTGTCTGAGCTGTGCTTGAAGAAGAACTTGCAAGACAGTTTCAGGGAGAAATGCAAGAAACAAAAGGGAAAACTCAGACTGCTTTGAGTTACGGCGGAAGAAATGGCACCATAAAGGACACTTCAGCACAAGATTACAGCTTGTTCTGACCACAGCTGGTTCCAGCTATCTGAGTACATGATGGTTTACTCTGAGGGGCCTCAGATGCAGGATGTTGAAGAACAGAAACCCAAAGTTTGGCCTTCCCCACCCACCAAACAGGAATTTGCCACTTCCCACCAAGGTTTATCAGTTCCCAAACAAAACTGTGCCTGAAAGCAACTCTCTGGCCTTTCCAGAGGAATAGATTTGTTCTGGGTATGAAACTGCATTTCCTATTTTCAGTAAGTCAATATAATCAGTAGTCAATAACATGCTTTGGCCAAAGGGTCTCTTTTTGCAGTAGTACAGAAAAAGCAAAATATCACAGAATATGCCAACAACTTATGCCTGCAAATTCTGTAACTATGGTATTTCTTAGGCTTGAGCAGCTACCACCTGAAAGACAATTGTGGAATAATCTTTTTCGTAACACAAAACTGGTTCTTAATTCATAACCAGAAGAGGACGTTCGCATCCTGAACCACCATAGTGTCTATTTTTAAAAAGTTTTTAAATTTTCCAAGATAAAAACTAGCCTTTGGACGTGCATAAATGGATTTAAAAGTGCAAACATATAGCTTCGGAGGCTTACCGAAATTTCTCTGACAATTCCTGGCAACACTAATAATACAGCAGTCATTGTCTTATGAGTTTGGTATCAAAATCATTTTCTAAAAGTCATCAGTACATAAATGTAGCAAATACAAAGGCATAATAGTGCTTACACTGGTTATCTTCTATTTTCAACAAGTTAAGCTGTAGAAAACTGCTTGTGACTTGAGTAATCTGAGCTATGAAAAAGGAATGTAATCTATATCTTTGGGGTTTTTTATCTGGTCCCTCTTTGTATTCTGTATGAGGTGCAGGCTTCAGATACAGTTTTAATCTCTGGCATCTAGGCCATCTTAAAGTTTAGTCTGCCTTTGGCTTCCTAGAACATTTTTTTAACCACACAATGCTGACTAACAGTGCTATGTCCTTTGTGAAGGCACTTAAGATTTTATTATTCATCTTGTTCAGGGACTCCCTGTCCCACAGGAAAGAAGTCACATAATAACAAGCAGAATTGCATGCTGAGAAAATCGTGGCCAGAGAGCATTTCCAGGCTATTCTAATCAAGCCTTCCTTCGCCTCTGCTGAGGGAGGCAAAGAGGGTTGAAAAGACAAATCCTAGAAGTCTAGGTTCAAAGAATGAGATGTAATGGTCAGAGCATGAATCATAAATAATAAAACTCCTTAAGGTAGATGGTGCCAAATGATAACGCAGGTACTCTTAGTTGAAACACATGCACCACAGCACATGTATTATACAACTTCTCCCTGCTATCCAAAAGGGCATGTGGCTTTCCAAAAGGGAAAAGCTGAATAACTTCTTCTGCACCTGTTTGTAAACCTTATCTACAAAGACAGAAAAAGCCAGGGCTGATAGCTATAAAATAAAGAGGATTTTTAGAATAGGAAGAGTGGATTTGATTTTTTTTTTATTATTTTTTTTGAGACAGGGTGTTGATGAGAAGAGGGGAAAAAGGGACAGGGAAAGGGAGAGTCAGGAGGCTAGAGAATGAAAAATGCACACCAGGCAAGTGAAAATGTGGGCACTGTTTCATTTCTGCAGTGCTTTGTCCTGAGTGTGTGTGTGTGTACCTTACTACACTAAGAAAACTGAAAGGGTGACACAAAGAAAAGGGTTCCATATGGATATAGGTTTTAATGATTTTACTGAACCCATAAAGGCTAATTGCAGGTGGCTGTAAACGTTCTGATCCGATCATCTGTAAGCAGAGTAGGTGCAAGCATTTACTGAATACAAAACTTTACGTTCATTGTATACTTATTCAGGGTGGTAACCATAGCTTTCCTTAACCTTATTCCAGAATGTGATGGAAAGACTGAAACACAGCTTGCCATATTTATGGTGTTTTAAAAGTTGTCTGAGTAGTCTTAAGATTTCTGACAATGTACAGGCTTTTTCAGTGATGTGTGCAAAGAGTTACTTACACACCTTTGTTCTCTGTAGTTTCATGAAAAGAAAGAAAAGTTCTCTGTAGGTTTAATACATAGGTAGGTACTACTTTTTCCACAGCTGCAATAAGCTGTTGACAATAGGTCCCTTGTCTTTAAAGAAATTCCGTAAGAGGCTTAAAGAAAATAAAGACTGAAATGCGGGTACTAGAACATAATGAGAGTCTTGCTCAGCTGTGAATTTTATCTATGACTGTCTGCCTTCATCTAATGAACAAATGTCTGAGGCCCATTAGCCCACACATCTTGAGGAGAAAACATTTCTCTGGTGAATGTTCAAAATAATCCCTTCTCAGCTGAAAGACACCAGTCAGAGACCATCTGTTTACAGAAAGTATCTTTGCACTGAGCCATTCTTTAATACTTTCATCCAAAGCTATCAAGCCCTGGGAACAAAGTGAATCAAATGAGAACAGAGTTATCACAGACATTTCAACAATGAACCTGGGTTATAAAAAAAAACTTTGTTCCTGATATGATAATTGAAAAAACAAAAAAACAAACAACAAACCCCACTCCCCCCAAAAAACCCCAGTTGTTTTGTTTTCATAACCTGGAAGAGAACAGCTGGTTGTATATTATCCCAAGGAGGCATGTCCTGTAACAAACATGTATGCGCCATTTTGGCACACAGGTCCATACATGCAGCTGCATTTGGTAAACAGGCTACCCCAGTTGTACCTGCAGAGACCCTGCCGACGAGAAAGCCAGACCTTAATTTTAAAACACAAATAGCATCCCTTGAAAGCAGGTAGACACCAGTTAGAACAGCAAAAGGAGAAAAAGAAAAGGACAGTCCAGCCAGCCAAGGAAGGAAGAGGAAAATCTAAATAGACACTCATCCAGTTTTCATTAAAAACACTTATTCTTAAAATTGAGGCTTAAATTGAAAATCTTTACCATTTTGTTGTTTCCCATGTAACTATTCATGAAGCAAGGTATTTGTCACTACAAATATAGATGGCTAGGTAATATAACAACAGCCGAAAACTTCCATGGCTCTGCTGATCCCTGAGGACTGTTGTCTACACAGCGCAGTGTGAGACAGGGTATCAAACAACCCTCCTCTCCTCTTTCCCCAAACACAAGGCTGGCAAAGCAATGCTTCAGGCAGCAAAACTGGAAGGATCTGAGCCCTGGGCTGATTTATCTGGACACTGAGAGGTCTCAGAAGGGCTTTTCACAAAGGGATGACAATGGAAAGAAAGACTGACGGCCCCCCCATGATGAGACTTGCATCAAGATCTACTGCAGCCTGCAGTCACCCTTTGGAAAAGTGGTTTTGGGATATTTCTGCATTTTAAGAAGTGATATTCAAATGTCACCAGGTCGCATGCACATATGCATCTGTATACTTTGAAAAGGTGCACGCAGTGGGTGAAAGGGTATTATCTAACAGAGGTACTCCACTCACTTTTAGTCTAGTCTGACAAAGAAGCAATGCTGGCTTACTGAGCTACCAACCTCGTTTGAGAAGGAAACACCCTCAGCTGCTCTATTTCTAACATCAGACAACTTTAGATCTCTTCAGGAAGAAGTTCCTGGGCTCAGATTGTCTGCTGAACTCTTGCCACCTGGCAAGAACAACAGCTGTCAGGGAGCCAATTATAGCTCATTGAGTCTCAGGATTGATTACCCTCACCCTAGGTTAGATCACCCTGAAGGCTCCTTTAGTTTCTACCACCTGCAGGAGCTCCCTGATGTGCAGCTGCACTGTCCTCTGGTCACATTCCCCCCTAACACTGACACAGACTAATATATCAGATAAAGATCCTTTAGTCTAGAAAAGTCTTGCTGGGGCACTTGGGTGAAATCCTGGATTCTATGTTTTTTCTACACCAGTGCCATGGGACCAGGACACGGTGGAATTGTCTTCTACTTTGAGCTTCATTTCCAGAAGAAATGCATGCTCACTGCTTCCATTCCCTTTGGTGGCGTTTTGAATACTCAGCAATGTGCCTAAGAGAGATCTTCAGCTCGACTTTTTTTTAAGCTTTCTAAAATGAGTAGTATACATTGGAGGGAAAAAAAAAGAAAAAAGAGTATGAAATATAATCACGGTGTGCTCAACTCCACCTTTCCTGTGGCACTGAGGTACGCATTCTGTCGTTTTGGCTGGTCTTTAAATCTAGTGAGGTCAGGACTGGTGCCTTGAAATAAAGCCTGCTTGCCAGACAACTGTGTCTGAATTGCCAACACAGTTTTATTTTGTCTGGTGGAGTGGAAATTTGGCACTAAATGCTTTTCTCAAGTCCCAAACCACTGCAGGACTTTAAGTGGAGGAAATTTAAATTCCAAAGCTAAGAGAGCAGGGCTCTGGTTCTGATTGACAAACTAGGAAATGTTCCCATTAACCACCTAAAATGTGCTCTCAGGTTGGTCATAAAAAGCAGCTTAAAACTACCACGGTACTCAGAGCCACTCAGTACTCTGGATTGCTGGAATGAGGGGGAGGAGGAAAGGAGTGAGAACATTTATTTCTTTTGTTCTGAAAACACTGTCCACTTACAGCTTTGGAGAACAGAATCAAAAAGTCCTTTCAAATTACAAAATTAGCCAGAATACTGAAAAACTTAAACAGTGAAAAGTGCTGAGGTCAGTCAGCTTTGAGAGTTTTCAACTCTAACAAACAAATCTCTATAGGTTGAGCTGGAAGGATTTGCAAACTGCCTTTCACTGAAAATGAGAAACAAACATAATACACGATATTAAATAAACAAATCCAAAGAACTGGTTCATTTACCTGTGACCAAAACCATTCAGCTGAAGAAAAAGGGGAAAGTGTATTCATAAACTTTAGAAAGTACACTTTAAACCACCATGAATTTTTCCCATTGAAATGCCTTCATTAGTTTTGCTGACAGAACAGATTTTGCTACCCTATTTTTCCTCTTCCATAGACATACTAAGTAAGCATCTTGCACTGTAAATATTTCTTGTAAATACAGTGGGATTTCTTGCAGACAATGTTCTAACAGTTACAGAAATTTGGATATTTAATTCATTTCAGTTGTCCAGCTGAGAGAGTATTTTACAACCTCCTACAATTGTGATCCTGCACCTATTTCTCCTAAAATCATCACAGAATAAATCAATTTGAAAATTCTGCGATGAAGTTGTCAAGGCTATTGTCCCCAGTGGATGGATATATAATGTGGCATATTCAGTAGACTATTCCTACTTTCTAGTGATGCTTGTTGTAAGTGACAGGTTCTGATATGTCTTTCATAATATGTATAATTTTTTAAGACAGAAGCTTAGTTAAAGAGTAAGTCTGGTTGCACTCATTATCCCATAAGCAACAACAGTAAGGAGAGAACCTTGTTATGTGTATTCCCCATAGTTTGGTAGCCAATATGAGCAGGCTATGCTTGCCTTCAAACCACCTGAAAACTGTATGGCTGTTGTTATTTTGACACAGAAACTGCCCAATATATCAGTCAGGTTAGCAAGTGGATAGAGTTTGCTCTCACCCATCTGCTAAAGAGCCACAAACCATGGGAACTCAAATATTAAAATCTCTCCTGACCACCGATGACTTCCCACAGATTTTCACAGTTTCTTCCATGCTCTCACTTTTAGAAGGTTTTGTCTATTTACCCCACAAGGGTGTAGAAATGGAAACAGACAAACTCGATCACCACAGATTAAAGAATGCACTTTACCTTGTTCACAGAGGGCACCTACATAGCTTGGCAGACACAAGCAAGTGAACGTATTGAGGCCATCTATACATGTGGCTCCATTCCGGCATGGGTTAGACTGGCATTCATCGATATCTACAACATAAAGATAAAAGAGTTTTTGTAACCCACTCACTGCCTTGAAGGGAAATGTTCCTCAGCCTTAGTCATACTTATTACTAAGACCAGTTCAATCCAGAAGAATGAAGTATTGCAAAAGATCCAAGTAACCAGTTTATTTGCACGATAACTGAATTCACTATGCACAACCTTCTTTTCTCTTCATCCACAAGCTAAGAAGTGGTTTCCTCAGGAAATGTGACATTACTGATCCAAAATTTTATATCCTGTGCTCTGACTCCTAATTTCTGAAATTTAGACCTTCCATTTGTCCCTGTGTAGCTGAGAAAGAAGTGATACTGTGCAGTGTGTAGTATTTTCTCATACTGGTGGAAAATTTGACCTGTGTGTGTGACCAGGGCACAAAAAATTCTCATAAGTACTAGAAAACTCAAACATCTTAACAAATATTAAATACTGGTTATCTTATCATATACCAGGAAGGAGACTGTTCATTTCAGCCTGCAAAACAGTATGCCCTGGGATCTTATTGGTTCACATTTCTCGTTTCTTCCTTGTCTAATCTTATCAGGATATGGACAAAGCATAACAAAGACAATCTCACTAAGTGACCACTCAGATAGCAACATTCGTAGTCATGCACAGGTTTACTGCTGAGCCTATCATTCTAGAGTAGACAAATAGCATTCTATGGCTGCTAGAATGCTTTGTCTTCAAATTTTGAATTCAAGCAGTAGTTCATTCAATATAATTACTTTGTGCATGTATTTTCAGAGGTTATAAGCTAGCAGATCTCTTTATAAAGATCATATGGTGTTTTCTAATGAGTGCTGCTCTTCTGAAACAATCACAGCTTAATCTTTGATGCAGATTTTGCAAAAATATTAATTGCAAGTGAACAGCTGGTAGTGACTGACTATTGTATAACTGACTGACTATATATAAGAGAGAAGGTAAACATATCTACAAACCAAAAAGCATGTATTCAATGCTAGGCATAATTGCTGCATCATATGAAAGGCTTCTTTTTAAATATTTTTCTTTTTAAAATATACTTCTGTTCAAATTTTATGCTACGTCTTATTTGTTCCAGTCATTTGGAAAGCTCTCAAGTCAACATTTTATGCCTTATATACAGAATATCCCTGAATCTCAGGTCAACATTTTATGGATAAAAATGCTGAGGTTTACTTTCTTGAGCACCACAGACCATATTTCTATATGGTGACTGGACATGAAGCATCCCACTCCAGTTAAAGGGGACAAGACATGGCCAGAATAATAATTTATAATCTGAAAAAGAAAAAAAACCCACTATATATATATATATATATATATACACATATATATACATATATATATATAATCTCTGAACTCTGGTTTGTGATCAGGGGATGACATATTCTTTGACAAAGAAGATTTAACATACGACGTCTAAAACTTGAAATCTACCAAAACCAGCCCACTAGGGAACTAACAAACTCATCAACGTGAGCTAGGAAAGCTGAGAAAAACACTTGCTAATTTTTTTAATCACATAATGTCTTGCACAACACAAATGAAAAAAAAGTAATCCTCACATTTATACTGCACTGGTATCAGCCTTTGGGTGGGGTTGTTTGTATTTGTTGTTGTTTTTTTTCTCCCAAGTTATATATAATGAGTTAAACTAATTTTAGCAATATTGCATGACTTTGTTTTGTTTTGTTTTGTTTTGTTTCTTTCAAATTTGGCAGGAAACTGTGTAACAGGTAAAACCGTAGTATGTATTAGGGAATTAAACCTGCAGTTTTTCAAAAGCCTACATTAGCTGTACACTAAACAGCCAAGCTACCACTGTTATCATACTGTTGCTTGCTAGTTGGAAGGAAAGCTGGTTATTGTGAATGATACTGGTGAGTCTCTTGAAACCCACAATCACAACAGGTAAACACAGATGAAGCTTGAGGATGTCCGCAGCTAGAAGGGTTACCAAAATACTAATTTATACCAAAAATGTATATGATTATGACAATATTTCAAATTTCCTTGAAATAATATCAAGCTGGCATTCACATTCGGGATTAGTTTATTTTATCAGCCTTTCAAATAATTACACAAAACTTTTAAGAACTGCCCTGAAATATTAATGTTTATTTGTTTTTATTTGATGTATTTATGAATACAAATTGTGAATTCTAGGTCATGAGGTTCATCTATGATTCTCTTACATTTGTGTGCATACATATCTATGCACTTTATGGGGAGAGAGAAAAGGACTACGTGGACCTCCTTCATGTTATTGTTCTGTTCTTAAGGCCTCACTGTAGAATTTTTCAAATGTCTACATATTCTTCAAATTCAAAACCACCCCACTTCTGCAGATTTCATGTATGAAAAACTTATATTTGACTTAATCATTACCTGATGGCATCAGCTTACCTAATTCACACTGCTCACCGTTGAAACCTGGCAAACATGTACAGATGTAAAAAGAACCACGCGGATAGCAGGTACCACCATTCAAGCAGGGATTGCTTTTGCATGGATCTTGGCCTGTTAAACAAGTAGAAAAAGAAAATTGACTCCGTAGCTTCATTTTTCGCCACAAGAAATCTTTCTGCATTTCTGCACTGATGTTGCGGGGTTTATTGTAGTTACAGAAACCCTATGAACATAATAGACTACTGAAAATATGATAGCTCTCTAAAATAGTAAAGCTTGTTTTCAGGCATCATTATTTTCAATGACAGGGCATTTACTATGAACCAGTATAACTTATTTTCAGAATAATATTTTTCATAGCAATTTGTACTATATTTGGCAGTCATGATATTCTGCTGAGGATTTAGTTTGCATGACATGACAATTAATTATAGCTGAACACAGTTAAACATATGCAAAATGAATGGAAAATGCTTTTTTTGACAGGGTTAGTTTATGAAGAATGATTGGGTACACAGAACATACTGGCTGGCTGCTGTTGTTTCATTTTGTTATATTTAATCAATCAATGCCCACAAAGTCTAATTTCTTTTAAAGGATGTTTTCACACATGCATATTGCCCACCTGGCTTTCTTAAAAACACATTTCAAGAACACAAATAAAGGTACCAAATACATCCATAACTGAACTAAACATTAAGATAAAAGCTTACCTGCTGTGAAATCCACAGTTGTTATGGGAGTTATCATTTAAATGGCTTTTCCTTGCAGACCTCTATGCCTTGTAGTGATGTTTATTTCAAGTGAGTTTAGATACCTAGGTATTTGCATCTGACTTAATTCCTAGGAGCAATCACTCATACAAACAAGTACACACTGGATAACCATTTCTAAGTATTATCTTCTCAGTGTTATAGGAAAATCATGAAGACAGTCCTTCTGGGATACAAGAAGCAAGCCCTGGCTTTGAAAACTTACAAAATGGTTGAAAGAGTTCTGTAACCTAAGTTAGTTCAGAGATATGAGAAAAATTTAGATTTTTGATTACATTTTTCCAAAGCAATCTGACTATGGTTTATGGAAGAGAAGATGAGCAATATCTATTTTACCCTTGCAAGTTATCCATTCAAAGAAGTCTTCTTTAAGCACCAGATTCCCTGTCTAGTTAGGGGAAAGCAGAAGATTTAGTTGAAAACCTCCAGAAGAAAAACCTGTCTACGTGAATTTGGAATTGTAATTAAGTGGGCAGGATTTCGCTTTGGAGGTTTTGAAAAGGATCTGATCCTATCCACAGAATAGGGTGCTTGTTTTAGGGCTGCTTCACTGAAAATCCCAAATGTAGGGCTATGTTAAACACCTAACAATGTGCATTGTGCATTTCATTGTTCGTCTCCTATGGACTGCATATATTCCCAGTAAACATTTTTAAATTGACAGCTACCTGGATTATTTGAGGAAAAATAACAGAAAACCCTATAAAATTGAGTTTTTTCCTCAGCTATAACTAGATAAAATGTGAATTGAAGCAATGCTATTCATATCGACCCTACCTGCATTATCTGTGTGTTTGGTGAAATGGTGCCTAATAACGGCTATGTAAAACAAAATAATGAGGCAAATGACATCTAACAAAAGGATCTGTAATTTATAAGAGACAGAAACTGTATCAACCAGTTAAAGCTACAGACAGGCTGAAAACATTAGGTCTCAATTTTCTCTTGTCTAGAAAGTTACCTTGTAGGTTAAGAGAAGTTAATTTTTTATAGAAAATTCTGATCCTGAAATGTGCACTACATGTGCTTTCTAAGTCAAATGCAAGATGCTTTAAAACAACTCTACCTATAAACCAATTGTGTAAGTATTATCATCATGACAACACACAAAAGCTGTCAGACAAAATTGTCTGTTAGAAGTTGGAAAATTAAATAATTACAGCCGAATTCTCTATTGCAATCAGTGTTACCGTCCTGTCTTTTAGAACTGTCTGGTTACCTCAAGTATGATCCAGAGGTTCTTGTTACAAACACTCAGGAAAAGTCACTGAGCTTGAGTTTTGGTACCCGCATCTTCCTTCACTTTGCAGGGGTTACAATCGTGCTTGATTTCAAAGCTTGAGGCTCACAAGTTCTGTTGTTATTTCACAAGGTGCTCAGATTGCCATACCTCTTACCAGAGTTAAAACACACATTAACAACTATAAAAAAAATATGTATATATACGACAGTGATCACATTTGGAAGTTACCTGGAATTTGCACTGCTGTGCCTTCAACTGAACCCACACTGGTGCCAATCAGGAAATCTGATCCATTAGTGACTTCCGGAAGGGAAAAAGACGAAGTTACAAGTTCAATAGTATACGGCTCCTCAGAGCTCATCGTTGACTGCTCGTTTTGATACAGACTGTTTCCAGGGGCAGTGATGTTTGTTGCAATGTTAGAAGGAACTGTCGTGATCTCCTCTTGACCAAACAAACCTGATGGTGTTTCCGTGCTTGTATCCAAAGGTTGGGAAGATGAGGATAGCACTGTAACTGCTTCCTGGTCAGGTTTAAATACATCACTTTCAATACTATTGGGTAAATCTGAAACAGGTGTGGAAAAAAGCCACGGGATCTCTCCCTCAGTGCTCCTGTCATCTTCTTGGTGGGGGTTGTTCACTCTACTTGAGGGCATTTCAACTTCTATTGTGCTAACTTTTGGAACATCTGTGCCTGCTTTTTCTCTGAAACTAAGAAAAGCAGTAGGCAAGACATGTATTGATGGAGAATCTCCAGAAACAGTAGCTCCTTCCTCAAAAGCTGAATCAGTTACAGAGGTCTCAGTCTCCTCTGTCCTGTCTGTCACAAGTCCATTAAAATGAGCAGTACTTTCAGTAGTTGCGATTTCTGAAACAGGCTTGGGAGAAAACTCCAGCAGAGAAGACTCTGTTGTGCCAAGAAGCTCTATAGTGGGTGGTTTGTATGTTGCCGCAATATCAGAACTAACCTCTTTGAAGGTTCCTTCTGATGAATGATCAGACTGATCTGAATCCTTTGACGATGATGTGCTTGGAATGATTACCTCAGGATACTCAGATACTCCATTAACTAGCTGAACAGTTACTGAGGATTTAGGAGTTTGAGGTACAGAATAAAGGCTCACTGAATCTGTTTCTTCATACTCTGTGGATGCTGATTTTATGTTTGTGTACCCTGTAGGATGCTTTTCTTCATTCTTGCTAGATGATACAGTTGTCAGTTGAGATGTATGCTGAATGGTGACAATACTTACATCAAGCATGTCAGTTGTCAAAGACTTTTCTGTCTCAGTTAAAACTGGTGTTAGAGAAGGAACCACGGGCTGCTTATCATCCAGTTCTTCTTGGCCCATTCCAGAGAAGCCAGAAACAGAGTTTGTCTCACTTTGATCTGCTATTACTTGGTGGTTTGATGAAGTATTCAGCTCATAGGTGTTTTCTGTTGTGCTTGTTACATCATGTTTAGACTCAGGAGGCACATGAGGGCTTGCCAGTGATGGTACTGTAGGAAGGAAAATGCCCAGTTCAGAGAGTTGGGTAGTGGTGGGAGTTTCAGATGTGAACTTCAAGGCATTCCCTGAACCCAAATCCTTGTCATCTGCTTTTGGTCTGTGCCCAGCTGTTACTGATTCACTACGTGGCTGACTGGAAGTAGCCAAAGAAAGAGTCTCACCAGATTCAAGTGTCTTCTCTTTGGTTATGGAAAATTTAGGTGTTGAATCATATTTCTCCCCTTCAGCTGTAATGCTGTCATCACTGCCATATGTTGATTGTATGACAGAACTTGGCATTGTCTGCACACTTATTATATCTTCAGGTATTGATTTTGAGTGATCCATGTCTATAATAGTTGTTTCTTCTGATGGGATTTGAAGTCGTTCTTCAATTAGTGTAATATCACCATAAACAGAAACGTTCAGTAAAACACTCCTTTTATCATCAATCATGGGAATAATTTTCTCATATAATCCAGTGTCACTTGTTAGTTCTTCAGATGTAGCTGTGTTTGGCTGAACAGCAGACGGATTTGCCACGATCTCTTTTTCTTCTGTAAAAAGGGATGGTTGTCGTGTGATCACAGTCTGTGACCCACCTATTGGTGCCTCTGTTGTCATAACTTCAGAATAAACCTCCCCAGGAACAGCAGATGAAGCATTTAGCTCTACCTTTGACACAGGGGGTATTGACAAATGAGTAAACATTTCAGGAGAAGACGAATCCAAAACACCAACCCAGCCAGATCCTTCTCCAGAGCTTTCAGGTAATATTCTGCCTGGCATTTTTGTTGTTGATGTTATAAGTGATTCTTCTATTTCAAGATTAGGAGTTACACTCAGTATTGCAGAAACAGGAGTTACGCCATCTTTAACAAGCAAATATGAAGTCTGCTCTGGAGAAACAACTTTAGAAGTAGCTGTTGTCCTATCTGTTTCATTTTCTTCTCTCCTATAGTGAGTTCCCTCATCGTGAGGTTCTTCTGTTGCAACAAAATAAGGCGTCATCTCTTTAACCTCTTCAGAGCTGAACCCCTTAGAACTCTCTTCTGCTAAAGATGGGGAACTGGTAATTACCGAGCTGGGGAACTGGTCTTCTGTTTCTGACAGCTGCTCAGTTACAGCACTTGTAACTTCTTCATTAACTTCACCATTTGATTCAGAACTGCTCCTTTCAAAGTCTTGTGTCTTGTCAGTTGAAAGTTTGGGCCCCATATTTGTAGGATGAGACGTCTGAGGACTTGAAGGACTCACGATTTCTTTGACAATCAATGGTACTACAGAAGGAATAACAACAAGGTCATCTCCCGATCCTTGTCCTGAAAATAATGGATCACTGATGAGCTCATTATTTGTTAGCTTTTCTTCTTTAGGTGTCAGGAGTGATATGGGAATATCTTTTGTTGGGAAAATATTTTGTAACAAGTCCTCCTCTTGCTCTGTATCTGTAACTGGAGAGCTTATGTATTTCCTTTCAATATTTACAGGCTCAGTTACTCTGTCAGCATTAAATGGCAAAAGTATGTTTTTAACAGATTCAGTTTCTAATTCCTTTTCTTCTGAATATGGACTGAGAGTTGGAACATTTAGAAATCCCAGTTGTTCATGGTTAGCCTCTGTACTTTTAATGAATCGTTCTGTTGTTGTCTCTTCAGAAGATTCTATAACTTTAGGTGAAATTTCCCTTGGCCCGTCTTCTCCAGAAGGAGTATCTTCCACCGAAGGAATCTTCGTAGTAAAAGCTCTCACGGTGAGTTCATCAATCATTTTCTCTTTCGTTCTTATGTCAGTTACAGTTCCCATTGTGGTTACTTCATGTTCAGTACTTGTGACCAGATCATCAGGTTTGGTAGTGAGGGCATGATCCATAGATGGTGTGCTGACAACTCCTTTGGTGTACTGCTCTCGTGTTTCTAGTCTCCCAGTGGGTGAAACTGCTGTTTTTAAAAATGATTCAATTACTGTGTCTGCTTCTCCAGATCCCTGATCAGTAAATGAGAAATGAGTTCCAAGTATTTCTTCCGTAGGTCCATTAGACATGAGTTTTGTGGTGCTGCTGTCACCTTTGAATTCTTCTCCAGAGCCATGCTCAATCAGGAGAATCTTGCCTAATGAGACAGTTGGAGGACTAACTTTTGCATTTTTGCTTTCTGTAGATTCAGCTACTGCTTTTATACTGCTGGTACCATGTGTCATCATGATGTTGTGAGGGTTGTTACTAACCACTGATTCTGGAGATGATGTGACCTCACCGTTTTCTAAATCTTCAGGTTTATCTCCTGGTGCAACATATGATATTATCTCTTTTGTAGAACTAGGACTAAATTTGACTTCAGAAGGAGCTGTGTAAGTTTGTTCTGTTTCCTGGTTTTGTTCTCCAGGGTTTACTGTACTAAACAACTCCTGGGTCATCTGACTTGTTATGCCAGACTCCTTCGTCAAGCCATCTGACCCAGTACTCGAACCTGATACTGCTGATTCATTTGTTGTTGCATGTTTTTCATATTCTGTTGTTGCATTCTTCAGCAAAGCATCATCTATGTTGTAAACTTTTCCTTCATGCTTTTCTGTTTGTGTTTCAGTGACAGACCTTGATGGAACTGAAGTCGAAGTAGCAGACTCAATGATAACATCTGTGTCTCCAGAACCTGGCTCAATAAATGGGGAGTCAGTACTTACCACTGTTCTTGTCAGGCCCCCTGAAAATATGTGTGCTGGTTCATCTGCTGATCCTTCATTTATAAAAAGCTCCTTCTCTCTCAAAAGAGGAACGGTGGTGACCTTTCTGATTTCAGAACTTATGGTACTTGCTACGGGTACTGTTATTCTGAGCAGTGTGGGCTCTTGACTTACAGTTCTGACTTCACTAGCAGTGCTCTCATGTTCTTTCAACTCCAAATTGCCTTCTGCAGTAGTAGCTGATTCTTCCTGATTCGAATAAACAGTCGTCTGTATTGCTTTTTCATCTTCAGTATTCTTTTCAGTTACAAGAAAGCTGGCAACTACTTCTTCCGTAATAAACCCAGACACAGAATTGGTGGCAAGAGTTACTTCAGAATTTTGATCAAAAGCAGAATAATGAGTGCTTATTCCTCTCGGCAAAGCAGAGTTGATTTCTGAAATGGTTACAGAAACTTCTGTTGGCAGTACTGTGCCAGAGCCCAAAGAAATATCCTGCACTGAAAGTGTTTCTGTTACTGCTGTTTCTGTTGTCGTGGCTGAAGTTACAGTGATGTCCTCTCCTACCTCTCCAGAGCCTTCTAGAACTATAAAGGAAGCAGCACTCACCACAGGCTTTGCTGTATTACTGCTTGTTTGCAGAAGGTTTTCAAGAGGGGAATTTGCATTAAGTTTAACTGTTGATTTATAATGATCTCCTGGAGCAGGGGTTGCCTCTTCTGGAATAAGGTCTTTCACACCTATGCCTATCACAGCAGTATTTAAAACTGCATCCAGAGAAGCAGTTACAGCAGATTTTTCCACAGTGAATGCATCAGGAGCAGAAGTTATACCAGAAATTTTTTCATCATCTTCCTTTCTTGACATAGTCACAATTTCTGAGGAGACAGAACTGGGTAAATCAGATTCAGTGGAGCCATCTCCAGAAGACTCGCCAGTAATCAAAAGGAAGTTTTTAGTATCTTTTGTTGAGCTCTCCTCAGTTCCATGCCATGTTACGGTCTCTATATTTTTTTGCAGAGACTGCTCATATGAAGAAGTAATGGCTATTGATTTGTCTGTTGTGGCAACTTCTGACTCACCACTATAAACTGTTTCTAACATTGCAACATCTGCTGTCGGTTGTGTAACTTCAAACGCCCCTACTACTTCTCCAGCTTTGCTTGGTTGCATAGTACCAGAAGCTTCAGTTTCAGGTATAATAAATGTGTTTGTTTCATTGATTTGAGAAAAGGTTACATTTTTGGAATGAGCAACACTTTCAATTTGGTCACTTCTCGCTTCCTCAGCTTTTGTGCTTTTAGGTGCACTGGTAACTTGTTGCTTTCCATTGATGAACTGCAAAGCTGGAGGAGTTGTAACATCAGTAGTATTTTCACAGTCTTCCTCTTCCTCAAACTCTATAAAGTTTGGAAAGAAAGGATCCAATATTATATATTCAGATGAATCCTGCACAGAGTCTGAAGTACAGGGTTCAGTCTGAGCTGATTCTGCATCAATGTGGGGTTCATCTATTGCGTGAGGAAGCATGTGGCGATTGAACAGATCCAAAAATTCATTCACCGGATGATCTGCAAAAAAAAGAGAGCTTTTCATAATCCCTAAGTGACAGTGACGGTTGCTCATTATAGTAGACATATGAAGTACAAGCAGTCCATTGGAGAAAACAAAATCTATAAGAAAGGTAGCAAATTCATGGTACTTTTCTATTGACACAAAATTGAATGCTGCCACAGTGTTTGCATTTCTGGTTGAAGCCTTTGTGTATGTTGAACACTTACGCTGTGTAATATTGTCAACTGCCATGCATATTTAGTCCCAAACCCACACCTGAGCTGACTTATCTTGCACTGTTCAGCAGAGATAAGAAAAAGACAAAAAGAAAATCATTTTTAGACCAAAAGGCTCTGGTCTCAACCTGCAGCAATGGCTTCCATGGATTTAAGACACTACCTAACCTTTATCAAATACTGAACTTTGACCAAACTTGGGCAAAGTCTAAAATAAAATAGGACATAAAGAATATGCCTCTGCAACTCCATTTATACTCAGTATAGAGTAATTCAAGTTACTAGGAACACCATAAAAACTACATTAATTGCCCTATTCTTCACACTTGGATGGTCAGTAAATAAAGTCTTATTTTATAAAGGTGTTGCTATTTGGCACTATAAGGCATTATGAAACAAATAAGAAAAAATACCCCAGATTCAAAAATCAACCACCATTCAGACAGTAACATGCGTAAGGTCCAACTATTCTACTCTGGGTACCACTCGCTTTCAATTATTTACACACTCTCAGAGATCGCAAACCTCTCAAGCTTTTTTCTAGGTAGCCAAGCAGAGGAGGAAGTTCTAAGTAGACAAGGCTTTAGCTGAAGAGGACTTGTGAATTCCTCCAAGATTTATAATCCCAGATTCCATAGACACTTCTTAAACATGTCCTCTCAGCACAAACATGACTTCAAATCTGCTGTTCCAGACAATAGATAATACCCTTTTTACAAAAGAGGATACAACAGACCCAGAAAAAAGCCAGTATTCAGGCTTGGCCAACAGACTTCAAGCTGGAAAATCTGTGGTGAAACCTTATTCCATGAATGTATCTTTCTTCTGAATCTAATGCTTATAGCTGTTTTGTCCAAAGCAAAATTACAGTTTGCTGGTATAAACTGGTGCAGCCAGTGGAGCTTTGTCTAGATCTGTCTGAAGAGGATCTGAACCAACACACAGGACTCCTGTCTTACAGCAATGTTAGCGGTGATTGCTCCCCAAAGAATATTTGTAGGTATTCTGGCATACCCAGTCTATGACAGAACCCAAATTTCAAGTAAATTTCCTTATTAAAACTGTTCACACGACATAAGAAAAATGAGAACCTGACACGTAAAGTATTTCATTAGTTTGAAATAATTCCCGTACATATGAACATCATTTAACCTCTATGATTATTGAGGTCTCAGAAATTAGGTGATCATTCTGGAAAAGAGTGTATCAAATCACATTAAACTGACACAGAGCACTGTGAAAGGCTTGTGGTTCTTTGGCTTGGGGTATTTTGTGTGTGCACATTGACTGCAAAGGGGGTCTTCTAAAGGTCATTGCAACTCTATTGAGAATTAATATTCTAATGTCTTATGCTGGTTTTATAGCTAAACTCGCAAAATATTACTGAAACTTCATTTTGCTAAACCTCCAGCTAAAGTGTAAATGGCAACTTCATGTTTGTTTTATAATAAAACACATATTTTGATGACCTGAATCCAAGGCTTTGATGTAATTATTAAACAACTTGGGAAAAATTAAGATCCACACCAGCCTTACAGAGAATAAATCACCTTCAGCATTAGGTATTTTCACCAAAATATTCAGTTTGCACAGCACTAAGCTCAGCATTCCCCAAGCAATAAAAACAAACAAACAAGCAAAAAACAAAACCAACAACAACAAACAAATTGTTTTTAACCTCATTTCTACCTGGCTATTCTATGTTGCCCCAGTGAAGCCTGCTGTTTACTTTGCGCTATGACAGGTCTATTCAATGACTACAGAATTGAAACTCCTCTCTCCATCATGTGTGCTTGTTGGGAGTTGTTTTATGCAATGCCTCTAAAGAGAGATTTTTTCCCTGCTCCTTCCTCCAGTAGGTTACAAATATTTAAAGTTGCTCAATGCCACAGAAAAATAGAGCTTCTGCAGCCATTTATTTGAGTCCTCCCAGGTCTCCCTTTCAAATTTTGCTCAAGCAGAAAAGCAAGAATTCAGTTATTTTTCCAAGATTTGCAATATGACATGAAGAAGCGTGTCTAATAACATCACTTTCAGACTCCACAAGTTTTAGCAAAGAGCAGCCATAGTCATACAGGGGAGTCATATTTTCATAAAAGCAGAAGCTCTAATCTACAGACAATTGCACACCTTCTTTTCAAAACTACAAACACAAAAATACATAGGAATGCGATAACTGAAAAGGGAATTGACAGTCAAAGCAGCTAGGGAGCTTTGGGAATTTCTGATTTGCAGTAAAATCACTAAAAAATAGCTGCACCAACATACAGAACCAGAGAACTACATACAGACATGTATCAGCAAGAAAGATGTTTTGTACACTGTGCGCAGCTTAAAAAAGAGTGTGTATAAATAATCTGGTATATAGAATAATGTGCCATAAGGATTAATTATTATTCCATACACAGCTGTTACGATTGCATGCACAAAGCATGTAGCATGTTTTTGCACAGACATATATACTAAAAAATATGTATAAAACCTGGATGGGACTGGATAGGCTGTAATTTGTAGCAGAGTACGATGACTAACAAGTTCTGACCAGTGTATTATTTTTGTAACAGTGCACACCTGGGAGTCCCTCAAATTATTAGCTCATGCTAAATCATTTATGGTAGGTAATAAATTTAATGAACAACATCTGTTCCAAATTCACCTAGAAGACATATACAAATTCTTACATACGCAAAGATCTCTATCAGACCCTACTTTTACTTCGTTAGCTTTTTCAAGATCTCACATGCCACAAAGATCCACATAAAAGAACCTTAGCTAAAGGTATGATATTCCAATAATAAACTTTCAGGAGGCTCCTTCATTAAATATGAAGTGGTTTGGTTTTGTTTTTCAAATAAAAAAAAAATAACCAGCCTTTAAGAAAAGAGTGAAGGATCTTTTTTTTTTCTTTTCTTTTTTTAATTAGAATTTCTTCTTTCTAGCGGTTTGATTATTCAGTGCTAGCAAGCAGGTTGCCAATGCTCAGGAATAACAGCTATGGAAAATTCTCTCAAACCCCAGAGATGGCAAATAATCTCCATAACAATATAGCTCATATAACATATAACCCTGTTCTCTAAGAATAAGCAAGACATTAAAATGAAAACCTAAGTGCTATCTTAAAATATGAATAAAGGAGGAAAAAGTCTTATCTGTTGAATTGGTCTGCTAGACCCTTAGGATGGACACATAAACACTTGCAATGGTTTTAATCTGGTAGATGCAGCTGACACATTTTGCCCCTATTTATGTTCATGTCCATTCCAGCTGCAGGTAAAGATATACAGAGAGACCATTAATAAGAGATGGAATGAGGACTTTAAAGAGAAATAGTTTTGCTCCTAAATATGTTTATCAATAGTTCACACATTATGATGGCAAGAAAGCCAAAAGGGGCACTTGTTCAAAGAAGTGCTTTGTTGTTATGACTCCAAGAACAAGAAAGTAAAAACAAGTAGCTGAAAAATAGTAAAGCCAAGAGCTGTCAGTTAAGACTGCCAATCCAAACAATTCTTAAAGCAGATTTATCAGTAAAGCCTCTTATTAAAGAAAGTGATGAGGTATGCGCTGAAATACAGATGGCATAGATAGATGGATGAGAGTATATGCAGCCTAGAGTGTTTCTTAATCCCTTTAATATGCCTAGATGTTTTTCAAATTACCTGCATGGAATAGGCATCTATCTCAGCAACAGTCAACTATGTGTAAGAAATAGAAATCCCCCTGGCTACAGGGTGATTTTTAGCCACAACAGGAGTTGGCGGCTGCTACTGCACATAACCACAGAGAGACCGATTGAGGTGGCTTTAATTTCCACTGCCACCCTTCTAAAATGTAGTTCTAAACCTACATTAATTCCTTACTGGATCAGATGTGAAAGTTGCCTCTATGGACAAGCTACCTTCTGCACATCCAAAGAAAGGTATAAAGAGTAGCAACATTTTTTCTTGAGAAGACTTTTAACATTCTACAAATAACCCTAATGGGCTTTTTCAAGATCTTTTTTGAGGGAGCAGGCAGTAAAAAACATTTTTTCCTCTCAAAAACCTTCAGATCAGTAGCTGAAGAAGAATTAATAGAGAAGTAAATATGAAACAAATACTGATGTTCCCCAAACTTTCAAAAAAAATTCATTTAGAAAACTTATGGATTCAGCATGTTTTTGTGAAGTCTCTTTCAAAATGAGACTATTAACATCTAATCTGGCATCCTGCAGATAACATGATTTTACCTGTAGATTCCTGCAATTTGTCTGTTTATTGCTTCAGAGCAACATGCTCAGTTTGCGAGAAGCAATAGCTCAAACTTTGGTAGAAGGACTAGAGGTCTAATAAACCCATGAAATCCACAGAAAGAATCACAAAATGTTCTGTGGGCTTTGAATCAGACCCTCTATTTTGATTAGAATAGAGCTAAAAAGAAAAAAAAAAGTGAATAACCAACCAACCAAACAATAAAAACCCCAACACCACCAACAAAAAGAATTTAAAAAGAAGACCAAAGACAGTTTGGACTGCTAATTTCCAAAGCATGCATGTCATCGCATAATGTGACGCTATCATGAACTACTTAACATTGACTATAAAGAACCCCCAACCACAAGGTAGGGTACTTTGCATTAGTCAAATTTCTTACTGCATTTGATAACCATAAAATTTTGGGTTTGGCTTAAACAGAACTATATCAGGGTGAATGTAGAACATACATGTCATTAAAATATTGGATAGTTGTTGTTTTGTATCAAAGTTCTGCAAATGTAACATTTGTTGACCATGAAAAAGGTAATGCAGTAACTTGCAATAAAAAACAGAGAGAAAAACAATAAACAATTTAATTTAAGATAAAATTTGGGAAAATCTAGGTATTTTTCCCCTCTGCATACTTGCTAACTATTCTGTTTTCCATGTGCAAGTCACCTTGTTTCTATCCCACAAGTGCTATAGGTTTATTTTTATGTCTTCTTTGCTACAGGTGGTCTGCACAGTACCACGGTCATCACCTCCTGCAGAAGATTCCCATCATATACATGATGATAAACTTGCACTCATTGGCAACAGCCTTAAATGTCATCTCCAACAGATTGGACACTTTGAGGTTAATAACAGAGGTGTCTGGGACTAGGACCAGGGAACAAGCACGACTCCTAATGACTAGCAGTTAGCACAATGGTTCATCGTAGAACAGACCATCGTAGAACAGCTCATGTAGGCTGTCAAATGACAAGTCAGCTGTCTCAAGCTTCACAGCAGCTATTGATCAGACCCTTACTCATTCAAAAAACGTTATTCTGAGAAGGTCGCTTCTGGAACAGGTTGTAAAAATGTGCTATGAAAAGCACACTAACAGCAAATGCAGATGCATGAATCCTCATTTTAGTACATTCATGGAATTTGCTGCAGACTGAAGCTGCTACAAAAACCAGACAACCCACAGAATAATTCAGTAAACATGCAGACTGGTTTTGATTAAGATTTTCTGAGTAACCTAAAGGAGTGGCTTTAATGCTTTATCTCAAAATCTCTGCACGTTTGTGGGACACTCCTGAGTGGGCTTGCAAAGGTGACCCACCAAGGGCAAGCCTACAGTTGGCAGACTTAAATTCAGCCAACAGGTGTCTACAGTTCACCTGGAGAGTCCATGAAGTGTAAGGGGTTCAAAGTGTTTGATTTAAACCCTTTGAAAGTCCACTGAAGCCTTGTATCTGGGCTTGGGAGAGGATCTAGCAGGAGGAAAGACTTAAACAGCTTTTTGTCTCATACTGACTCCCCTGAACCTCAGCTCTGCCAAGGAGCACCTTTGGGTCTGGGTGGATTCAAGCAGTTTTATGCCTATGGCTTGCTGAAACTCTTCAGGTGAAACAAAACTCGACCAGGAACATGTCAGTCTCAAGTATATATGTTGTTTTAAAAACATACTCAAGAAGTAAAGAAGCAATTTGACAAGATGACCCTCAAACAAAAAAATTCTTTTTTTTCCCCTTTTGTTTCAAAACCTTTGTATTTAGGGGATCCTCCCACCCCCTTAAAATATTACATTCAAATTGGAACAGAAAGATTCAATTTTACAGAAATAAAACCTTTTGATAACATCTTTTGGGGCATTTTGTTTCATAGAAATGGGATTTTTTTTAATTGTTCTTTTCATCTCATTTCAAAAGGAATAAGATTTTGAAATCCAAACGTTTCCTGCTGAAGGAAAATTCCAAGTGTCAGCCTTCAGTACATGCAATTCCTCTAACTTGTGCCATCTTGTAATATCATTAACCTACCTAAGCGCGGTCAAAGTGCAACAGTGCTCCAGGCATACCCATCTCCCACGTCAGGAAGAGGTGGGAACACTGCCAAGGAGCTGGTCTAAGGTGTTAAAAGAAACATCGCTACTATTATACACACCTAAGTAAAAGACAATAAAGAAAGGTCCAGAAATAATTAATTTTTTTATTATTTTAATCCTGCTACCTCACATTAACAAGACTAGTATGTATGATGAGGTCTAGTAAAATCCAGTTCTTGATTACTGTTCAGTCTAAGTAAACAAAAGATTTTATTTAGTTCGCTTGAAATGTTCCCCAGCTGGATATATATTTCTAAAATTTTTGTTAACTTTGGCTCAACAGGTTTATTTTTTTTTTACCTTCTAAATTTTATCAAAATTTATGTTTTGTTCTCCCTTTGACAGTCAAAAGAGAAGTCTGTGTTTCTTAAATCTCATCAGCAGGAAAAAAAAATCATATATAAAAATCATATATAAATTGACCTTGCATAAAAATCTCAACTACTCAAGTAAATTTCTGGAAGAAAGTATTTGAAAAAACTAATTTTCACACAGCTGGCTGGGTAGGAGTTGAAAGTAATTCAAGGTGGGTGGTCAGTGTTGCCTGCTCAAATTCACTTATCCAGTCTGCTTTACCATATTTGGGTTTCTCTGTTTCCATGCAAGATACAACCCTGTTGAAAACCTGAGTATCAATTGCTGGCACGTTCCTAAACTGCAGCCTTTTTACAGCTATACCATTTCCCCAAGCTGTTTGGCTGAGACCAGAAAACACCTGTGGAAAGTGGATGTCGCTTACACGGACATCTGTTTTGCACAGGGCTCTGGCCCGCGTGGCTGTGCTGAAACACCCCTGCCAAATTGTAAAGTAATAGACATGAAGATGCAAAAACCATGTCAGAAATAAAGGAACTAATTTATTATAAGAGCATATCGTGAAGCAATCTCTAGTGTTTCCTTCAGCCTCATTGCTTCCTGTGTTCCCCCACCGTGACGCAGTGGTAAAATTGTTAAGAAAAGACAGAATAAGTAAAATGTCAAGTTGTTAAAAATGGCAGCCTTGCAGTGTCAAGTTTAAGCCCCAGCAAGTGCAGGATACAGTTCCCTGGATAACAACTGAGTATTTGTCATACAATATTCTTAGGACAACTATTCCCACTTCCTTTCTACTCCAATATATTATTAACAATATGGCAGGGAAGGGGAAAGGGGAAACGGAAAAGGGGAAAGGGGAAAGGAAATGGAAAAGGGAAAGGGAAAAAGGCAAAGGGGAAAGGGAAGGGGAAGGGGAGAGGAAATACATTTTCAGGAGTATCCTCCCTATGCAAAATGGCTTCATTCTGAATAACCTTCTTCAAAGAACTAAAGCTATGACAATGATTACCCTACCTGATTTACCCCACAATGCTCTTTTTACAGATATCTGGAGAAGTTTATGCATCTATACTGCCACTTATCATGATAGTTTTCTGACATTTTATCACCTATGATTTTTCAAGCATCTTTCAAGTACCTGATAAGCACACTTTCAATTTTATGTCCGCACAAGCCCACAGCTGATTAGCTACACTATTTGGCTGCAGTCCCTGCTCCTTTTGGGGAGATATTTAGAGCTATTAATCAGGTGACAACATACAATCAGTCTTCCATGGCAAAACATTTTTAAGCTTCAGTTTTCTTCATTCAAATATGAAAGAAAAGCTTTGCTGGAATAGACTGTTGTGGGGCAAATCACCCTTGTTCTAGACCCATCTACTTGTGCAAAATAACTTGATTTACTACAGCGGCAGCGGTAACTCAAGTCATTACGGTATCTTCATAGTATCTTAAATCTAAATATATATGTTTTTGAATATATCATTAGAGTGATTATGCACATAAATATGGACACACATGGTACACAGATTTTTGCCCACAGATCTGAGTCGTGCACTTTGGAAATATTATTCAGAAGACACAAAGTGGATTCTGTGATTGTAATTTTAATGAATCTTCTTTCATCATCTCTTGACTTGTAGGAAAAAAAAAAGTGAAAGAAATTGAAATTTAGCTATAGAGATTAATAATAATAGAGATTAATAAACTTGATTGCTTTGGGTATTAAACATCCAGTTCCTCAGTTAAACTAACATGAGGCTGCAAAAACCCCACTGCTGCAGACAGAATGACAGAAATACGACTCTTTCAGACACAGTTTTAGGAATAGGAGTGCAGTGCCATGTGCTTGAAAGCCTTTCAAAAATTAAGTTACTAAACAGTATTTTGATCTATAATTTCTACCTGAATCAACTTTTAGGGTGCCTTTTATCCTGACACTTTTCTCAGCTCTTCAGAGACATATGAACAGCATGTGAAATAGAAAGAAGAGCAGAGAGAAAGGGAAGCCTGATGCAGCAAATGCTTTTGAATAAGATTATAACTGGAGAAGACTTATCTGAGAGCAAGCTGCACACCTGTAAATACTTAACCATTTCTTCGGTTGGAGATGGGAAAATAAAACATAGGGCACAAAGAGCTGAGCTTCTTTTTAACCATGTAATCACATACATATATAAAATGGAGAAATTGCTTCATTTTTCTTTTAAGTGGAGAACTTTTACTTTTAAAAAAATATATATTAATTTGTTTTTAGAAACATTTGTTTTTTGAAAAATATATTTTTGTTCAACAACACTCAAGAACAATATTTTCAACCCACTATAACTAAAAGAAGATGCATAGCTGTGTTAAGCTTGGTGCAGCACTAAAAAATGTCAGAGGGGGACTATAAACCTATTAGCACAAACCCCATCCTATACTAACATGGTTATATGGCTACTGACTCAGAATTAGTTCACACCTGACAGGCTCTGAATGTGGGCAGAATAAACTGAAAGAAAGCATATAGCCGAAGATGCCAAATAATTGGGTTAAAGTGAGAAGAAATAAACATTTGAGTAACATTTTGAAGAGGTTTAAATACTTCCATTCCATTGATTTTTGTAGTATTCCTACTTCATGTGGGGTAGAGTATACAACTAGTTTACACCCTCTTAGGTCATCTGGTAGTCCTGGTAACTCACTACTGTGTTAAACTGCCACCTGTGATGTGCCTTCCAATGCTCAGTGGTGTTTTTCCCTTGGCAATGCTGGACTCCTACATCCAACACCCACCAACAGTAAAAACGAACACCAGTGCCTTTGTTACCTATTGCAATCTAGTAATTTCCAAACAGTGATGAGTTTGGCATTGGTGCCTTTCTCCCTCATGGCATGAAATCATGCAAATTTAGTTCTTGTTCAGATTATTTGTCCAAGAAATTACGTAGGAACTTACACTAACTCGTATTTCTTCAAGCAGGGAAAGGAGTAACTGCACTAAGGCAAAAGACATGGTGACCACGGAAAAGATTTTCCAGGTTCACTTGCCATTACAATACCATTATCAGCAGAAGATATATCCTGTGGTCTTTATCCTTGCCTGTCAGTTGGACTAAGTGTACAAAGCACTTCCAAATGACTCAAAAATTTTGCTTGTCATCATTAATATTTAACTAAGCATGTGCCTGGAAACTCACTACAAGCCTGAGGTGTATTTATGTGACTAACCTAAGAATCATTTCACTCGCCACTTCCAAGAAAGAAAAACACCATTTAGACAAAACCCCACAATAAAATCTTATAAAAATCATGATGTTACTCTGTGTACATAAAGGCATATTCTTTGCCGTTACTTTGGCAAAAAAATATTACATCAGATACATGGAGATTATTTTCCTGATGCCAAAAACCTCCCACTGAAAATATGGAATTCTCACTTGATGAGGTCTTATATGAAAAATCCAAGACTATGGTTAAAAAAGTTTAAAATTAATGTTTCTTATGCACTCTTTAAGCTAATGGAAGGTAATAAAAAGGTAATGAAGTTAATACCAAAGGTAATAAAACGTAATATCAAAGCAGGTATGGACTGCTGGAAGACAAGATTGCTCCTGCTCAGGTACACAATTCCAGTTGCATTTCCCTTCCTAATGGATTTCAGTTCTAATCATTAATGAATAGAAATGTCTAGACCATTTTTTATACTAAGTTCTCCTTGTTTAAGCAAATATAGTAATTTGAAGCTGTCAGAGAAGTCCTAAGACAATTCACTGAGCCTTAGGAAAAAAAAAAAAAAAAAAGAAAAAAAAGATAATTACTCTAAAGAAAAAAATAGGTAACTTCAGCTCTATGTTCCCAAAGGCAACACAAAATATGCAGCAGACTCTCTGAACACATCCCGACTTGTGCCAGGAAATAATTCACAAGTATCTTGAAAGACACCAGAGGGTATTATGTGTATTATTGATCATATTTATCATCTAAACACTTCCAAGAAGAGGAAGAAAGGAAAAGACTAGCTGGATTAGCAAAGATTAAGTTAATCACTAAATCTAAATTGTGCAGAGGACAACTAAAAATGAACAAACAAAACCCAAAAACCACTGAAAACTACATGCTCAAAAAGAAAGAACAGCCAACAAATATTTTTAAATTGCTATTATCGGACTAATTATCAAGTGACCCATCCTAAGGGAATTAATTTCTATTAAGACCTTTAGCCTTTGAGCCACTTATAAAAATACGTTCATTTATATTTCTAGAATCATGTCCTGTATTCATTCAGAGTTTCACTGTATCAATGAATCATTTCATGTAAAGTAAAATGGTACAGATAATAGTTTCTGAAAGAGGCAAAAAAGATTATATCCTCAGCATAAGTACTAAGATTTGTTACAATCTGGATACATTCACAAAACTTCGGTAGAGAAAACCACTTTCTTAAAAAAAGTGAAGTCATATTGTTTCCATGTAAAAGACAGCTCATCTTTCCTATAACAGGATTTCTTAAGACTTTCTCCACATGTAAACAAAACTTCTAGAAGGATTCCTCTCCTTCACGACAGAAGCATGAAAAACTACATTGTACCTATGAATAAAATTCCTTCATTTCTGTCATGAATAAACAAAGAGCTACAAGAAAGCTAGAAATGTGTGATCCTTATGGCTAGAACTGAGATGTTTCCTTGGAAACAATGCAAAAACAGCAGGGAATGTGTAGGCATCCTCTGAACAGTATTTAATGTGAGGGCACTGTTCCTCGTATCTATGGAAGTCTATAATGGAATGTGAAAAAAAAAAAAGAAATTGTTGTTCTATAATAAGTCTTCAGGAAGACCAGTAATGGTGGCCTAAAGACTACTTATTAATTCAGTCTTAACTTCTTGTGAAACTTTTTAAGTTTCAAGTTTCAGCTCTGTTGGATATGGGGTTGGCTTTTTTAATTTCCCTTTGTTTTGGAAAACAGAGCAGTGTACCAAAAGCTTGATTTTATTACAATTGCTTGTTTATTAGGGCTTGCTTTCGTAAAGGGCATCATTGCTGTTGCATTTTAACTGTGATTTGTACGTGATGGTGTTCAACATATTTTAAAAAGCCCTTCACAGCATCAGTACAACATGAGTATTCTAATACAGAGAAATTCCAACTGGTTTAATTAAGCAACAGGTCTATCAATTTAGATTAAATATGCAACACAGATTTGTTCTGTAGAAAAAATCACCAAACTATAGAATGAACCAGAAGCTGTATATGTTATAAAGACATTCTGATACTTGCCATCCCTACACCCGCATAACGACTCTGCTCTCGATCACCTCATTGGAATTACTGTGGTGTAATTACACGGGGGAAGATGATATCAGAATCTAGCCATGTTGCTTAGCATTTAACACTTCAGTGACTCCAGACAAAACGAGAACTTGGCTGTCTCTATGCCAGGTTTTATGAATAACACAGAGCTTTCCGTCATTCAGGGCATGAAAATGACTTGAGTAGCTATTGGACTTTGAGAAACCTGTTTCATCTGGAAATGTGTCTCAAAACCATTGGGTGGTTTTCTTTGTTAGCTGAACACACAAGCCCAGGGCTCAAGCAAAACACTACCAGGAAGGACCAGATTACTAATTCAAACAGTGAAATAAGACCATGTCCATTGACTGCAGCGCGCTCGGGGCAGCAGGAAATGTGGTTTTTTCCCAGTGCTGATGAGGAGCTGCAGCTGTCATAGTCTTAATGTCAGCTGGAACAAGCAGACAAGCCCAGCCCTCCATTAAATAAACAGGAGATTTTGCAGTTAATAAGATGGGAAGTTGGTTCAGCCCACGTGATGCCACTTTTACTATTGCTTCAACATCCCACCAGAAATTCATTCACATCAGTCTAGTTGCACAATACCAGTAAATTGTGGCCACAGAACACCACATCCAAATACATACAAGTCGAAATGTACTTGGAAATTAAATGGTACTTTGTTTACCACAATGTTTAGGTAATTTTGGAACTTTTCTTCTCTTAGATGCATCCCAGTGATATCAAGAATTAAGCATTTGTTAAAAAAGCTGAGCAGCTTGCACAGGCAGGGAAGTCCTATTCGTATACATCCACTTTATTGTAGAATCATAGAATATCAGGCTGGAAGAGACTGCAAGGATCATCTGGTCTAGCCTTTCTTGGCAATCAGTCACTACATACAGCAGCAGAATGCAATGACTACAAGACAGCTTCTATCCTTTATGATAAACTTTGATTTGAAATAGGTTCTATGAATAAACACCAGGTTTCAGCACCATATACTTTCCCCTTGAGGAAAAACAAATGCTGATTTCAGCACAAAAAAGGGGTCACCTCACCTTCAGCAGAAGTCTCTCTAACACAATAACTAATAGAGATAATTTTTCAAAGGAACACCAAAAATCGCACGTAGCACATGTGTGTACTACAAAGAACAGTGTCCAGATACATATTTGCCAGTGGGCATAAATAAAATAACTTAAAAGAGAACAATGTGGGTACAGGTGCAGACAGATAAAAGTCTACATGCTGCACGCTTTTAAGCTGGCTCTGTTTCAAGTGAGGTGCTGTCTGGAAATGGTGTTGTGAGTCACGCTGCTCCTGTCCCTCCACACCATCGTCTCGTCTGGTCACAGCACCATCCCGACACCCACAGCCTCCAGAACAGAGCCAGCATCCTTCCTCCCAGCATGGTCCCAGCACATTTCCACTCTCCCAAGCACACATTCCCCTCAGAAGTTTGCAAAACGAAGGTTGAAAGGGGACATGGTTATTCTCTGTGACTGAACAGAGAAATAAAATTATCAAGGGATAAATGTCAGGAAGAAGAAAGACCTATTCAAGCTAAAGACAATGCTGGCAAGAATAAACATGGGTATAAACTGGCCAAGAAGCAATTCAGGCTAGATATTAGAATCAGACTTAGAGAGCCATGATGATCTGTGACAGCCCTCCAGAAGGAGCTGTGAAGACAACAGGATTAAATTAATTTTAAGACAAGGCCTAAAACGGACCTGAAAAGACTCTTTTTCTGGCTTCTTTGTTGAGGTTTATGACTATGACTCATTACCATTCTGCATTTCATTCAAATCCCACATGCCCTCTTACACTGCTAAGACAGAAATATGCATGTCAGAGAATTACATGTTGAAACACAAAGGTTTTTAACCTCTTTCTATAAAATTGCACCTCTACAAAGCACAAGTTCCTGCAATTTCATTCTGTTCAAAGCTGGAGGGGACAAGAAACCAGACAGAGCTGGTGTGAGTCCCAGGGTCCAACAAGCACTTTGAAACATCTTCACTATTTAAAGACTTTTAAACTCCTCCAAAAAATGCAGGTGTGCAAATTACTCCTGATACAGACAGGAGTTATGTTTCCAGCATTTCTCCAACCACTGTTAAACAACACCCCCACAAGCATTTTTCATCTCATAAAAGCTTTATGAGCTGAAAAGTTCCTTCAGGTTTGGGTGTTTTCTTTTATTTTTTTTCAGCAGCTAATCCATTACCTTCCAGCAACAGCATCAGCCCTCATCACTACAACATATAGGAGCGATAAGACCACAAGAGGCATGAGGTGCCAAGTTTTGCATCTTCGCAGTGAGACAAACTCCCCTGTCCTATCTGAGGCAATGGAAAGCTGCTAACGTGATGACACATCACAGTGTAGGGCTATTCTGCTTTCTCACTTCCACAATATGGTCATGATCCCAAGGGAATCAGTCTGTTGTTCCACGCAAGTGAATGAAGTCCCAAGCTCCCTCCATTGCGAAACATATGCGTGGTCCTTTTTGTAGCACAAAAAGGCATGGTTCCCCATGCACAAATATATTTCCCTCATTAATTGGAACACCTGCCCTAGATCGGCCTACGTGCCATAGGCTGTCAGGAAAAACATGCCTTATATCCCTCATTAATTTGTGCACCTGCCTCACATTTGTTCACATGGAAGTACATGGATCGTTTGTACAATACATTTTCTCAATGAAAATTGCTGTATTCTTATACAAATAAGCAGCTTAATCCATTCAGCAGTGCTCTTTCTTATCAGCTCTAGAGTGCATTTTCCAGAATTTAAGCTAATGAGCTTGACCTTCCACCCAGCGCTCAAATTACTTCTGTGTCTATTGGTATTTTTTTTTGTCTGAAAGTAACTGAAACTTCCTTTATGAATGCTTTAATTGATTGCAAGCATGCATTTTAAAAGCTAGGAGTATAATTATTTACCTTTTGGACAGCATAAGAAAATAAGTCCTCTAGGAGAAAGTTCTTCTAGTCTAATAAATTTAGAGACTTGCTGTATTAAAAAACTGAGAATATTTAATACCAACTTTCAGTTATAAATTGTACTACTTCATGTTAAGGGGGTGTGTGTATCTAAGACAGCCTAAGATCCTTGAAACTATATTTAATTGAATTTAACCCAGTCAACATCTAACGTCTTTTAAGTAGAGCTTGAGTCTACAATAATAATGAAGAATAATATCCCCCACATTCCGTACATCCATAACACATTCCATACATCGACAGCACATTCCAGCCAAAGGCTTCAAAGCATCTCAGCAAAGCTGGTGCCAGCTTAGCAAGGGTTTGAGACTGAGAAGAAAGGCGCAAGAAATGCTTCCCGTTTCTCCCTCTACCAGGACATGACCACAGGCGAGCTCAGCGGACCCAGAGCAGCGACAGTGAAGGTCTCACCACACTTCATCAAGAGGTCGGACACCCACCAATGGCAAAGGAACCCTTGTCCTGCAAGGGACACGCTTGCTGGGAACTGCTAAAAACGTCTGTGTGTCCCAAAACTCCATTCTTTGGCATGACCCTTCTCTTCCACATGGAGTATAAAGTATTGCTCATAACTAACAAAGCCTAATAGCACCTCCGTGGAGCATTTAAATATTATTATGCCTATGCTACAGATGGTAAATAGAGCTGCAGAGAGTAATATTCAGCTGTGTTAGTATAACAGCAAGTTTTTACTGTAATTAAGTGATACGGCTGATAGGAAACAAAACATGGCACCGTATTTCCGCTGGGCTTTGCTTCACTATTAAACTGTTGCTTCTGGCAAAAGCTGAATACTAAGGAGGTGAAGAAAGATTAAAAAAATAAAAAATCTCATAAATATTTCCAACACTGGTGTATACACAAAAAAAGAAAGTGTTATATTCATTTATACATAATACTGTTTACACAGCAAACCTCTATTATTCCTATTTAAAACAGCTGTCATTTGAAGGGCTTCAGTAAGCAAGTTGTCATTTGTTAGGAGGCACTTTTGAAGTCTTGACTTGAAAATCATGAAGATCTTTGCTTCTAAACCTGATTATTTTATTTAAGAATACCAAGCAGTATTACCTTGAACACAGGTCAAAGCGAAGTAGGAAAAAGCTTTTTTTTTTTATCAGAGAAAGGTAGTGATGAAAACTGTATTTATTATTCCCATTTACTGAGAACAAAAAGCCAAAGGTACAGTTTATGTAGTTCCTGTATGACTGCGGATCAATTTTCTAACAAAGAGTAATAGAATAAGAAGCTGAGCTATGTCCTAGTGAAAGGCATATGTTAGCAATATTTGCCATATTCGTTCCTCTTCAGCACCTCCTTATGTACATTTTCTTCAGCACAAATAAAATTTTATGGACTGAGGAACAATGAAGAAAAATCAGGCTTAGCAGGATTTTTCAGATGCAGTCTTTCATTTCTGGAGAAAGAAAACACTAATCTGAATCCTTAAGCAGAACAAATCTTTGGCAGTTCTAACTTAACTTGAAGTAAGGAGGTATAGGGTGCCTTGTCTCTGTGGACAGCTAAATGGGGAAATTTCCACTGTCAGATTCTCAAAACAGAAAAAAAAGACAACTCCTTTTTTGACCTTGCACTAGATACATGATAAATCCCTTTATGTTTAGAGACAATACACATACTGCCATGTACGGAATTTCATATTTCAAGAAAAATAAGGTTTTTTTAATGCTGACAGACTAAATAATTCTTAAATGTAGAATTTTAAGGATGTATAGATTTAACTCTGCTAACAAACACCTCCAGACATATGCACATATAAACCTGGAAAATGCATGCACAGCTTTAGAAAGTTTGTGAAGATACAGAAGGTCTGTCCTAAGGACCTGATCACCCAAGTGAAAGCAAGAGTAGCTCTGAAGGGCACTGTCTCTAGATAATCCAGCTTGAAATAATTCCTAATTTAACAAAGCGCAATACCCACACCATTCTGAAAAAAAAAAAAAAAGTAGTAAAAATAAGACTCTCCTTGATGTATATTCAGAGAAATCCTGAATCATATACCTTGTGCATTATTTCGAGAAAACCCCAAGTTCCCATACCCTCCCAAATTATCCTACTTCTTTCTGTCTGCCTGGAACATAGAGCTGCCCAGGACAACCGACTCTCCCATATGCAACAGACTGTAGTAAAACTCAACAATCTAACAAGGAAAACTAGTTCACCACTACACAGTCCAGCTATTAAGGATTAAATCAAATTAACCAAATTTCCACAGGTACGAAAGTATCTAATTTGTGGCTTAACTCTAGTCTTCAAAAACCACCCTTCCGTTCTGACTTACCGGACTTGTCTCATTTAATTGAGACTTCCAATACACTGGCAACATCTAAAGCTTCAGACAAAACAACGATAACATACCACAGAAAGAAAAGTAGTGTTTAAACGTTAAAATAACAGAACTATCATTTTCTGAAATAGAAGGTTAAGCTATTGCCGATATGACTTGTGCAGTTTTACATCTGATAAAGTAGGATAATAAGCTTAAAATGAAGAAATATACAAAATTCACTGTATGAAAAGAACAATAATGATATGGCACATGTCAAGGAAACTACTTCTGCCTTTTGACTGACATTCTACCAAGCACAAACCTGACAAAACCAAACAAAAAACTTCCATAAATTATGAATTCTGCTGGATAAGACCTTCAAAGACACAGATGTTATGTCCAAGAACCAATAAGAAAAGTTTCTTATAAAACCATTTGAAAGCATTGCATATAGTTAAGGTATATAAGATACAAAATGAATTTTTACTGTGTTCCTTCAAAAAATAAAATAATTATAAAATAAATATAAAATAATAAAACAGAATGCAACATTGAACCTAATAGATGTTTTGAGCTTTATCTTTTTCGTCAGTTCTTTTACATGTCATTTTAAAAAATTAGATTTTACCAAGACATCTTAAATAATAGTCAGCTGACAGGCTCCTTTGATGTAAAATTGCATAGCCTTCAGCTATTGCATTATGAAGACATATTCATCATAAAACTCAACAGTTCTTTGCTACTTCAGGAGTTTCTGTTCTGGATACCCATGGAATTGAAGCTACATACACATGTACAGCGCCATCAGCTAAAAAATGTGAAGAAACTAAGAATTACGTCAATTTGCATCACAGATCCAATAAAATGGATTTTAAAATATTATTACATGCTATGAAAGCACGCAAAATCCCTTACCCCCCAAATCACAGGAGGTCCACTTATGGACGCAATAGAGTGCCTTAACCTTTTTTAACTGACTACACTGTACATGGCATTGTTAATTGCTACAGACTAATGGAATGTTAAAATAATCTAATGCTTGGTTTAGGACTAGTAATGCATGGGATGGAAGCTATGAAATTAAAATGCTTGTTTCAAGATAGCCGAAGTTAAATCAGTGACTTGACAACATTAAATAAGAAAACTGGACTATAGCCATCATGACTTTTAAAAGGGAATATTCATTCTTATATAGAAATTAATCTTACCCTGAAACATACACATAACACATTTCTGAGGTTTTTTGAAATGGATAGAAAAATAGACCTACCAATATTTAGTAAGTTGCTGTCTAGATAAAACTTGTACTTTGCATCCTTCATTGATCCAAGCAACATCTCCCGTATATTCTAAAGTACAGCAGCTTGTTATCATGAACTGTCCACTCTGATGGACTGCAGGTCTAAAAGGCAAAATCTTACCTGTGTCATTGCCTGTGATTTGAATAACATACAATCTTATGTCATTTCCACTATCAGGGTGTGAAGTAGAAGGAGACACCTCTTGAGGTTGTAAAGCCTCTGTGGCCTCCTTCACTTTGGGTGGTGCAGTTGGTCGTACAACTGCAGTGGCAGTTGATGCTGTGAAATACTCCTTATCAATTTCTGGTTCTAACAACTTTCCTGTCAGATCGTCATCAGCAGTGGTTTTACTGGGAGAAATCGATTCATCAATTATCATGATGTCATTGCTTGTTACTTCCTCCTCTTCCTCAGGAATGAGACGTGGTGACTTTTGAGTGACAAAAGGTTTGGATGCTGATGTAGGCTGAATTTTGTCTACAGCACTAATGGAAGTTGGGGTTACATCACTAAGAATTGTTGCCTTATCTGTTGCATTAGCTGAAAATACAGCTGGTTTGATTTCTTTAGGTTCTTCTGATACTCCCGAACCTTCCAGAGTTTGGCTTGGAGAAGCTTCCAAAGTCAGATGAGTGATGCTTTCCACAGTAGAACGACCTGTTGGCATCATGTGAGGGGTCAACTCAGACTCCGAGGTCACTACATCACTGTCTTCTTCCCTGGTGGGGGTTCCTCTGCTTTCGTATGTTTTTGCTTGGGTACCCACTGTTATAGGCATCACTTCAGTGACCTTCTCTTCTTGATCAGTAGCAGTTTCAGCTTTCAGAGTCATGGTGAAATGCAAGGTCCCAGTGCTAGTTTCATTAGATCCCAGAACTCTTCCATAATCTGTGAGCTTCACTAAAGGCACTGATGCTTCTGTTATTGGATATACCTCATCATAAGCTGAACCTATCTCATCCTGTTTTTCCTGAACAGCTGTCTGAGGTGATTCAGATCCTGGTGCCGTCTTTTGTTCATGTATTTGGACAGATGTCACAGATAAGATAGACTCTGTCGCAGTATCTGGTTCCTTATCTTGATCTTTCGTGGAGAGTTCCTCTGGAAATACCTCAATATCTTTTGCAGTTGTTTCTGTTGCTTCTATGTGAAAGATACCATCAAAAGGAGTGTGATCAGTAATTGGCACATCTCTAGTGACCTCACTCTCTACAGTAACTGGAACTAGGAAAGCATCATGTTCTTTCTGTGGAACTGTAGTATCTACCTTTGTTACATCTGTAAATGTAATAGATTCTTTTGTCCCTCCAAAGCCAGTTGGTGGTGTTTCCTTTCTGTCTTGAAGTGTTGCCACTGACTGCTCCCCAGTTGATGTTGCAATGCTTATCTGGCCTTCCCCTGTCAATGTGTATTTTGAGACCTCCATTTCAGTAGAGACTTCTTCACCAGGCGTTGCTACTGATGTCTCAGTAGCCTCTCTTTGTTCGACTTCTGGGGTAGGAATGGATGTTTTCAAAACATACCCTGATGTTTCATCTCCTTCATGTTCAGTTACCTCCATGACTGTGGGCATGGCAGTTGGTAATGCAGTAACACTTGAGGAGCTAAAGGACTTTATTGTTGTACTACTTCTATCCACTGATATTTTGGGTACTGTGATCATTTCCAAATCCAAAGAGATGCTTGTGTGTGAGACACTTGTACTATCTTCACTCTGATCAAAATCAGCTGTGTCAGCTTCATCTGTAACTGCTGAAATTGGAGCTCCTGGATGCTTTATATATTCTGTAATTTGCCCTGGAGATGATGTAGGCTCCATTCCAGAGATACCATCTTCTGTATCTAATTCATATATTCTCTTAGTATGAGATGACTCTTCTGTCATATACCCCTGATCTTTATCTGTTGGAAGCCACATGTCAGAAGCTGGAGGAGCCTGTGTGAACTTCTCACTTGCCGGACGTCCCTCAGGTTCTTCTGTAACACGAGTAGGAATTACAGTTGTGGCATCCATTGTTCTCGTTTCTGGCCCTTTTGTTTTTCCCTGCTCCTCTAAAGTGGCTGATCCTTCCATTTGCTGAGACAAGTGGATAACAGATGTGCTGCCTTCTCCAAATTTTTGCGGGGAAACAGTACTTCCTGGGAGAGCGATGGCCTCAGATCCGGTTTCATTAACAGTTGATACATAAAAGGATACAGGTATTACAGATGACACAGTAGGTTGAACATCTCTCAGGTCCTCTCTGCTTCCTTCGGCTGATGCTTCATTATCAAACACCGCTGCAGAACTAAATTTAACCAATGGAGTTGACTCATCTGCTGTAGAAAACTGTCCAGTGGTTACTGCATACTTGTCTACGAGTGTCTCTGATGCAGCAGGCACATCTGATTCTGGGACATTACCAGTAGCCATGCCAGAAACTCTATCAGGCATAATGGTGTACATGCTCTCTCTGCCCTCCCCCTCTGTAGTAAGATCATCCTGCTCAGTGAACAAAGCTTTAGGGACTACAACAGTCGTGAGTTTCTTGTCAGATTTCACCTCCATTGAATTTTTTGTGGGTTCTTTTGTTGAGTGGGCACCAAGATATATATTCTCTTTTGTTAGTGAAATTGAAGTCCCTGTCCTGGGAAACTCTCTCCGAGAAACTGGTAACAAGCTATCTGTAGCTGTCTTCATAGGACCCACTTCTATTTGTTCAGTCTGATTGTCGGCATCGTGTTTTTGCGTATCTCCTGTTTCAGCAGCTTCCCACGAACCAGTGGAACTCTTAGCTACAGCTGTGCTATCCTGAAAAATTATAGAGGTCAAGAAAGCGTCCTCAATGCTTTCAGACCTACCTTGTTCCTCGGGCAATTCTGCTTCAGAGTAAGTGGGCTCCAGTTCCAAAGCTTCAGATGTGCTCTCTGTTAACCTGGGTGAAACATCATATTCAGTCCTTCCCAGTGTATCGTAAGTGCTTATTTCGCCATCTGTGACCGTCTGAGGTAGAAGGGTGGTTAAGTTAATGTTCTCCATAAGCACCTCCATTTCCCTTTTTTCCTCAGCCACATCAGGAGTCATTTCTGTATCTTCTTCAGTCTGTAGGGTTGTTTTCTCCAATGCAGGGACCTCTGTTTTGGTGGCGGCCACTTCAATAATCGAAGTCTCAAAAACAGGAGGTTCAAGAGTAACTTTAGCAGATGCTGATTTCACACTGTCAGTTTTCAGAGATGTAATCAGTTTAACAGTTGTAGGCTCTGTTACGATTTTTTTACCTTAAAAAATAAATTTAAAAAAAATTGTTAAGGAAGCAGTCAGAATGCAAAAAAATGTTACTTCAATTCACTTTGAATGATCCCAACAAAAACTAAATGCTACACTGAGAAATAAGTATAAAGGTCAAAGATTTTAGGTCATTGTTTAGCATACAACAGAGTTTTGAAGAACAAAATAACACATTAGAAAGCTGCAGAATATCTAACTTAAAGCCAGATGAAATGAGAAAATTAGCAGTATTCTTCATATTCATTATATAACTACCCATAGAAGTCCTCATATTACATGACTACCCATCAGTTAAGTACCGATCAGGGAATATAAAACTTTAATGCATGCTGTCATGAACGAGTGGTACTGTAAACCTGTAGGTATTCCTCAAAGTTTACTGTAACATACAACTGAAATGTATAAAGGGAGTGAAATAACACGTTAGTTTATTTTCAGCACGTAACTGCAAGTTGCAAAAAGGAGCCCTCCCTGGACTGAGAACATGCTTAAGCAACAGGAACGAATGTGCCATCAGAAAGTACTATTTTACAAAGCTGCAAGAGATGCTGCCCTGCATTTAAATTACACTGAGAGAAGTTTTTATGGGTTAAGGTGAGAAGAGTAAATTATAAGATCATAAACTTAATATTTATAATGATGTTGATCTTTGGAAAACACTTCAAAGATACACATCTGAAACTTCTTTTCATGCAAAAGTGCTTCTATGCGAGTGTTGAACATGAAAAGGCAGAGTGTTGAACCCTCTGAACGATGGGAAGAGTAAGAGGGTAGCTATCCCAGATTCCAAAAAGACACAAAGAAAGGTCTTTCCAGTGAACCAAATTGTGATGTTTTAAAGAATCTTGCTGCCCTAGCCCTTGTCCACTCCTTCTGCCACAGATTTTCATCCTATCTGATCAGGAAATGTGTGCTGACAACCATGACACTGCAAAGTCTGGTATCAGATTTTAAATTCCTGAAAAAGGTGCGTTTGTGCTAAGTAAACAGGATTTACTTCGGAAAAGCCATGGGTGGGAACTTCTTCCCTTCGGCCAATTCTTCCAGGTCGGTAGTCTTTGGAAAGGCAATGGCAGCAGACAAGTGGAAGAAGGGAATGTCTTCAATCAGTTCTGTTAATTGCTAAGTGATTGGGAGTCAAAAGACTTAAATGGATGCAAGTTAAGAGCAAAATGGTCCTTCAAATCAGACTAAGCATATGAAGAATACACTAAATAGGCTGTGTATATAAGGACTGACTGCTTACCAAACAGAACTACACGTATAGCTTCTTGCAAAAGAAAATATTGCTCAACTTCTAATAGATTGAAGAAGTCTGTTCCCCTAATATGCAGAAATCAAAACAGTTATGGTGTTTTACAAGAAAAGGTTTATTATTATAGTTGAGTTAATAAAAGAGACCAGGAAACTTTACTCAATGTAGTGCATGAAAACCAGTTATCGGGGAAAAAAGTGAGTTCTGAGACAGCATTTTTACTGCGTAGCACATAGGGATGAAGATTTTCTAGATGATGGTGCATCCTCTGACTGACTCAGGATTTTCATGAGTTAATAGTGAGAGCAAAGAGAGCAAGAAAGTAAACAAAAAATTTAGAAAGACTCAACTTAGTCACATATTTGTGAAATGACAGTTTATGCTCAAGCATACGCAATATGTATGCACGAATCAGTTCTTTTCACACACCCATGTCTAATTAGGTGCTCCTTTGATATTTGTAGATATGAATTCCACATGTTTAAGTCAGGGTCACAAAAATATTTGTTTAGTTTCACACACCAAGGTTTGAAAAGTCATCTTTGCAAGACAGCTATGTGATTTACCCTAAAGTGGATGGGCTTGCCAGATGATAGCTGCTTAGGATTTCTAGAAGAATGGGCAGATTTACAGAGCAGGGAGATGGGGAAAAAGAGCTGATATTTCAGCTTTCTGGAATGAGAAGTGAAAGTGAAAAGGAAATTGTAAGGGTAAGAAAATATGACACAGCTATGTTTAGAAGTGGTGGTGTTCTTTGCCAACAGAAAAAAAGGAATGGGTTCTTTTCCCTACCATATGCTAAATCTTTTTGTGGTTTTACAAAGATGACTTTGCTACTTATATACTCTTTTTTTTGTAAGTTAAAAGGATCAGTTCAGCAAGAAGGAGCAGAGTTATTGAAATCCCACTAGCAAAGCACAGCCTTAACACAAGTGATTTTTGTGTTTTGGCATTCTGCAACCTAAAGTGGATGTTTATTGCTCTTTTCAGAGCCTATGTGATTCAAGTGTGAGATTGTGTTCCGACAACCAAGAATCAACAAATCCTTAATTCTTTTTCCCCCTTTGCTTGTGTGAGGATGGTTTAAACTATGGAGTTTCACTTCACAACTAGGGAGTGGTGAATGCACACAAGTAAATTAGCACTGTCCTCCTGAGTGGTAGTTGATAATTGTTAAATTTCTATCAAATAATCCACCTACTTGCCTTAACAGCTCCTTTTTTTTAATGGAAAAATGGAAAGGAGATACCATAGTTTCATGTTCTCCCTTCTAACCACAGCATAAGTTTCCTCAGTGCTCATTGAGAGCCCAGTTATATTTTAAGTGACTACCAAGATGACTGATTGAAAGAACATGAAAACATAATACCCTATAGCAAAGACAGACAAAAATGAGGGCATGAAAATAGATTTTAAATTTTGCAGAAAAAAAAGGTAACTATTTCACCACTGCTGGGAAATTGTGCACACGTAATCACAGCCATTTATGTAGCCTTCCAATTTCCAAGAAACATTTGGAAGTCCCAAAGTTCACATATTTGTGCAGTTATTTGTTGCTCATGACTCATTATCTGCTAATTACTTGATAGCATATATACATATTTATGAAGTAAACCTGAAAAAACACTAAGTGTATTTGTTTTGCCGATATTAATCAGTGAATCGATAAATCTTAAATTCATACACTGGTGTTAGAAAAGCACATTTTTAACAGTGTATCAATAAAGAGCAAAATTTTATCCTGTGAAAACTGACACAGGGTTACCAGTGTGCAAAGAGTAGTTCTGCTCAAAATCAACTACAGAGCCTCCAAAACTACTTTGTCATATATGTAATACATAAGACTTTTCATACAGATCATTTGGATTTGCAAACTTATTTGAGTGGATCAAATAAAGATGCTCCTTCAAGGAGAAATCTATCACTGCTATTTTTTTTTTTTCTGCAGGAAAAGAAAAAACTAAATAGAAGGTTGCTTTTTAATAGACTGAACATAATTTTGAAATGTCATCCTCTCCACCCAGATGTTTTGCATTACTGTACTCCTTGCATCATGCTTGCAATATGCTATCTCCTTTGTCCTTCTTCTGATTCAAGACATGAGGCAGATTTTCCTAATAAAATTCACGAACATATTAGCAGCAAGAAAGCAAATTATCTCACCAACTTCTGCTCATATAAAACACTATCTTGCCATTTTTAATCGATTCCTTTTTATATTGAACAACCTGCATGAAGTTGATTATGGATGGAGTATATGGCTTTCTGGAGATACTATATTTTTTCACTCTCTGTTTATTTATTTTATGCCTTTACTGTACAACAGTTTCTTCCTCTTTTCTTCCACTATTGTTTAAATAAAGATTCAAAATAATGTAGCAATATTAAAACATGATGTTTTTTGAAAGAAATTACACTACACAATTTCAGACTTGGTTTAACTTTGTGATTACCAAATAAGGATTTTGGAATGTTCTATGCTGTTTAGTAATCATTTCAGGAGGAGAAAATGCCTATTTTAAAGATTATATATATGTTATACATATTTAACATATATGTATTTTCAGCATAGCCAGTTCCACAAAAATTTTAACCATGTGTCTAACTTGAACTACTTGAGCAGTTTGTCTGTGCTCAGAAATATTGTTTTGTGTTTACTTATGAACCTGGAAGAACATAGACCCTACAGACAGAAAAATAAATTATTTTGAGTAATTTCCAATAGCCAAAACAAAGAAAAAAATGGATTAAGTCACAACAAAACCTGGAAATGGTGAATTCTTTATGTGAATGACAGCCAAAATAAATTATTCCAAAATATAAGTAACATTGGGACAGTCAAAATTAATGGTTTGACACCTTCCAGCCCATTTAGAGCGTGATGTCTATGCAGAGATATTGCTTTGCTTGATTTTTATGTATTTTTGTAGGTTAATTTCTGTTTGTGGCTTTGTTAAGTTTGTTCTGTGTGTCCGTCCCTTGCCTGATATCCACTATGGCAGACAGGACATTGTTGAATGTTCCCCTGACTGCAAGAGTTGTGCCAGCTGGAGTTTAAAACACCTCCCAAACTGGACGAGTCTAAGAGTAAGAACAGACTACAAAAAATACGAAGTAAAATTTAAAAAAAAAAAAAAAAATTGGTGCTCTGGGGGTTACAGATTGAGCCAGAAACCTCTCATTATTACACTGGCTTGGTACCCACTCATTCACTCATTTCAGGAAGCAGAGAGGTGGACAGGGTATGTGGAGTTTTGTTCATTACTTATAAGACACATGGTAGCATAAAGGAGGTTCAAAATCTGATACTGCAGCTACGAGCATTTCCCTATAACTCCAGGTGTATACTCCCACTTATCTATACTGTGTTTGGACACCAAAATATGAGCCAAATGCAGTGAGAAAAATAATTCAAAAATCTAAATGCAGTGTCCATTCCCACTTACAAAATGTGCAATATCAGAGAAAATGAATGAGTCTTCAAAAAAAAAAAAGAAAAAGAAAATTAAAGGCTATTCGTCTATCTTATTTGTAAGAAAAGCTTAAAAACATAATGAAAGATCATGTGGCCTCTTCACACCACTGCCCAAGGTCCCTCTCTTCCAGTGAACAAAACAGCAGGGGCAGCAGCTCTATTAGTTCTCTGAACACAAATACTCATTGGTAAAACCACTTCCTATTTAATAATTTCTGAATTCAGGTGGTTAAAGGGGGAAAGATAAGTTATCTCCTGGTTTCTCCACATGCCAGTGTAGTTCTGTGAAGAAATTATAACCCATCAATCTATGTACAAAGGAACAATAGCAAAAAGCATTTTTCCTTCCACATTATTTATAAAACTACTAAAGAGGACAAGAAATCAGTGAACCACTTTAATCAGCTGTTCCTAATGAAATCTGTATCCCAGCACCAAATAAAAACAACAGTCTTTGCTTTCTGAAGAATAGAAAGAGATAGGATTGTCACTCAGCTCAGGAACCAAGAGCAAAAGGCTTGTTGTTTTGCTCTCCCCACCTAATGTGGAAGGAAACAAATTACCCACATGTCCCACAAGCTGTACCCACTTCCTACAGCAGTGAGCAAAGGCAATAAAGAGCAAAACCTGTTTATCCTTCTTGTACTTGAACACCTAAAGGGATGGATCTTCTGCTTCTTCACTTTGTTGCTCCTAGTCCCATCATTGTTACCTGACCAGTTCAGTGATCTGAAGCAATGAAAGGAAAATGCCTTGACTGTGTTCTCTTTACTTTTTCCCTCTGTCCACAATGTTTGCATTTAGGGGCCATTTTTATGGAACCCAGTTTTGAAACACTCAGATAAACGCAAGTTCACTTCCTCTGGCAAAAGAAGAGCCTCCCCCTGAAGCTCCATATCCTGTGGCTCTTAACAGTTGTTCCACATACATCAGCTAGATTGATAAAACAGGTTTTCTCTGTTCATACTTTATGCCACATTTAAAAAGTTAATCTGCACCCAATCACCACCTCCTCCTCCTTCTCAGGGTGAGGTACTAGTGAGGTCTATGGCACAGGATTGTCTGAAGTGGGTTGAGGTCTTCTTGTTCTTTTCAGGGTGGTCTCACTAACTTCTCAAAATTCCTTCAACATGCAACTGAAGCAAAGTAGGGTAAGAAACATGCTGCGAGCTCTTAGTGTGCACAGTCTCTGGGATGTTTGCCTGTTGCTATAAACCCAGCAGAGAGCTTCAGGGATTTATTCCTCCTGCACCTGGTCCAAGATATTACTGCAGCTATATAGGTCTTGCTAAACTGCATATCTGAGAAAAGCACAGAGATCTACCTTCTTAGTAAAATAATAAAAGCTAGAGAATTGATATCTGGTGGTAGCTTCCTCAGTAAGGCAGCTTAAGCCCTTTGCATAGCTTCTCCTTCACAGCGAAAAGGAAGCACAAGTAGAGCCAAGAGCCTTGCGGTGAATGCCATGACCTTGAGATGCTCACCTGCTCAAACGGATTTTATCCATTCTGATACTGGACTGTGAAACAGTAGAGGACATTAGCTTTATTATGTTCAGCACTCTATGGTGTTTCATTTAAGATAAACTTCTTTATTGTTCTTTTTCTTCAGACTGACAATGTTGTTCCCTGAGTATTACCACGCCCGATGTCTTCAGTATTCTGTGGTCATTCCCAAACTGATCAAAAATCCACAGATCTCCCATAATACAGTCCCTGACATCAGGCTGGAAATCATTCCCTCATGCAGGAAATAGCTGGGACATGTAGCTACTGACGGTTGCTGTGGAGAAGGGCAGAACTGCCTCGTTATTCAAAGTTTTCCAAACTAAGTCACATGCAGGAAAAGGGAAGACAACATTTCTTCTGCCAGCTTTTGAGCTATGCCTGAAAATCTTATGGAGGCTTATGCCATAGGACGTTCCAAATAAGGGGCTTTTTTCTCTTTCTCTGCTCTGAAGTTGTCCCTAGGACAACACTGCTTGCAAGTCACCTCCCATTACCAAATAACCCCGTCCTAGTGAAACGCTTTTACTTGAACTGACAAAAAACAATGGGTTTGGTGTTTGAGACATTTTTACTCTCCATCTTCACCTTAAAAAGGCCTGTCCTGCTATGTAGTATGAACGTTGCTGCTTCCTATATTTCTTCTATAAAAGTGCGCTCTGATTTTGACCTTTAGGCAGATGAAGCACCAAAGGAGGAATCCCTCAGTCACAAGCAGCGCTTGACTTGCATACACTCTTGATTGGGCTGTATTGAAACAATCAAAACAACGTGGACTATATTAATGATGAACATATACAGCAGTGCTGTCTCAGAACAGGAATTTTCCAATCTCCAGCTAAAATGAAGTCATAATGCCAAACCAAAGTGGCACAGCCAAAGAGAAACAACAAAGATGTGTGAAACAAAGCCAAAATGGAAGAGCAAACCTGAAAGAAAATGGTCAAAACCAGAGCGAAACGGTCAACACGTGTTTTGAGTCAAGCAAAAAATGTTTTGCTGAAAGATTTGCCAAAACCAATACAGGTTCATGAAAGAATTCAGCTTTAATAAATCAGTGTTTCTCCGCAAAACTCAGATTTATGTTTCAAAAATTCAACTACCTCTGAAGTTCATCAAGTTCAGTTTTGTTGCAGGTATGTAAGACAAAAACTGTATACATTTTGATTAGTACATTTCTGGATCACAGTTTATTCTACAGATGCTGCAAGTATAAAATGCCCCTTCCAAAGTCAGTTGAAATCTGTGGCAAGATTCCTACAAACTTCTGTGAATTAGACCTGGCAAGAGTGGAGGGGCTGAAGGATGGAGTTATGTAAATAAATAACCTGTAGCTCTATGCAAGAGACTTTAAATACTTGACCATTAAAAATTATCCTTTTTCCTGATACAATGTTTAATTCTCTTGAAAATAAACATAAGTGTTCAGTAACAGTTGTTCTATCTTTTTTTTTTCATTGTAAATAGAAATCCTATATGCTAAGACTTGAAAAACTTTTCCTCTGATGATGGCCTCCAAGGAGCTTCAAGTACTTAATCATGTGTCTAACCTCAAACTTTTTCAAGTCCCATCACATACATGACTATGTACCTCTCAAAAAAATAAAAGAGAAATAAAAAGTCTTGGAGGGATGAGATGAAACACGCGGATAATGTTTCAGAAACTCAGAGCCATGTGGTTTCTGTAGAGTGAAAACTACTTGTGATCAAAGTGAGGAAAGTTTTTTTATTTTTTTAACAAGATTTTTAGATTTTAGATCATGTATTATTAGTCTGGGCCACTTTAATTTTCATAAAGTCAAGACACTTTCTACAATGTAATTTTATAACCAGAACACTGCTGAAGTTAAAATCCTGAACTTAACTGTACCATTAAATGTTGTCCAGGTTGGCTGTTTTATTGAAGCTAGTGCATATCATTTTTAAGTTGGGTTTACTGCTTGGGTTACTGTTTTTCATGTATTCTAATAAATGAGATTCCTTTTTTAAAGTGAGTGAAATGTTCAAAACACAGATTACAGTTTCTTTTAACTGCAATTTAAAATTAATATTTTGAGACTTTCCATCAAAGAGACTTTTAATCACAGGACAGGAGTGAAGACTCGAAGCGGGGCTGAAGAAAGAGATATCCCCTTCCCTAAATGTACAAATTGTCTTTGAAATGACTGAAACAGATGACTGCTTTGCCACAAATCTATTACTTCAGATTACTTTGTGTAAATTCAACCATAGGGCTCATCCTTTCTGTAGCATTTGTTTTTGTGGGCTTACTCAGGGAATACAGTATTACTCAGTACAAGCAGAAGTGGCAGACACAGGTCCTTCATCACTGCCACTTCACTTCAGACTAAATGTGCAACATGTGGCCACAACCCCCGGAGCTGAGTTGATGGGAACTTCGCCGGCTTTCACACAGGAGGCAGAGGAAAGTTTACAGGGATGCTGTAAAAAACCCTGAGGTCACCGCATGAACATCTGTGCTGCAGACCTTCGGCGCTGGTGCTACCTGGACAGCTGGCTTGATCCTGCCCTGTTCACAGACGAACTCAGTGGTTTTTTTCCCTTAAGCTGACCAAGATCTCATAAATGCATGTAACAACCTCCCTTTTTTTCTTTTTCTTTTCAGCAACAGAAGTTTTTCCCTGGTGTGACTGGGTATTCAGGCAAGGCCGGAAACATAATGATGTAATGTGAGACACATAATGAGCACAGTAAGAGCTGTAAGCACCGGACTGGAGTTATGTGGAAAGAGTCAGGATCTTGGGGTGGACTGTTTTGTTGTCTGGGATGGTGGGAAATGCTGTTGTAAAACCTTCATACAGAGCTAAAAGCAGTTAGAGCTCGGGGACAGTGGACTTCATGTGAAACGCTATCACCCTGCAACTTTCAAACACAGCTGATGAGAAGTTTTAGAAGAAACTTCCTGACAAAAGAAGAATTGAAACCAGGAGTAAAATTCAAACCTCCTGTTATACTGTAGACACGTTCCTCTTTTTCTCCCTTTCTCTTTCTCTGCCCCCAAAAGGGACTGGCTCCAACAGGAGAGAGTGACTCACTCCATAGCCGCTGCTTCAGGCAGCTGCTTGAGATGTGAAAGACCAAGATGCAAGGCAGCGAGTCCCATTACTCACCACTTGCATAAATCTTTTAGCAAAAGCAATGAAGAGTTACAGCTGGTTCCTGTGAGATCCTGAGCACCTTCTGAGAGGGAGAGAGAGCTTTCAGAAACTTCTGAAGTGTGTGGCAGACAGGCACCCCCCCCGAAGGAGAGTACATGGTTCAGCATTACACTTATGCATTTTCCCACTCAAAACCAGATGTATTTGGCAAAAATTGAGTCATCTAGCCAGCAGCATTTAATTAATTCTGATGTAACGCTGACTGCAATTAAAATTGCTAGAGAGCAGTCCTCTGTCTGCCAAATTACGTTGGTTCTGTTTAGTCTTTTTTCTTTTTTTTTCATTAAAAAGGTTGATAGTCATAGACTGTTTACTTCCTGGGATGACAAAATATTTATTCTCCATGTATCAAGGGCAAGAATTTGCATAAAAAGTAGTTATACAAAAAGGCACTAACCCAATACATATCAAGGATGTTTTTGGAACAAATGGTATATCACTAGAATTTGTTACCTAAAACTTCTGTAAATAACATTGAAAAGGCACATGTTGTTTGAAAGGGGTGAAATTCACAAAAACAAGAAGTTGGAATTTGTCCTAACTAAAGACTAGATTACAGGCAAAACATAGAGTCCCTACATTAGTCCTTTAGAGGGACTGAAGAATTTCATCCCCATTGAAGTCAATTTTACCCACAGCACTTAAACTGATCATAAACAATTCGGGGAAGGGACAGAAGGAGCAATGTGATAAAACTGTGCTTTGCAGATTAGAGCAGACACTCCTGAACTTAACTGGTCCTTATTCCTGTATGCAGTTCCCTTGAAGTTCATTAGGACTGCTTCCACATGCAAAGCTTTGGAACATCAAAAAGAAGAAGTGAGAACTGCCAGACTGTAACATTACACCAGATGTTGGGATTGTGTTCTCAAGCAGTGAGGTTTGAGCTTTCAGTGCCTGAGTTGGAAAGATCTGCAGCTGCAGTTGGTTCATCATCCACAAAAATGGGGACAGTAGAGGCTGCACATTTCAGGCAGTTCTGACTTACATTCAGAGGACTGAGTCTAAAAACCCTAAATATACAAACTTAAAGACCAAGTTCTGAACTCAACTCAAGTAGCCTTTACACCTTAGTGGTAACTGTACTCTTTGCAACCACAGGAACTTCATTGAACAGAGAGAAACTGTTCAGACATCCAAGCTCCCCGTGCTGCTGAAGAGGCTGCAAGTCTCATGGAAGCAGGATGTTCCACTGGGAAGAAGCACTCTGATCTCTTAGATGTGATGCACCTTCCAACAGTATCAGTGTCCTCTTGCATCAAGAATAATCCTGTGATAGAAGCAGTCTTGAAGGATGGAAGTAATGTGATGGGTTCCTCTCTTAACATGCACATATAGTCAGTCTGTGGTATTTGAAAAGGCTACACTGAAACTTACATGTTGCACATCATGAGGTGCATGGATGGGTTTCTGGAGGTGTAGGAAAAGATTAAGTAGTGGTCACTAATAACAGAAAGAAACGTAGGAGGGATGTTCTGCAAGAGGCTAGGCAGATGAGAGCAGGACCTCCTCGGTGGTGGTCTGTGAAGCACTGCTACTTCCAGGAAGGCCTGGGAGACAGGCATAGATCTGGAACTGGTGCACAGGGGGATGTCATAGAGATGAGAAACTCAGGTACACTAGAAGTGGATGAACCTTTTGAAACAAAAGGAACCTATGCAAGGGTAGGCGGCATCATAATAATAGCAGAGCCAGACTGCTGGCATTGAAGATGGAAGAAGTTTACAGAGGAATATTTAACCCCAAAGCCAAAGGAAAGCTGACAGGTTTGGAGGAGGTATGGGTTAGATTGATGCAGTCTACCAGGTGAATGTGGTGAATGCTTGATGCGTCTTGGAAATACCAGGAGGGAAACAAGCAGCAGTAAGAAAGGCAATTTAGACCATCCATAGTACCAGCTGATTGGCACATGCAACACTGAGTGACCAAGAGAACTCGCAACTGCTTTAGAAACCTAAAAAATACAACGGGACAAAATCCAGACACAGCTTCAAAATTACCAGCAACTTATATACACGTATGAAATCTGTAAACAATCTTATTGCTATCACTGGAAACAGCATATCAAATTAAATGACAGGCAGTCAAGTAGGACATTTCCTCGATTCTCATGTTCATTGACATGGCCCAAAGATACCAGGGTGCATCCAGGCACTGAAATATGTAGCATCCACAGTCTCAGAGTGACTGTGGGTACAGTGTGTCACTCTATGTGAAAACACTACCCAGTCTTAAATCTTACCTTAAAACTTTGCCTGCCTTTATCTCCAAACATTACTTTAAATCAGTTGGTTTAGCTTGGCTTTTCTCCCTTTTTTGTAAAGCCATAGTGCTAAAACAATTTTTTAAAAATTCATGCACACAGCAAGAACTGAAACAAAACACATTAAATAAAACAATTTCCAGGGTTAGAACAGTGAGCATGCTGAAAATTATAACTTAAAAAAAAAGCTTACGTTCATAGCAGTAGGCATCAAACTTGCTATCTGGGTAAGGAAAGCCTGTTTGGTTCTCATAGCGATACAGGGTTCTCACCCCAAGTAAACCTCCACCACACTGGGGCCTTGCCACCGAGGCTGGGTACCGAACACTTCCATCCGCCAGCCAGCCATAGTCACACTGGTCAAAGCCATTCCTCCAGGCAACATACATGTTCCCAACAGAGGCAAGAACGCCATCTCTTTTCCGACACAGCTCTTTAGCTTCCTCAAAGGTGAGCTTCTCAGGGACTGAGACATGAACCACTTCATCTAGAGGAAGAAAACGAAGATAACAAAGAGTGAGTATAACATTCCATCCTCAAGTTAGCTTAGTGTGCTTCTTCCAGTCAATGTCCTGCAAGGTTGGAGTTGTTTGGGTTTTGGTTTTTGTTTTTTTTTTTTTTCCAAAGTTTGTTTGAATAGCTTTTTACTTAAAAAAATCAGAGTCAGAAAATCATATGTCCCAGATTTGAATATGAAATTGAACCTGCCACAAAGCAGTGATGAAATACACTACAGCTGGAGATTGACTCCCTCCCTCAGTCTCTAGACAGAGGTAACAGCCTTGAAGCTCCTCTGTGACCTCTGTTGGAGTAGACTTCGCAACATACCACGCTAATTAAATCCAGTCCAACAGAATTTACTTTCTCAGTAAAACAATTCTTTTACATCTGCACACCTCTTACCTGATCTTCTTATTATAGTCATCACTATAATCTCGCTTGAGACACAAAAACAGCACATGTTCTTCACCGGCTGCTCCACAGCAGCTTCTAAAGCCATATTTCCACCAGCTGTCATCTAATCTCATGGGTAAACAAAGGTGAGGGAATGGACAAGACATGTTGCGTGCCCTTTTTGTGTGAAAAAGTTGAATTAGTCTAGAATGCCACTAGTATAGTTCAGCTTTCATGGAATAACAATTTGTAAATAATAGCCTTCCAGTTAGAAACTGAAACAAAACCAACAGCACTTCTAATATTTTACTTGCAAGATGAACCACCATTATGCAGTTGGCTTGGTTGCCTCAGTCACCCAAAGACTGTAAAGAAAATCAAGGCTCTAATGTTCACATCCTGGGAATGAAATGGTAAAATGACTCCATTTTTTGCTCAAACTTCAGAAAGGACTGATGAGACATAAAATCAACATGTTCAGATATAGAAAAGAGTGAAAACTGAAAATATTTGTTACAAGACAGTAATTCCCTTCCTCAGCTACAGTAGGCCAGAACATAGCAATGACTCGCAGGAGGGCACTGCTAATTCAAATTGAACATGCAATCTGTCTTATCTCTGCAGTTGTCTCAAGCCAACCTAGCGAAAGGCAGAAACTACATCACCACAAGCAGTTTCATTCACATCAATATTACACTTGTTTTGGGCTTGAAAGGAATACAAGTGTGAAAGGAGGCAAAGTGCCAATTTTATTTTTCCTCTTAGGTAGAAACTGATTTGTTATTACAGCTGTAATATCAATTCCATATTGTAAGGTTCTTTGTATGTGTTGTAGGTAGCTACTAACTTAGAGGTAAAGGGACAGAGCATATCTACTGGACACACTTTAAAATGAGGAAAGCAAAGAATCATTCACCCTCAGATGCACAAAAATGTTTCATTCAGCTCTTCAGACCACACAGATAATGTACTTTCTTATTAAACGCTTCTGCAGAAGACAGTTTTTCCCACACCAAGGGGCATATCTGGTATCATGGCCAACACAGAATGATGGATGCAGTTGTGCCATCATAGCGTCCCAGCAGCAGCATCATGAAACAATGGAGCAAAGAGAAACCTCTTCAAGGCAATATCCTCTGTTCTCAGAAACGTTCACTTATTCTTTCACAAAGCAGCCATTATGTATATGAAAATTAGTAGTTAAAATGATTACAATTAAATAGCAGATAATATCAGCCCAGTTAGACAAGAAAATGAGACAAGTAAGAAAAACAACGTGTTTTAGTGGTTTTCTAGTAACAAATATGATGGATCAAAAAGCGAATAACGTTAAAAAAATCTCACAATGTTCCTTCTAGGAGAAACATATTGAAAAGATAGGAAAACAGCTAAACAGTGCAAGATTAAGGGCAAAGCAGTTTTTCCATCAACTAATCCAGATCACTACCTCCAAATGGAATTTGTGCATAACGCCATTAGAGGTATTATTCCTCTGAGCTGTCTTCTGCACTCTGTTAAAGCAAGGAAACTTAGTGAATGACTATAAGACTTCAAAATGCAGGGTTCAATCCACACTTCTATTAGAAAGGTCACTTGACAGAGAACTTATTCATCCAAGTTACACAGGAGCATTTCTATACAGGAATATGCCTTCAATTTTTCTTGCACTATGCCCCTATATATAATATTGATAATAGTGCACATTTAAAAGATGGGTTGCTTATCTTTCTTTGTATTTAATCTATCCTACTGACTTCACATGTATTTACTTGGTTCATCTATCAAAGTCAGCTACTGTCATATGGATACCATCTTTGCTAAAGTGTATTTTGCCATAAAAAATAAACAATAAATAAACCCATGTGTTTAAGGAAAAGTAGAGCCTAACCAGAACAGTTCACCAGTCCAAAGTCAGGTTCCTTGCCACCCCTTTGGTATATGAAAGAATTTGTGAAGATAAATGCACCAAGAATGCAAAAAGGCACCAGAGCAATCAGCAAAATGTCCTTATTGTCATTCCATCATATACCAAGGAAATATTAATTTATTCCAGGAACACTAGTGATAAGATAAAGGGTACAAAGATGTTAAAACATGGTAGCTTGCCATTAATCTTGTTAAACAGTGCCTGGCTATGATTCCAATCTTCCTATTTTTTAAAAAAATCTGGTAAAGTGCAAAAGTCAGATTCTAAATTGTGGTCATTTAAGCTAAGAGACACAACTCTGCAATTTGTCTGTCCAGTTTGAAAACAAAATAGAATTCTGTATGACTGAGTGTGCATTTAATGTGCATAATAATTGTTGGGATGAAATGTAAACAAAACAAAGCCAGAGTTTAATAGAGGCCTTCTTACATAAATCCAAAAGCAGCTAAAAGTTCCCCTACAACTTCCCAAAACTACACTACCAAAAAAAAGGAAAAGGTTCATGTTTTCTGCTGAGCACTTAAGAAAACAGTGCCCAGAACACTTCTTAAGATGAACGGCATCAGTTTGATTCACCACAGCCCTAAATTATGCAATGCAAAATTTTGCACAACCTTTCCTGTGTTTCTCACCTGGATTAGCCTGTGGGCACGTGTACTTCATGCACAGCAGACTGAGCACTTCAGGGATAAGGTGACCCACAAAGCACAGAGACAGCTAATCAGGACCTACTGCTGGTGTACAGTAACTGTGGCCACTTGGAATGTGCAGGGATGACATTTTACTACCCATGTCACCTCTCTGACATGATTAGAGCTGAGACACTTGCTCACCGCCAATATCCTTGGTGAAAAAGTGATGGCTGCCAAATTATTGATATTTTGCGTGTATGTTTTGGAAGCATCACTTGATAATCCCCCACCTCTTTATCCTCATAGGAATGTGGAAATTCAGTTTATCGTATGTCCTACTTCACTATCAACATCGCTTTTCCTTTCATAGTGAGAACTTGGGTTGGAAACCACATTGTTCCCCAGTCAGCCTTCACAAAAGCAGGGCAATAGAGCTGAAAACACAGAAGGTGGCATGTGAAGAAAGGTGCTTGTCGCTGTAAGAACAACAGTGAGAAGCTCCAGGAATTTCCTCTGGCACCACCAAGCTCTGGGAGAAAAATCATGCAATTGAGCTCAGGTTCTGCTGAGTTCTTCCATAGACTCAACCTCAGAAGTGACAGAGGTTTTCAAGAGGCCATGGAAAAAGGACTTGTGCTCCAATCCTGACTTCCAGCATATCAGTCAATGTAGTTGAAACATCTTGACTATTTCAAAGTAGCAAGGAGAGAAGGGTTTGACCCTTGCACAGAAACTTCCTCTAAAGAGCAAAAAGGCTAGTAGTGGTGTTAGCACTACATATTTAATCCATGTTCTCTCTAAAATTAACTCCTACTTTTGGAAGCACAACGGGTTCCATATTTACCAGGAGGATTCACCCTGTCACAATCTTACAGTACCTTTATTATGATGTCTGAAAGCACCTCAATTTCCCAGACAAAACGCTTGAAACAAGGAAATTAAGAGAAAACTCATCTGGTCCATAAACACATGACATAGTCGCCAACACCAGCAGGGCAGGTTCAGTTTTTGTGTGTGTTAAAAGCCATGCGCAATGTTTTTATAGCTGGAGTACACTCTGGGTAACTTAGCAATATTATACATGCAAACCCCAGGGCTTAGACCAGCAGATGAACAGAAAGTGTTCCCACAGCACCAGGAGGTGAAATGGAGCCTGTGACAATGTTTAGCCTGCAGACAATAATGTAACGTATATTATTGCTGGCTCCTGTTTAAAACGAAGCTTCAGGTCGATCATCCAGCCTCAGCGGTCAGAGCACCTGAAGATTCCCCAGGATTTTCCTGCTGCATATGTTTGTTTTGCTTGGGTGAAACAGACACCTGGTGAAAGTTATGCTTTTTTGCTCTCTTTCAAATATATCAAACTAGATAAAGAGGCCAGGTTTTTCCTCTTGAAGCTAATTCACTACAACCCCCAAGGAAACAGCTTAAGATCTACAGACTTATCAGCTAGCTTTATAGCAAGCTTCATTCCTTTGAAGGTTATTTCAATTATTTTCTCTCTTGCTGAGCCGGGCATGTTTGTAAATGTGAATTTCATGAATCACACATCTTAAAAGCAAGCACAGAAATCAGGGCAGGCTAGAACCATAGCTGGGGGTCAATACACAACACATATTGACTAGGGTAGAAGTAATGAATCTGTGTGTGAGCCCTCCAGCATAGACCTCACCAGTAATTTCTTTTTCCAAAGATGAAACCACAATTAAGAGATTGGTGGGCTGCACCTTCCTACAGGTAATCTTTGAACCTGACCATGTGGCACTCTATTCCCAGAGCAAAGCATCATCATCTCCACACACCATCACCTACCATACTAGGCACAACAAAATGAGCTACAAGTCACTTGTGCCAGGCAGACAAAGGCACCACATGCAAATCCATAACAAAAGTTTTACAGATGTCTAAAGGATTCTTCCTAACTGAAAAAAAGTCTCCCACTGAATGCTTTTGACACATTTGGTAACACACCAACTACTGTGAATGGTGGCTGGTCAACCACCTATGAAATATTCTTGCTATTATCCAGCCCATGTGAGGGAATGACAAATACTCAGGAGACGCATATTTATTTGGTTATAATATTTTTTAGTGTTTTTCCCCACTTTGCTCTCCCAGAGCAACAGGAGACTTCATTATTAATGCCTCATCTGGAAGGTGGTGCTCACAAGCTTTACATTGTGGTGGGGTGCTCAGACTGTACAACCTCCACTGGCCTCACATGAACAAAAGAAAGACATAAGAATATCCAAAGTGATATTGATACACAAAACACTAATTATTCCCATGGATGGAAACACTTAACTCTAACAATTTTAAATACACAAGACCAAAATGTTCCAGTACATTTCTATCTCAGCTTCTTGGTAGTGTTCTTATTTGAGGAGAATAAACACTATCCCCCACTAAGAATTTGGCAGTTCTCCTTTTTTGAGTGTAACGAGTCTCTGGTGAAGTCCAGACCTGTTCATCAGTTGTTACTGAGGGATGGTGGAAAGCAAAGATGTCCTTATGGGGATGTTAAAGCTCCAGGGTTCTGTGACTACAGTTGTAGATCAGGGTACCCCAGGCACAAAATACATCTAAAAGTGACAAAATATCACATTTTCTGATATTATATGGAAAATTCTAAGGACATTTCCCCACCTGCAGCTGTAACATGATGTTACTGCTTCTCATGAACATTTGGCCACAGTCATGTGGTTGGCAGTTCAGTGCACAAGCATGAGACAAGGCAGTCATCTTTCCCAAGCTCCATAGGTAAGATGCCTTATCGCAACTGCAGGTTTCTTCCTCATTCTGCTGCTGTTAAGGGCTGGTCCTCTGACATGCCAGGCTAGTAAAGATGTATGCTTAACAAAGCCACAAATTATGCGAAACACTCTCTAGGACTGGAAAAATCATAAAGACCAAAGGAGATAGGTTCAACTTTAAAGAAGGCAGCTAGACAAGCTGAAGAACTCTTTTTCTCTTACACGTTAGGACAAGTTAGTAGATACCTTTTGATACACATCAGTAATGAGTTAATTAAACCCTCCTGAATGTTTTAGGTCTATTCTATGCAAAACCATGGACTGAGCAGGAATCCATTGCCTTTGACAAGGCTGGAAGAGTACACTTTTCTCATAGGCTTGCCCTCCAGCATGAAGAGTAGCACAGCAACTGTGATACAATGCCATGCATAAAACCAGCCCAGGTATCATTTCCTTATTGGTTTACTCTATTTGGGCTCTGTAAGCCTCTTAAGAACACTTTGGATCTGTGACAGTGCATTAGCTCACACAATTCAAGACTGGAGAAGTGTCCAGTATAAGTCAATGCAAAGGCTGCGATCCTATCCCAGGCCCTGATATCAGAGGAAAATACCCTTTACTCCACGTCCCTGTTTTAAAATCTAATCAAATTGTTGCTCCAGAATAAGAATGGACTGTGGAGAATACCTTTAGCTGCGAAAAACATAGAAGAAACTTCTCACCTGAAGCCATATTTTAGAATATGACTTCTTTAATTATTATTCGCCTCACAGGAATTTCCATTATGATAACAAAACTGCACACGACTAAGTGGAAAGTATTTAAAGGACATCTGGTTTTGGTTTTTCTTTTTCTTCCCTGCACTCACTGTAGGGAGGGAAATGGTGCATAGGAGGAAGACTATATAATCTTCCCCACAGCCACCCCAAAATAACTTTCTTAGCATGAGTCCCCATCTGCATATTACATAGGCTCGTTAGACATATATGGCTTCTTGCTGGCTTTGGCCAGAAGACAATGCTGCATGGAGTATTTTGTGCTTTGGCTGCACACCACAGACTCGCAGCCCCTCACTTCATCAGTGGGGTTTGTAGAGCAGAACTCTCTTTGTCTCCATTTCTGACAGCACAGCACTGTCAAATCAATCACGTACACACTTCTCTGAAGACATATCCCTCCCCACCACCTATGTCCATTCAAGGAATTACTCCACAGAAGGCGCTGGTACAGATAGCACTTCAGTTGGAGGTGTTGAGGAACCTCAGAGTTACATCCAAACCTTTGCAGCTCAATCACTTTAGATTAAACTCTTTATTAGTAAATCATCTGCTGCAGTTCAAGGTATTCCAAATGTTTTTGTTAGTGCTTAGTACACTGAAATACATGATGAAATACGAGGAATGCAAATGAGTTTGTAATAAGAGACTATGCTCAGTACATATTTAATAATATTTTGACTCCAGATTCTTATTTTCATCACTAAGAGCCTCAGAAATTTTAAATGCTTCCCATGATTATTCTTCTGTGCTTTTTAGCAAAACTCAAAATATTTAACTTATAATTGTGCAGTCTGTAATCTATCTGGCTTTCCACAGAACAAGGAAATCGTAAGAGTTAGCCTAGACAACTGGTTTTAATTTAAGATTATAGTTTGTGTTTCAAGAAGAAATTCATGTCTCTGGTTAACTTTGTTATTTCATATGGCCAGAAAGGAAGAAAATTGAAATGGTGTTGCTCCCACAAATTCTCAGTGCAAGTACCCAAATTAGTACTGTAAATTCAATACACATTTATGTGAAAATGTACTGCAAGAATTCCCATCACCATTTATGGCCTTCTGGGGTAGATAACACATTAATAGCAGCAAACAGACTAATAACTGTTCAATGATTTCCATGATTACATTCTCATTATGGTCAGATTTTGATATCATTAATCAAGCATCATCTCATTCCATGAATAGTCATCCCACTGACACTGGCTCTCCAAATAAGGACCTATTTAGGGCACGTAAGTAACAGATTTGGCATTGAATCAGAACAGGCTATGCAGATATGAACTTTCAAATTCACGTGAAAAAAATCTTGTTTAAGCAGAGTTCTACAATATACTAAGACCACGAATGCCCTTCATTATCGATGAAGTGTTGAGAGCACTCATTACAAGAGAAAGTTTGCACCTTGCAGAATCCACCTTGGGTGAATAGAGCAATCAGAAATTTGACATAACTTTAAATCCTGAACTGTACATCTTCTATCAATGTGTTAAAATACAGCAAACAAAACACAGGATCTCGTTTACTGCAATGTCCACTTTCCATTTACTTTGGTTGACATTTTATCTAATTGTCTTCTGTGGATGAGTGATTCCAAACTGTAATCTCATTGATGTAACTTGAAACAAGATGTACATTTGACACGAACCTTTGTTCTTACAGAAACTGCTTGTGTTATATAGGAAGAGCCATCTTGGCTCCTTAGCCCCATCTTAAAAAAGAAGTCTGGCTCAGAGGCTCAGGTGTCTGTGAAGGCACCAAAGAATAATTCATCCTGCACTATACCATGATGTGCTACTGTGTCTTTCCAGAATGCATCTGTTTGTCTTTATACAAACAGAATAAATGAACTCCTCTGCACGTTAGTATAACATGCCTGTACCTTATATCCATAAAACCATCACTCTTTCTGACTACGGGAAGTTATTTTCTGATTCTAGTTCTTTTGAAAATTTCTGAAAAAAATAGGGAAAATAAATAAATACATACATAAAGAGTGGGGGGGAAGTATCTGTGGTTATCTATTATAATAATCTGCCACTAAAATGGATCGATGTAATCAGAAAAAAAAAAAAAAAAAAAAGATTCTTATGTAGCAAGTTGAAGCTATACAGCTAATTGGCAATCCTCACTTCCACAGCAGCCACCTCCACACAGCACATACAAGATCCTCCTGCTACATAAACAGCTTCAGGATCAGTTTTCCTATGTGCTCAGTGTTGACTTCACTTTCTTGAAGTCAATGTCAAAACTGTGAAGGAAATTCTCCTCTCTTCTCAAATTCAGCTTACTACGACAGTATAGTGTTTCTAGTAGTAACAACATTATCTATTAACATAACAAAACATGCAGCTCTCATTCATCACACTGTTTTGTCCCTTTCAGTGCAAAAAACTGTACAATATGTACCAATCTAAGAGGAAGTAATCTTTCCCTAATTTATAAGGAAAGATACTAGAGCATTTTTATAAATGCGTATTTTGAAAATAATTTAGGTAAAGTCTAGGTCAAATGCACTTTGTGTTTGGGAAAGACAGTGATGGAACTGGCAGGCACCCTTGCCTCCTGCAGAGTTTCATTCTGAATCTGTACCCATTTCTATGAACATGCTGTTATCACACAACAGGCTTTGTAATGACCTTGGAGAGCTTCAATGAATCCCAGAGGAGAAGCAGTCAATCACAGTCTTCAAGTGACACCTGCAAGCCCTCATAAGGTCTTTAATGCTTGTCTCATGCTATAGAGCTTTTTAAGATAAAGACTGAAACTGTGCATTCCCACAGGAGACTATTGTGCAAGGAAGAAGGTAAAATGAATATGCTTATTGTTACCTGGGTTGATAGACCAAATGTCCCCAATACTCAGCGCTACCTTGTATTTCTTAAATGCTGAAGGTTTCATACCCAAGCAGATCACATTACAGAAGTCCAGCTGATAGGCCACAAAGACATGCATATTTTTAAACAGATCATCACCCACAGTAAGTGGACAGAAACATATAGTTATCCAGAGAGGACACACAGCTCATAAATCTTGGTCAATTAAATTTTGTAACAAAGAAGAATCAGCTAGTGTTTATGAGAAACCGAAAGCCTGTGCATGTGCATCTGCACCAAAGAAGACTGCACAGTTGCTGCAACATCTTTGAACCTCATGGCCTGGTTCCAGGTCATTCTGGCTACAGAATAATAGCTTTAGTGAAATATGCTTCAGTTTTGACTTTTTAAAAATTTTATTTTTAAAAGCCCAGTGAGAATATTTGACCCTGAGAAATTGCTGGCTCACATGCATCCAGGATAAGCTTCTCCATATTATTTACACTTTTCTAGTCTTAAGAGGGAAAAGAACAAGGTATTGCTCTTCATCCAGGAATGATACAGACTAGTTGAAATTTCTTTTTGTAAACTAGGAAAGACCCAAATTGAATTTGTAAGCCTTGGTTCAGAGATGATTCAGAATTCAATTGCATCAAGTACTGATGGAGCACCAGCCATGAACTCCAGGTGTTCAGTTGTGCTGGTCACTGACAGATATAGGCGGAACACAGGTAAAATTAACACAATGCTGAGCACTAACAAAATTCAGTCACTTAATTTTCAAAGTTGATATGTTTTTCTTAGTCTTTGCAAGACTTGTATCACTTGTATTTTATAAATCTCCAAGATGAGAACAACCTGTGGCAGATCCTCAGCTACCAAAGGTAAGAAAAAAATGCTTTCTGCTTTCAATGACTAAAGCCTCTCTAAGTCATCAGCAGTAGAAAACTCTGCATGGTCTAATATGCTTTTTGCTCTGACAGAGAATACAAACACTGAGCATCTTAGTTTTGCAATTGCTTGTTACAAATATATGTACATACACAAAGCCAGGCTTGCTCAGAGCCATGGCTGATTTATTGCTCTGCTGACTTCAGGAGCACTAAACTCAATGCATATTAGTCAGGCATCAGCCCAAAAGATATTTAATTAGAAACTATTAGCATATTTTTAGAAAGTAACAGCAAAACTGGCATGGAATAAAAACCTGTCAACACAGAAGAAGTATGACACACTCAGACCACTGCAGTAAATGGAAAATGTAGTTTGGTCCTGATTGCAATGTATTTCCGTATCAGAATGAAGTTCCCATGTGCATAACCAGCACAAAGCCAAAAAAAATAGGCAACAGGAAAATACATTTCTGCATTTATGTTTTAAGCATACTTATTTAACTAGTCACAGTAACATGTAAGTATAAGAATATCTGGCGTCTGGAATATATCTATAGGACCACTGAAAGGATATACTTATAATTTCTTTTCTGGAAGTGAATATAAGAAATTATTACAACATCACACGAGTAATATGGAGATTTGTGCATGCTAGAACTGCCCAAACACAGAAAAAATTACCATATTGTTCTTTTTACCATCAAACTCTTTGTTGAATTAAGACTGGTCATAGAGCCTGGCCATGGATCACAAGGTACCATGGGGTTCACAATATGATCCACCTTTTAAAGTCACCATGTGGCAGAATTATAATCACTCTGCTGCATTAGAGCCATTTAATTAGCAGCTTTTGCAAAAATTATACTTGTACTACAGAATTACAAAGGATTTTACTAAAGAAGATGCCAGTTCCTTACTGGAAAGATTTTTCTTGTTTGTTTCTTTTTATTGCTGAGAAGCCCTTTTTTAAAAAAAGGTATTACTAAACATAGATTGCAATTAAATATCTGTCTAATTTTATGCCATGGTCATGTAAAAAAACCTTAATTGTGTACTTTATGAACTATAATACAGTTAGCACATGTACTATATCTTTATATATATATATATATATTTTATATTTAGCTCCTCAAACATTAAGCATTTCTTCAAAAATCCTTTTATAACATTCAAAAATAAGATGCTTCAGCAGCAGCTTTTGTCAGATCTACTGCACTAACTATAGCAGCTTTAAATCTGACTATCTCTTTGTAGAGTCCACATTTGCCTTTAATTAAGGCCTGCTAGACCACAAACTATAGGTTCACTTCATTCAGCAGTTCTCCTCAGGTTCAAAACAGTCAAGACTCATTTTACACAGAATTTCTTATTTCTTTGACTTTCCACATTAGAGTCTCCAGTCAGTTTTTAAATCTTGCAGTGCAGAATAAATATGGACCTATCTTACCTTCCATGTGTTCCACATAGCAATACACATCATAAGTTTCATTAGGAAAACGGCGCCCATATGTTCTGACTCCTTTCTTTCCCATTTTATCTCCAAAACAGCCAACTCTTGGATGCCTAATTGGATACCTGAAATGCAGCATGGTCATATTTATTATTACAGCAAGTTAGCATTTTAAGTCTGTACAAGCTAAGCATATAAATTTTGTGAAGCTGTGTCAAGGGGCCTTTTAAATGTCTCACCTAACAGTCTGGTCAGACAACCAGCCAGCATCACATTGCTCAAATCCATCTTCATAGGCTGCTTTCAGTTGTTCTGGGCTTGCTATGACAGCACCATTGTCCAGACAAGTCTGCTGAGCTTGTGTAAAATTCAGAGTGTACCTGCTGGTTGCTGCACGATAGTGAAATACAACACCTGAAAAAAACAAACAAAAAAACCCCCTCACATTAGTGACACATTTTGCATCGTTTCTGCAGCCATCATCATGCTCTGACTTTAGCTAGGTATTGTTACAATGCTGAGAACAGAGAGGTACAATAAAAACAGTAAAAGGCTAATAGATGTGCTATTATATAAATGATGTCCCCCCCTCTAGTGGCTGCTACTAGTAATTATAACACCTTATGTTATTAATAGTTGGTAAAATTAAATTCACTGTATACACAGGAAATATTAATTAAGCATATATGCATTTTCACTGTTGTATTACAGAAAAAAAATACATCAATGATACCACATAGTTACCCAGACTAGTCCAGTTCCAAGTACTGGTCAACTAATGCCACACCAGGCTAGGTTGCTGATGCCAGCAGTGCTAACCAACATGTTGTCTCCTTGGCCTACATGATGCATCCAACTGTGAGTCAAACTGCATGACCAGACAATGCTAAGCACATCTAGTTTTCAGAAAAAGTGAGCTTAAAAATAAGCTTTTTGAAGCAGACAGCTGCAGTTACCCTACACAGAAGTGTCAACAGTGAATGGGGGATCCCCCGAGTGCTTGAGGCCTGCTAGGTGCAGTGAGACACATGACCAATGGGGACACCAAAAAAATTACGCTTTTGATGCAAATTTGTTAATTGGCGATGGTCCTGATGTCTGTTCCTATGTGCCAAAGCTCACTACAAATATAAAATTCATAAATATATGTCTGTTGGTCAGGTTTTTATAACCATGTTTTCTTGCACACACTACAAATGACACAGACAAAACAAAGCCTGCTTTTGTTTGGAGCCTTTCTGGTTCTGGAAAGAATCTCGACAGTTTCAAAGGTTACTTCAGCACATCAGATGTTTGCAGAGGGAGGCCTAGAGTTAAGATGGTTTTAGTTAGGACAGGATCTGTCTAGAAGCCACATTCTGTTTTCTATATACACATAGTTCCCACTGAATTTGGTAACAGCTGCACATGCACACCTAAAACAAACCATAAAGAGCATCAACTCCAAAGTGGCAGAAAACAGATATTCAAACTCACAAAATCACTTCCCCCCTGTTGCCAGTGTCTTTTACAGCTTAGCATCAAAAGGACGTCTCCTGATGATCTCTGAAAAATAACATTCAACCTCACTTATTGCACTCTAAAATCTTCAGAAGCATTGCAACACCATAAAACATCCGCTACACAGAATGGCTACAAAGGAAGAAAAATAAACCATAAAATGTTCCTTTTTTCTGATGATTTTATTGGAGTAGTTCATGATGAGGAAATAACACACAGTTTGAGAAAACAGTGGCATTGCAGCAATAATGATTTTAACAAGTGTTTGTTATTAGAGCATTGTTGAAAGATGGATGAAGTCCGCTAATTTACAAGTAAATAGAAATATGAGTAACTTAATAAAATGTTGATTCAAGAGGTTCCAACGTATTTAGAAATACTTTTGTTCATGCAGACAAATTCCGTAAAATTTTGCCACTTATCAAAAGTCTGGATATGGCCAATAAATAGAAAATACGAATTTTTCTTCTTGTTGTGATTTACCAGGATTTCTAAAATTAAAATAGAATACATTATCTGAAAACTACTCACATGTAGGTTAAACCTCAATTATCAGACACCAACTTTAATCAAAGCTACTGTCAGAGAAACAGGAAACAGAAGAGGCAATGCTGGGAATCCCCGTGGTTCATCACTTAATATGAAGTCACACCAGCTGCAGCCACTAACTGGAAGCTTATGGACCACTAGAGTGGTCTGTAAATGCCATTTCAGAACTACTGATGGAACCCATCACGAACAGCGCTTCTTCCAAGCAAAAAAGTAATTTCAGCTTCAAATTGACCCAACTGTTTGGCAACAGTGACAAGTGAAGAATACACCCTCAAAAAATTATAATTATGTTTCTATTGCTAAATTAAATACTCCAGGTGCCTGCAATTCAGTCATCAAGACTGTTAAATTCTTAGATTAGTTCTCTGCATTGTTTAGACCAGGCACCATAACCTCCTTCCAAACAATTTCTGGTCAGACTTCAGGAGCAAGCAGAGACCAGAGACAACTTCCAATGGGCACCTTTCCTCCTGTGCTGGGGACCAGAGGACATAACAGCACAGATGGGGGCCACATTACTCCAGACCACCCCAGTGCTAAAGCACAGCCTTAAGAATGCTTTTTTATCAATGCGGACTATCTGCACCAGCAGAGATTGACAGGGAATGTTAGAGAAATAGCTCCTGTATCCCTCCACTTTCTCTGTTACAGGGCACCTTCCATTGCCTGGTTTGGGCAAATTTACATAGCATTTATACTGTCTTACAATGTGCAAAAGGTTATATATGTATATATAATATACATATATCGACATGTATAAATGTGTGTGTGTGCGTGCATATTTTGGCTTTGTGTACCCTAAACACCACAGTCCTTTACCACATGTCGAACACAGAGCGCTACCTCACAACATAAAGGAGCTAGGCAACAGCGACTAATCACACCTGGAATTTAAAAGCTTAAAATAATAAAAATATTATTTAAGATCTTTTTATGTAGCTGAGGAATGCATCAAAATATTTAATATATTCAGAATTTAGTAATGTTGGTTGATACTGTGAGCTAGTTACCTAGGTATAAATATACCTAGCTAAGTAAAAATAAACCTCATTATATTCAGTGGTACAGTAGTAAATAAAAATGTGAGTTCAAGTGACCTGCTTGTATTCTGGGTTTAGAAATAAGAAACTGACAAGTTTTACAGAACTCATAAGAGAAGCAGATAAAACATTTTACCCTGAGTCATAAGTATAAACTATGCACAAGCTGGGCATCTGACTTTACTGCATGTTATTGTTGAACGTATACAAACATTTTAAACCTTTTTTTTTTGGTAGCATTGGTGTTTCTGTAGTATACAATATTTGACACTGACTCCATAACTCAGGGTCAAATCAGAAATGCCCAAGTATGTGAAACAGTTTGTTCATTTGATTTGTTGTTTTAGTCTTAATTAAAAGTTATTTTATGTGGATTTAGGGTAATTGTCTCTTCCCCACCCCCTGCAAAGATTGCTTAACTGATGCTATATCACTTCATCTGGGCACAAACGCACTGCTTCTCAGTACAACCACAAAAAGATTCATTAACTTAGCAGGACACAGCAACATATTTCTCTGAACTTGTATTTTTTTAAAGCTTCCTACTGCTTAAATATATGAGTGCATTTTCCCCAAACAGCTATCTTGCCTCTCATCCCTTCTATGTTGGAAGCAACCACTGCCCTTCCCAGCTGGCTCATGTTCAGGATCCCTGTGATACCTGAATAAGGCAGGACTAAAGAGTTAATATTAACACCAATTTAAAGTAGCTTTTGCTGAGAAGAGCCTTTGGTCATTTGTAAATCCTGGAAAGGAACTTGGAGAATGCTTTGTTCTTCTCACCCCGATCCGAAAGGTAAACTTCACCTATTCTTAGAGTTGAAGGCTCTTCCATTTCCAGTGAGGAGCTAATGGACATAAAAGAGCCTCCAAGATGAATGGGGAGCAGGACATCGGTATGTATAAGCCTGTGCAACAGCTGCAATAATTAGAAGACCCCCTGGGGCTAAGAAGATTAAAGTGCAGGACTTTCATTGTTTCAGTTAGACAGAGAGAGAGGGGCAAAGCCCATTGTCCGAGTTTTTGCACTTTAAAACATTTGTAAAGGATTTTTTTTTCCCCTTTGTCTATTTCCTCTCTGAAAGAAAAAGCAAGAAAGGAGTTGTCCTAGGAACAAAAAAAGCAACTAGAAAACAGACTACAGCAGTATAATGTTGTCACTGAACATCTGGCAAACAAAGTCAGTGTAATTACAGGAAGGAGCAGCAGTGTCTGCAAGAAAGAGCACTCACAGGAAAGTAATTTGTAGCATCCAAAATTCACTTCTGTCTGAGCAAGAAATAATGTATTCTAATCATTTATCTCTGTCTTAGACCAGAAAACAAAAACATTAGGCATTTCATGTTTAACAAACTAAGATGTACACAGGTAAGAACCTGGTTCTGCAATTTCACACTTTTTGGTTGCAACTTTGCCTTATTATTTGCTAGGTATCGTGCATCAAAACCTTGTGGAACTGCAAGGGAAGGGCTCCTAATACAGATAATAAATAGCAGTTCACTTTCACTAGTGAGCTCACACTGCTGCAACATGCAGTTTTGGAGTCACATGAAGCCCAAGTTTCAGAAGTTGTCTTGCACAGCAAAGTATATCTAAAGAGTAAAGACTATGATGGTGGTGGTGGTTATTCTGTTTATTTTTATGTTCAAACCTTAGCCACTGTGGTGTAGACCCCTGAAATAACCCGCAATCCACTGCCAAAGCTACCAAACAGTTTGGTGATCCTCCTAGCCTTTAGTGCAGAAGACCATTTACATCACAAACACACAACAAAACAGAGGTTACAGGACCAAGCACTGTATGAAAGGAAGGAATAGGGCAGCATTTTCAGTTTCCTGCATGAATAATTCATTTGCATTCCCCATTCGAGGTTTTGCACCCATCTCCCGATTCCAAGTTAGGCTTTGGCAACCTGGGAAGAACAGGCTCACCTTGTATGAGCAGGACCTCCTTTGCTCAGGCAAGTTGTCACCATGGGGAGAGAAAGTGCATTTCAACCCCTCTGCTTTATCAGCCCCACTGCCTCCTGCTCTACCCGGACAGGGACTTCTTCACTAACTCACACGTTGCTTCTCCCTGCAAAATCTTTGCATCTGTATCCACAAAGCAACGCAGTTGTATGCAAGTGTACGCAAGCTCCTCTGACCAAGTTGGTCCAGATAAGGAAAGTGATTGATGCTGAGCTTTACCTGTATTTTCCACAGGGGGAGGATTTCTTTACATCTCTATTAATTTCTGAGTACACAGAGGTATCAGTTGCCCCACTCCATTTATTCTGCACTTACTAGGTCGCACAAGAGTTCGTGAAGGTCAAGGCACTGCTATTTAAATTAAAATTAATTAAAAAAAAAAAATACGCAGCGTCTCAGAAATGTCCTCATACGGGGGGAGTGACCAACATCCTAACACCAGTCTAGCCATTAGTACTGGCCTCTGCTCTTCCATAGAATCATTTTGGTTAGAAAAGACCTTTAAGATCATTGAGTCCAACCGTCAGCCTAACGCTGTAAAGTCCACCCTCCTACATGTGAAGGTGTGTCTGGGATCAAAGCTCTCCCACCGAACGTCCTACATCCAGCCTGATACAGGAACCCCATCATCCTGCCCATCAGGGGCCATGTTCGCAGTCCCTACGTGATGGACATGGCAGCTTGATCAGAACATTTGCTCCCCTCTTCCTGTCATGCATTGCGTGTAGACCCTGGGTCCTTCTCACTGAGGAACAGATTTCCCTCTCTCATCCTTTGATGGCTGCTACCCATTGTGCTCTTTCGTTCCCAGCTACAGAAGTCAGAGATTCCTTGGGATCCATGATGCGGGAGAGTAAAATACAAGCTTAAAAATGCAGCAGCCCATGTTAATTTAGTTAGAAAGGAAGCACGGAAGTTCAACATCAAGAGGCGGTAGGGTTTTGAGACAGATAAGTCTAAAAGATTAAATAAAAGCATCTCTTCAAATGCTATACTTAAGAGATAATGAAGGGGAGTTCTGGCTGTAGAGAGAATAAATCAATTACGTTGTCAACACACAATCTCCCAGGGCTAACAGCACAATTGAGTGGCAGCATTCCCACATTGGAAACGACTCCCATTTGTTATCATTATAATGCCTGCAAGAAAGATTTTGCATAAAAATGAAAATGTGAATTACCATCCTCCCTGCTTCTCTAATTGCTACTTCTTTAAGCCCAGGATTTTCTTCACTGGCTTTTTAAAAACAAAACAAAGTAAAACTAAAAAGACTAAAAAAGTCTCCCAGACTTGCAGCAGATTTAAACCAAAGCTACCAAAATGAGCCCCATGAAAACAGTGGTCTCCCAAAACATCAGTAAGACAAGGATAAAGTGCTGTCACTGTTGGTAAAAAACATTCTCCAACAAGATATTTAAAAAGAGCAACAATACTAGAAGCATCCCATTTGCCACTTTGATCCTTTAACAAGGAGGATTAAAAAAAACATTCAAATTAGTGGTTGGTTCCGATTTTTTCTTCTTGATTGCACAGGGTCATACATGTTATTTTTTATGGCCCAATATGATAGCACCACACAAAATAAGAATTTCATTAAATATTCATTGTTCCAGAATGAAGAGTACTGTTACATTGCATTCTAAGGTCAGCTCTTTACAAGGTGTCTCAAAGCTCTTTCATACAATGGATTTTGTTATAACTATAGAGAAAACATAAATATGGACATAGAGAGGTACAGCAATACTTTTATACAATCCTTTCTGTGATTCAACTCACCGAAGTTTGTTTTGCCTAAAGGTTAGAAGTCTAGTCTAAACCAGCCATCTAAATCTCTGTATTTGCTGATCAGGGATATGGACTGCCAGAGACCTCACCTTGACCAAGCGACTTATCAGAGAGGACCTGAAGTTAGCACAAGCCTGCCTGTTTAGCTTAGACTAGGCACACAAGCTTAAATCGTCAATGGTGAAATAAATCCCACCCTGACTCCAGGCTTCCTGATTTCAGACCTGGTGTCCAAGCCAAGTTTGTGGAACTGCATTCAGTGAACTATTAGCAGGCAAGGGAACACTTGGGGATGATCTTCAGGAGGCATTACCTGCTGGTCATCAACCTCCACCTTGTTCCCGAATGTCTCTACTGGGATACAGCAAAAACCCACCGGCACCTAAAATCAACTTAAAGTGGGAAGGAAGTGGCAGCTCAGTGTTAGCTGCTGAGAAAGGAAAAAATATCTCTAAGTATCTGAAAGCTCCCGAGACCTGACATTTTCAGACAACAGTGGCAAGGGAACAACTGAAAATGAAGACAAAATAACATTAAGCATTCAAAAACTGTGAGGCCAAGGACTCCTAACATGAGATGGTTTGACTTATGGGTTTAATAACATCACAAGGGTCAGAAGAAAAGCTCAAAACACTGTAGGAAGATGAAATTACAAGAGCCAGAAAAGGAAGAGTAAAGCGAAAATTTTAGGGGGACATACAGAGAGGGCAGAAAAGAGAAGGAAGGAAAATGGATATTAGTGGAAGGAAAAATGAATATTAGTGATGTGCTCTATGTATTTCTCTTGTAAAAGAAATTGAAGCACGTAACACTGTAACACTGTTAGATCAGTTTTGAACACAAAATATCACTGTCTGAGAGGTCTGTGTAATTAGAGCAGCAGCCAGTGTGCAAGGAAAGCATTTCCCACAATTAGTAACAGGAAAGGAGGTATCTAGTGTGACAGAACTGCGCACCAGCCTGCAGACCTGCCGGCGCTGGTGCTGTCCCCCACCCCAAGGACAGCTCTGTGGTTGTGATTAACGAGCTGAACAGCATCTGGCTGCCCCAAAACTTCCTGTGTGGGCTAAAATTAAGTGTTTCAGTCCTCTCTTTTTACACTTTCACCAGCAGTAAAATTAAAATAGTAACATATAGCGTACAGTTCAACCTAACCCCTCTGATCTTAGAGATGACATATATGATAACTTATGTGAATGGGTGCTCCCAATTGATTTCAGGATTAATAAGGGCATGTAGCACAGCACGTAACATGGTTAATTGCAATACCAAAGGAACTAGATCAAGTGACCCAGTGTGTCCTTCTAGTTCTTACAGTGCTATGACTTTCCCAGGTCAGATCCCCAGGACTGCACACAGTCACATCACACCATTTAGAAACATGAATGCAACCACCCCTGGGTAAAAACAAGGCAGGTCAGACTTAGCTTTAATCTGAGCAGTTAAAACAGAGTATGGATCAAATTATTTCACCTCTATCACAAGCTTATGATGCACACACAGTTAAGAACTGCTCAGCAGATACAAAGTACCAGGTTAAGCCACAGTGTCTTGGTGATGCCTCTGAGCTTCCAGCAAACAGAACATAAGCAGCTATTGATACCTAAGTATTGGGCATAGGTTGTGCCTATAACCAAAGCAAAGGAAAAGCACAGAATCATGGCAGTCTCCAAGGCCCCGACGTTCTTTAGAAAGATTTTTACCTGTCAAAATAGGATGCGGTAGAGAAAAAGGCAACATGAGTGATCAGACATGCATATCTTCCTTGTGATTAATGACTAACTTAACCAGCTGTGTTTAACTGGTGGCTGAACTGGGATTCCAACTGTGGATATTAAAATTTTACATACATTTAAAAAAAAAATAATAATGTGCAGGATTGCCTAACATAAAGCTATAGCATCTGACTCAAGAAATCCATGGGTGACAAGTGTCTGACAGCAACAAAGAACACAGGGAAAACAGTTACGTTTGCCCTTTGGTATCAGCTATTGCTGCTTTCATTGGAACAGGGCACTGGGACACACAGACTTCTGTCTGAAATGGTACAGAACTTGTTTGGCTTAATTTGCGAGGAATTTAAATTACACAACAGTTGATTATATTAAAAACAAAATCTACTCAGACACTATATAAATAATCCTATGGCAAGGTAGGATTTGATGCTGAAGTATTTTGAGCCAAAGCACTGAAATACAGGTTTGTCGCAGTCAAGAAGGCAGTTTTGTATTTACTTCCGATCTTCTTGGTAAAGGTAATATTTGTACTGTTAATAGCATATAAATCTGACTTTTCTGAACTTCATAAGTTCATTTGGCAACTAAAAATAGCAAATTAACTGCACAACTGTCTGTTGTGATAGCCACACACACAAAAAAAATAGATGCACAATTCTGTAGACAGCCTTGGTCCTGAGACTCAGACAAGAAAAACTGGCATTACAAGTTTTACTGTTTATTTTGGTGACTAATATCAGCTGTTCAGCTTGTACAGTTTAATCTGGGAAAAATTACATGCTACAGAGAAAATTATTCTTAGAAATCCAGTTTTCCATTCACAATACATTCTATCACTGGTAAAATACATCCATTCGATGCACAATGGGTTCAACAGCAGATTTTATATTCTTAACATACCTAAATGAAACAAGAGGAATAGCAATTATAGCCATTTTTTCCTTATTCTAGTTAGCTCCCCTAGTTATCTATTATCTTACTTGTAATGGCTCATTTGAAAAACAAACAGCACAGCTGTCTAAGCTTATCTACTTGGCTTCTTTGGTGCTGGAATGTGCTTTTTGTTTTAAAGTTTCAAACGGGGGAATGTCCCTCATTTTCAACTGGAAAACCTGGAAATAGTTAGAACTCAAGTCCTCTATTGGTTTAAAAATACCCAAACAAACCTCATAAAGGTAACATCATAACAAAATAGCAATGTCACCTACTTCAGCAGAATGATGCAGATAAGCTTTGGCCCACTTCATTTGGTCACTTCTGAGACATTCATTAAATTAGACTTAAGGCACATAACAGTGTTGGCACTTCAAGAAACACATGAATGTTGCTTTTTGAAGCACTAGTAACATTTCTTCCCACACCTAAATTGACACACACAGGGAATTCTGCAGAAGTTTCCTGTCTTTATTAAAGTTATCCTGTTTCAATTTAGAGCTAAGGTATATGATCAATCAAATACTACCCAAGCCAGAGTTATTGCTTTTCATGCATACTTTTAATCCACTGAAATGCTAAAGCAACACATGCCTGCTCAGGCCTCGCAAAAGAAGTGCTACACAAATCCACGTTACATTTCATTTGTGATGAGCATAAAATGTACAGAATAGCCAAACTTGTGAAAATTTCACCAGGACTTCACAGGATGCTCTGCAAGAGCCCCGCTCCCGGCTGGGAGAGCTGACCGGGGCACAGTGCTGAACCACCACAGCCCTCAGCTCTGGAATCACCGCAGTTAACGAGGAAAGATGTCCCTACACCACACTAAGGACAGGCGGAGAAGAACGCACAAAGAGGGTATATAGAAGATCACGTCTCTCCAATTGTTATCGCTTTGGGGTACAGATTCAAAAAGACAACATAAAGCAACAAATTACATTTGGGACTAATATTTTTTTTTTAAATAAAAGCTGAAATCACAAAACAAAAGTGCATTACTGAAATGACGGCAGAAGATTTCAGCAGCGACATTTGCATGAGAGCTTTATGAGTCTGATAAATGTTATTTGTTTACTTAATGTAGAGAACGGAGTGCACAAAGGACAATCTAAAAATGGTGTTTTCCATTTGGGTCAAGATCTGGCTTTTTCCACTCCTGAAATTTTGACACTAAAACAATCATGGAAAAGAACAGTTGCAGAAATAAAATGGAGTGTGTGAGACTTTATTTCAACTTAAAAAAATAACCCAATCAGTTCATCTCATTGCAGAGTTTTGCAGGAGCACTAACTACAGAAGCTGAAACATTGCCATAAATCATCAGATATTTTATTGTCGTAAACATTTGCTGCTCCTAGATATAGATATGTAGTCAAGGGAGCACTTGAAAAGAAATAAAGAATGTCAGGTACACTAGTTACTGAAAAGTAATGTTCAAACCAAGATTTCTTTTGCTTTTGCCATTAGGACTGAGCAGTTCATGAAGTTATACAGACATTAATGGTTACACTGATTTATTGTATTTCCAAATGAGGACCACATCTTCAAAACCTTTCACTGAATCAATGCCAAAAGACTGTTCAAGTTGGGTTAAACATATTGGAAGAACAATGCAGTATTAAGCTCACCAAAAAAAAAAAAAAAAAAATCTTAGCCAAATCCATAATTTCCAGCAGCAGATATTAATGTTTGTTTTGGGATTCAGTCATCTGAGTAAATACTGAACTTTCAAAAACCACCTAAGTGCAAAGGAGTGTAAGGCAGAGTCCAAACTAAGGCTCATGCAAGCCGGTACATCCCCACAGCACAGTGTTGTTCTAAGCATGCAGAGTACTTTGGGTCCAGAATTCGTATTCACGTGGCACAGAGCCTGGGCTGGTGCCTCCTGCCTTTCAGCACAGCTTGTTAGCTCAGGCTCTGCGCCAAACTGACAGGGCTACACAACACCAGGCTCTGGAGCCGTCTCTATGCTGTACTTACCATGCTGTATAAGCAGGAGAATAACACCTATAGATCAGATGCTTCGTATACCACATATATGCTTTTGAAAGTCCTGTCTCTTCCATCTCTTTACATGTACACTTCTCCCTCCTGAAAGTTTCGGAGATTATTTCCTTATAGTGATGGCAAGCAAACTCTTTGCCCTGGATCCTCCACATGGAAGAACATTAAGCAGCCATTTCCCTACTTGTTTCCCTGCAGCTTATGCCATGTGGTTTTCCTCCTACCTACCCAACCTCTATTATTGGGACAAAGAAACGCTTCCACTGCACTTGATCACAGAAAGTGTGGCTCCCAGTTTTGTTGGCACTAGGGTTTTTGTACATCAAATGGCAAGACAGGCCAACCACAGCTCCAGTAGCAAGGCAGTTGTTTCCTTTCCTCCTACACAAACAATTAAAAAGAGACTTCTTCTGCCTGCCAAGTCTGCCTTCTTGTAAGGACATTGACATTTTCAGACAGATGTATTAATACAATATGTATCATGTTTCAAAAGGCCTGGTTTGAGAAAACTTTAAAAAAAAAAAAATTAAAAGAAAGAGCATGTCTTGAAAAACACACAAACTAAACTGAAGTATCAAACTAGTTTGGGAATAAGCAAACAGCATTTGTTCCAGGAATCAAAAATATCCTCCCCAAAGGTGTGAGAAGTTAGAGGGCTACAGATTGGAAACAGTTCATGAAAATAAATAAAGCAAAGAGGCTGGAAAGAGTGAACAGTTAAGGAAGGGTAAAATGCTAAATATGCTCCTTTAAATTATCTTTAGTTATATGTTTATTACTAAATTTAACTGTTTTAACTGGAACCACCGTTGACCACAAATGAAATGGATAAATCCTTACCCTGAACAGCCAGCGATACAATGCCCTGTGTGTCCTCAACTCCGTACATGACATCGCAGCGATACACCCCTGCGTCACTGGCACGCAGCTTGGAGAACGTCAGCGAAGCGTCTCCAGTCTCCTCTGAATGGGTCGGAACAGACACTCTGTCTTTGTAGCTTTGACCTATTTTGATGTTGCCGTTTTGGGCCACCAGCACTGTGGTTTCTTTCGCATCTTTTCCACTTTTGTCCAGTTCAACCTTTGACCATTTGATTCGAAGATACTCAGCTGCATAGCTGGAGGCTATAGTGGGTGTGGTTGAAAAGAAGCATGGCAGGACTGAAGTTCCAGAGAGGGAACCCTTTACCAGGGTTTTTTTTTCTGCTTTAACTAAAAAAAGGGGAGAGATGGGGAGAGAAAGAAGAAATCACATTAGTGGAACAGCAAAACTGGAAACAGATACACTTCATTGTTATTTAATGATTCACAGACATGCAAGACCTGAAATCCATGAACCTTAACTGATGTGTAACAGGACTGATTAGCATAAGCTTAAAAAAGTTGGCACCAATATGCTCAGCTGCTGATGGAGCCCTTTTCCATTTGGGCCGCTTTAATTCACTACTCCCTGACTCGTTTTCTCTGTTTGTTATAGTCACCAATTCCTTGACCTTCTTCAGAAACTGTTATGAAATTTTAAATGATAGATGAACTGTAAGAGCTATGCTTTTTTTACTTCAGAGGAGGAAGATCACTGTAAGCAAAAGACGGCAAGTCACCTCATATCTACTGATGTGGCCAAAAGCATGCACACAGGTGAGCTACCAATGTTTACACCTAGCCGTACCTCACAGTAGCTTGTTCATTGCTCCTGTCCTAAGAGCAAAACATAGTGCACGACTTTGCATACATGACATCCCTTACTCCATTATTCTTTCAAGGGTTAACTGTTTTTGTTGCATACCTGCTGAAACAAAAGCCTTTCTGGTGAGACTCCCCTAAATAGTCATTCTTTTAGAAGTATTTCCTTGCTGCCTCAGGGACTTTAACACATTGCAGAAATAAAGTATTGCAGGATGTTAAAGCAGAGAAGGAAGTAAAGCACACAGAAAGTCCCTACTTGGCTCAGACTTGACATGATAGGGCCTTTATCATTTTTTATGACATCTCCAGCTGCAAACACTTTACAGTGCAATGCTTCCATCTGACAATATCCTGAGGGGAAAGTTGACTACTGTTCATTCAACCTACACACAGCAACTGTCTGAAGAGAGGATTTCTGTTAGATTTATTTTTCATGTGATGTTATTTCACCATAAATAATGGATTAATGAAGATTAAAAGCTGAATGCGCAACAGTATCTATCTTACCTCTTTCACTGTCCCGCACTCTAACATTTTTGAAATGTGGAACATGCTGATCATTAATTTGAAACGAGCTAGGATTCATCAAATTTGGAAATATAAAAACTTCAAACAGTAGCCACCAAAAGAATGATACATGAAATATGAGACACCAGCACATGAAAATTATTTAGCTATTTATCTATCATCAAAAATATCATGTCTCCGTAAGGAGGAGAAGATTTGGGGGAAAATAAAAAAAAAAGGGGGGGGGGAAATTGCTCATTAAGTTGATTATTTTTAACAGAGATAGATGGCTTTATACGGCATAAAGTATTAATAGTATTATCTAAACAGGTACAACACAAGAATCTTCAGCTTGGTAGCCAAGCATTTTCATAGAATTGTTGAATGGTTTGGGTTGGGAGGAACCTTAAAGACCATCTAGTTCCAACCCCCCGCCATGGGCAGGGGCACCTTCCACTAGACCAGGTTGCTCAGAGCCCCGTCCAGCCTGGGCTTGATCACTGCCAGGGATGGGGCATCCACAGCTGCCCTGGGCAGCCTGTGCCAGGGCCTCACCACCCTCATTGTGAATATTTTAATAATAAAGCACTAACTAGAAAAAATAACAAAACAAAACAAAGGACTGACCAAGGAAGACCCAGAAGTTTGAAAGGCAATCTTCTGGTCCTTTCCATCCATGTCTACCTAACTAGTAATTCTTGGAAACACAATGCAGGTACACTCAGCAGGACTGTATCAAAACTGATTAGACCAGCTGTTGCTGGTGTGTTGCACCCAAGCTCAGCTGAAAAATTCACATGGAATGGCACTGTCTGAACACATTTACCAGTAAGATGCTCACTCTGCGTTTCAGGCATGTGGTGAGGTTTTCATTCTTCCATTAACAGAGACTGGTGATGACACAATTCACATTTAACAGTCAAATAAAATAATCACTTCACAAACTTTGGGTCTAGACCTAGCAAGATTCTATTTGTGAAACAGGGAAAGACAAAAATCACAGAATGTCAGGGATTGGAAGGAACCTCGAAAGCTCATCCAGTCCAATGCCCCTGTTGGAGAAGAAACACCCAGATGAGGTTACACAGGAAGGTGTCCAAGCGGGTTTGAATGTCTGCAGAGAAGGAGACTCCACAACCTCCCTGGGCAGCCTGGGCCAGGCTCTGACACCCTCACTGAGAAGAAGTTTCTTCTCAAATTTAAGTGGAACCTCTTGTGTTCCAGTTTGTTCCCATTACCCCTTGTCTTACCATTGGTTGTCACCAAGAAGAGCCTGGCTCCATCCTCCTGACACTCACCCTTTATATATTTGTAAACATTAATAGGTCACCCCTCAGTCTCCTCCAAGCTAAAGAGACCCAGCTCCCTCAGCCTTTCAAAACAGGCCTAAAGACTAAAGAATTCACAAGGCTTGAAGAGAAGCCTGTAGAAGTTACTGAAGACTAAAGACTAGCTCAAAAGCTTTGATTACACACACATTTCTTTAGGGGGGGGGGGAAAAAAATCCATTGAGGATATTTTATTTCTTTACTTCCCTAAGGAAATAAAAATTCAGCTCACCTAGAATCAATTTGATTGCTAAAAACTAGAAAGGACCGATTTTATCCTGAAAATGTAAAGTATAGAAACATCACTGCCTTTTATATCACCTTTAGTTTCTTGAAAATTCACTGAGCTACAGTGGGCCAAGGATGAAGAAACAGAATGCTCAGTCCTATCAGCTCTGATGGAATTATTGCCAAATTGCACAGGTGAGAGATTAAAATCAGTCTCAAAATATTTAGCGTTTATTATGATCTCTTGTCATCTCTATAGATTACAGGAACTTCTTAAAAGAAAAATTACCTAGTCATAATTATCCTGACTGACAGAATTTTAATAAACTTTTGAGAACTTTGTTTCTGGTTATGAGTGATCTGGAATATCAGAACTGAACCCTGAGGAAATTTCCTCTCCTTAAAATTTGTGTCTTCACATCAGCAGACTGAAACTCTTGGCAAACAACACATATCATCATGGTATACAAACTAGATCTATCCTAAATTGGGCTACATCCCAGAATACGAGACCATGTAGCTACAAACACACCTGTGTAACTGTAGAAAGCATTAAAAATACTATATAAAAGCACTCTTTGTTATCATGAGAAGAGGGGAGAAGAAAAAGAGGGGAGAAGCTTTTCCCTACTGAAATATATATATATATATATTTAGCACTGAAACATAATATGAAGTTCCTACACCGTTCCAAAAAGTTTGATTTCTTGCAGCAGAATTTAGTGGTCAAAGCATTGATATCTCCTATTAATCCATACAGCCTTTTTGTTCCTTTAGCAGTATTCCTACGCTTATACTGCATGTTGTGTCTCCTTTTCAGACACTATTAATGGTATGAGATAGAATCATAGAATTATTTTGGTTGAAACAGACCTTTAAGATCATCAGGTCCAACCATCAACCTAACACTGTCAAGTCCACCTCTAACCCATGCCCCTGTTTCTTAGAAGGGACATGGCGAGCAAAAATATTAACAAAACATTTTGTAACTGTTTGTAAACTGGAATACAAGCTGAGAAAAGCAAGTATTTCCCAACATTGCTTTATTCTGTATCTCGACCTCACCATGTAGGACCTAGGATACTTGTAACATGGTGTAGTCTTAAACAAGTAGACAGTTTTGAAATGACTAAGCTGGTTGGTGATTAACATAAGCATTTTTTTCTCTTGCTAACTGATACGTATTTGGGGTTTGGACTAGATGACCCTTGAAGGTCCCTTCCAACCCAAACTTTTTTATGATTCTATGATCACTCAACCATAATCTATTTATTGGAAAAATGTATCTAAAATAAAGAAATAAAATACACAGCTAAGGCCAAATCACCTACCCACAAACTTGTATCTTGACAAAACTCCCAGTAATGTCAATAGAAGATTTAGACGAAAAGATAAACCAGAGACAGGCCAAGAACAGCACAATGCAGTCAGATTATGGGTAGACTCAGTAGGCAGTGTGCCTTAGCAGCTGGGTATTTTTGTTGTCTTCCTCTGTTTAAATACTAAATACATCCATCATCACAGTAAGTAGCAGGAAGAGAATGCAGAATGAAAACTTCTGCCTTGTGATGTCCAGACAGGAGACAACCCTGTCAGGTTTAACTTACTGGATAGGATTTTGCCACATTTTATAATTGTCTATTTTTCTTCAGAACTAAAGCTATGTCTATGCATTTGTGTCAGTTTATCATGGGAATGATGGCATGTAGCACACTCTTTCTTAAAATAAATAAATAAATAAATAAATAAATAAATAAATAAATAAATAAATAAATAGATAAATAAATAGATAAATAAATCCACCTTCCCTTTTTGTGCTTTTTTCCACCAGCAAAACTCCCAAAGACACATAGCCTGGTATCTTCCTTTGAAAGTGGGAGACAAATTTTAGAAGAACTTCTTGCTTGAGAAGAATGCCTCTTTCCCTAGAATTTTTACATTTTTTGTGTTGCAAATATTACAAAGCTCTTAAAATAGAAATCTAGAGAGAAAATTTTAAAAAACCACACAGAATTCTGACTTTTTGTATTACATTAGCCAGACCCATAGGTCTGTAATGGACAAGAAGTCTGAAGCTAAGAATTCCCTATATTAAGTGACACTGCTTAGAGGTGTAATTTTGCTATGTAATTAAGCTTAACTGAACAGAATGTTGCTACTGAGTATGTAGACAAAAACCACATGCTTAAAGAGTAAAAGATTCTATTTATTTTAAGCCAAATTTATGAGATAAAAAAAAAAAGAATGTTATTTTTCAGTTCATCAGCCACCTGCCTAGATACATGGTGTACTGCCCTGTCTACCAGCAACAATAGAAAGGATCAATGAAATTATGTATTCTGTTGATGTGACTACTAACACCAAGTTTAAGAGTAGTCTTCTCATTAACCATAAATCCTTTAATGAAGATAATTATAAACTAAAATTAATGCACCGCTTACACAAACTTGTCTGAAAGTTTGACGGCAGAGGTAACACACTGAGACTCAACAAAACCCCTCACTGAGTTCTTTACCAAGTGATTTATGGTCTGAGCAAGTGAAACAGAGAAGGAGGCACAGAATGAAGAAGAACCAACTACTTTCATATTGTGGAAGAAACTCACAGGAAGCCAGACAAATGTAAATCTCATCTACAGAACTCAACATAACATATGAAGACTTCACAGGCATACACAAATCTATGGTATAGCACATGTAATGGTCCTGGTTTTGTTAAAAACAAGACTAATTCTCTTTTAGTAAATTTTCCTTTCAGCTAAATTCTTCTAAGTGCCTTCCAAGTAACTGCACTTTTCTGAATTTTTGCCTGCGTATTTTCGGACACTGTGCTATGAAAGCTGATAAGATGACTGGTGGAATGCAGAAGAAGCTCATGTTTAGATTTATTACTATGATAACCAAGGTTAACTGATAATGACACCCATTTGCAAGGAGGGGTGGACAGGACAGGTGACTAAAACTGACCAGCTGAGTATTCCATCCCTTCCATGTGATACTTCATATAAAAGTGGGAGACCATGAGGGTCTTGCTCTCTTCAACCATGGCCAGTATCTAGAGAGGACCCTGCCTGTCTGCCTGCAACCTGAGGCCCTGCATCCCTGAATCCAGTTTCTGGTTTGCTGTGAAGTCCTGCCCAGGACTTCTGGGTGCCTGCCCTGCAGCTGCTGGAGGCATGCCAGGAGGGACAAAGTTGCTACCCGGGACAATCAAGATTGGTTCTGTATATTTTGTATATTTTCTCTATTAATTAGTAGCATTAGTAAAGCCTTTAAAACCTTTCTAACTTGAAGTCTCTCTTCCTTTTTCCTCTTTATCATCTTCCCAATCAGGAGAGGGTGGGGGAGAGATTAACGGAGAACATCTGCCATGGTTTATTGTCACCTTACATTAAACCTTGACAGAACATAAACACAAGGGAATGGCAGGAAAATGTGCCAGGGAAGGTTCAGGCTGGACATTTGGAAAAGGTTCTTCACCCAGAGGGTGGTGGAGCACTGGAACAGGCTCCCCAGAGAGGTGTCACAGCCCCAAGCCTGACAGTGTTCAAGAAGAGACTGGAGAACACCCTCAGACACACAGAGTGAACTGTGGGGTTGTCCTGTGAAAGGTCAGGAGCTGGACTCGGTGATCCGTGTAGGCCCTTTCCAACTCAAGAAATTCTGTGATTCTATGTTTTAAACTAGCATATTACTTGTATACCTTCGAAAGAACATATCACATATGATAACCTAGAGTTTTCCTACTGTCTTCTGGATTACAGGGCTTTCAAGAAAGCACAGTCACTCATGGCATGACAAATAGAAGCTTAAAATGGATAATATAAACTCCAACTTTACTCATAATCAGAATCCAGCTTATAAACTAAAATATCCCAACACCAGCTAGCTCAAAGTGAGTAAATGCCACACTAGCAGTAGGCGTAAACCTTGCTCGTGAACTTCTGTCATTAATCCTTCACAAGAACCAGAGCAAACAGCAAAGGTCTCACAGAGGGGCACTCTCGTGACCCCAGAACCTCACACCATATTTCCTGCTGCCTTCCTGACACACATCTTCCAAGAATGTAAAGTCTTAAAGAACCCATGCAAGACCATTCTCAATTTGCCCTCAAAGGAAAAATACTTTTGTTGCTACATGAAATCTAATGAGAGTGCCAGGGAAACACGCTAGGTATTTATGAATGTGACCATTCACAAAGATGAGAACGGAAGAGAGAACAAAGATGGGAATAATCATTAGTGGTGAATGCATAAAACTCTGGATGCTTATAACTTGCTGTGTTCTGTATTAAGCTTCAGTTTTGTTATGACTTAATACTAAGACTCACAGATTCCAGGATTTACACTTTAAAAATAACTGCTGATTTTCACAACTTTCCCATCAAACTCTTGAAAGAAAAAATGTAAACTTGTAAAATTTTGCCTGAAAGCTTTTTAAAGGAAATATTGCAATGCATCATATTGAAGTGGCTATTTACCTAAATTTAATTAAGTCACATGGAGTGATCCAATCCATTGTGGGAATGGAAGGACAGGAATTCGTGTTTCATGAAAGATTTCAAGGCTTCAATTTATATTCAAATTCAGTATTTAAAAAGAAAAAGTGAAAACTTAAGATTCCTAACTCTAAAAACAAAATGTATCTCTGCATTTTGAAGAGTATTTTTAAACAAAAAAACAGCTCTACTTGTAAACACTGTCTTGTAATAATAATCCTCAAATGTGTTGTTATACCAACTGACTGGCATTTCTACAAAACAGAAAGATATGAGTTGATCTCATAGACTCTATTGGATCAGTTCATGAAATAGAAAAAGTTTTGCATCTTTGTCTTCTTCACCATGGCCATACTTTGAACATGTTTAAGAGCCTCTGTGGGAAAAGAAGGGCCCACAACTTCAAAAATAAAACCCCCGAAGTTCACAGTGCATTCTAAAGACATAAGGGTGTTTTTTTTTTAATTCCTTCCGAAAGATTTAGGCAAATAAGGACCAGTCAGAACCTGGTCTATATTCCTGAGAAGCCCTTACCAGAACACCCATACAAAACTTGTTTAAGTACTAAAAATTCTACTCTGGATTCTACTCTGGAGAAAAAACAAACCATTGATAAAAGGTGGAGTAAGTCAGAGGACATCTAAAGGTGCTATCCCATGTTTTACCACTTCAAGGACCCATCCCACTCCTCCCCACTTCCAGTGATGCAATCCCAGTCTCCCAGTTCTGCCAGCACCAGCATTTGCAGAAGGTAGCAAGTCAGATCAATGGTCTAATCCAGTGGAAAAATAACCTACAAGAAATGCCATATGCTCTTTCAAACAATTTACCTGATTCAGCTGGCCTCATATCCACATAAATCACAGAATCACACAATGTCAGGGATTGGAAGGGACCTCAAAAGTTCATCCAGTCCAATCCCCCTGCCGGAGCAGGAACACTTAGATGAGGTTACACAGGAAGGTGTCCAGTCAGGTTTTGAATGTGTCAGCACAAAGAAAAGCACAAGAACTAGCATCAGAGAACAGAAAAGGTGCAGAACAGTTCCAGCTAGTGTTAAAATGTATGTGTGATTAGATTGATCATGAACTATGCCCTAAGCAAACATGAATAGACTTTCAACAGATTACAACCGAAATATTAGGTTTGAATTCTTGACAGATTCTTTTGCCTTTCTTATTCTGTCACCTTACATGTTCTCCATCCCAAGGCTGATTTTCAGCTAAAATTTTATCTTTAGACCTCTCCTTGTGTGAGTGATGAATTATCGTTTACCCCACTTTGAAGCTAACTAAATAACAGTAGCAGCTCTTCCTCTATCTTAAAACAGACATTTCTGCCTTAAAGAAAGCTTTAACTTAAAATCATAGAATGGTTTGGTTTGGAAGAGCCTTTCAAAAAATTATCTAGTCCAAACCCCCTGCCATGGGCTGGGACATCTTCCACCCTATCAGATTGCTGAAAGCCTCATCCAGTCTGACTATGGACACTTCCAATGAGGGAGCATCCACAACTTCTCTGGGAGACCTGCTCCAGTGTCTCACTACCCTTACCACAAAAAATTTCTTCTGTATGTTTGATCAAAATCTACTCTATTTCAGTTTAAAACTGTTGTCCCTTGACCTGCTCTGGTAAAAACCTCTTTCCATTTTTCTTATAAGCCCCCTTTAAGTAAGTTATCAAATAAAAACTCACATGTTCACCATGTAGACTGACTTTGCAGTCCATGACCTCTTCTGATGATTGCTTGCTTTGCCTCTCCAAGGGTTTCATATGAACAAATTATTAAATGTCAGCTTACAGACATTTTACTAAGTAACAAAAAAAAAAAAAAAAAAAAACTGGAGGCAGAAAAAAAGCTTGACATTTAATAACCAAATCAGTCTAAGCTTTCCATGAATAAGAAAATGGAAGTTCAGTTTTAGTGGCTTGCCCCCTGCCTGAAGCTTTGAATCTGTTGTCCCTGAAAAGTCTAATCATTCTGGCCTGTTGTATGTCTAATAAAGAATGGAAAAACAAAGCCAGCTTTAAGGGAGAAACGATGGTAGGAAATAGTAAAGGATGGTGCTCCCAACCTGCTTGAGGAAAAAGAAATAAACTTTTAATTGGCTACACTAAGCATAGCAGTCTTTCCTTTATCTTACAGCACTACCTAAAGACTTTGATAGCAATGGTGTGCAAGCTGGGAAAAAAAAAAGGGTACATTTGATCTTCCCAAAGGCTAAAATCAGTTTGAGTTGTTCCTGGAAAGAAAATTTTAAAAATAATAATAATAAAAAAAAATTATAAAACAAACACAAGAACAACAACAACAAAAAATCTTGCTTTGAGGTTTGTGAAAGCTGTTATCCCGATTTTGTGAGTCTGCAGCAGCTGTAGGGGCCTTTCTTTACAAAAAGCTTGAGTCAAACTTTCAAATAACCATGGCAACCACACATGAACACATACTTCAGCATTAGTATGTAATCACTAAGAGAAGTCATAAAGGCGTCTCCTTTCCACCCAAACCAAAGACCGGCAGCTGTCCTGACAGGTCACTGCTCCAGAAGCCAGCAGCCTAGGGACCTGCTACCAGGTTAGCTCGTGGTGTCCTCCACGACAGGGGCTGACAGACAGACTGTCCACTCCAGAGGCAGAAACTGGGGCTGCTGGTTTCCCTTTTACCCCACTTGCACGTGGTACTTTTCAACCTGGATACAGAGAGGGTGTGAGCTGTGACCTGTGGACCCAAAAGTCTGCTGTGGCACGGCATACATGAGCATGTGCATTGGGGTCTAACTGGGGCGTTTGCCAAACCACTGCTCCTGTAGCCCAAAACTTCTTCCATTTCATCCACCACTTCTGCAGCCTGGCTGGGTCCTTCCCCGGAACCTGCTATGATGCTCTTGGCACTGCTCTGCTCCCTCCATGAAGTTCTCATGGAAGAGGTCTGCCCCTCATGAAAATTAGCACCTTCATCAATCCTCACCTCATCTACTGCAAGGAGATCCATAGCGGATCACGGAAAATTAATGTGCAAGACATACCTGGGTCAGAGGTCCAGCATTTCAGAAGCCCAGGTTAGAGAATTAAAATGCATTCTTGAACATTTGGAGAAGGCAATTTATTTTGCTTTACACAATGCGATCCTATGACATTTCCTTTATTGTTACTTTAATTGTAGTAATGGCACTTATAAACCTCAGCAGACACGCATGTAGAAACCTTGTCAAAAATATGCACACCCACCAAGTGTTTTCTTTGTAAATCAGTAAAGCAATGAGAACAAGGAAACAAAGTTAATTACATACTGCAGTAAAAGGAGTGGCAGAGGCAAGACCAGAAACTGAATCTCCTAAGTCTGGGTTGTTTCCTCAGTCTTTGGAAGTACCCTACCAAACGGAAAACTGAAGTGAATTTTAATAAATGATTCTTCTGCATATAACACTTACCTTTAGGTAGCATACATGTTATAACTAATGTAGAGCACATCCATAAGATACTCTTTATACTTAACAACATCTTGACCTACAAATAAAGAACAAAGGAATAAGTGGTTAGTATTGAATTCTGTCCTTATCAAGTGTTGTAACTCAGAACATCAATATTTGTTATGGATATTAGAAGCAGTCATCTACTTAAAAAGGTGTTCAGCAGGACAGTGAATAATTCTTAATATATTGATCTTCTATTTACTGGTTTAAATTTACTCCCATACAGTGGTGGCAGTATACAAGTACAATCTGATTACTTTTTCCTGGTGTGGTGTTGCCAGTCCAGATTCAACCTCTGAGTAGTTTTGTGTCCATAGCACAAACTACCCTGTCATTTAGCAACAATTAACAACCCAGTTCATGTCAGAAGGGTCTCCCATGACAAGCTTCTCATGAACTTTGATGGTGAGTCAACATCCACACTATGATCCTTTCCATCTGCAAGTTGGTTGCCAGATGGCTTCTTGCTTTCAAGATTTCTCCATATAATATTTTATGGTGGAAATTTCTTATAATGACAACGTGTCCCTATTGAATACAGATTCCTAATGAGTTTCAGGTTACTGAGTGCAGAGTGATTCCAAGACATGTCAGTTCCCTTTGCGTTTGCTTGCCACTTCCTTTACAGGCTCCACCTTCTAACAGCGGTAAAGATCTCCACATATATCGCATGTACATAAAAATACATTGCCTGTTCATAATAGTGTATCTTCATTTTTATACCAGTTCTTAGTTATACACATTGAACCTGTAAATATCCCAAAAATTTCAAAAGTACCCTAACAAAAGCATTACAAGCACCATAAACATCAACTACCAGAAAGAGTTTATAAATAGTTCCACTTCCATATAGTAACACGTGTGTAGTATCTAGCCAGCAAAAGAAAATCTTTTCAGCAGTGGTTTGTCAAACACTGCTGTTGAGAAATGTTTATCACAAAATCCTGAGTTTCCTGATATTGCTGTCAAAATATGCTACTTGGGGTTCTTTACTTGGACAAGTAACCTGAAGTGGTAGTTTTTTCCTGCCCAAGAGAGATTACAGTTGAACTGTTTTAAGGAACATTGAAACAGAGATTGAATAGATGTACATCTGTGTTGCAACTATGGAACTTGTATTGCACACATTTTACACATTAGTATACATTAGTATTTTAGTTCTTTAATACTTACATGTAATGGTTTAGGGCTAAAACATTAACTAATGCATTTAAAAACCTCCACAGGCTACACTGAACATGACAGCAAGACACACAGAGAAACATCTTCACAAAACTACCAGTGATGTGTTCGGTCTCAGGAAAGTTTTCTCCACATCTTACAGCTGCAGCCCAAACTTCACATGAGCCTGTGTGAATTGGCACCCCTCCTGTAACAGCTGAACAGTTCAGGAAAGATGCAAAACATCTCAAACCAAGCCTTCCCAACGAGGCAATCTCTAACATAACAACATCATGTTAAAGAATTTGCCCTCAAAAGGGCTGAAAACCTGAGAGCTTTTCATTCCCTATACGTGGAAGGCCAGAGCCGGCCGGCTGCAGTGAAAAATGTATGCTGCAACCTATTCCCAGGGCGTGGGGGAGAGAATACAGCTGCTTTCCGTAGAACAGAGTGCACGCTGCCAAAGACGCCCCATCTCTGCTTCACTCATTCAATACAGCTGAGTGTACAACGTGATATCACTTATTTTGCAATATTAACTCCATGGAATTTGCAGTTTCTATGATTGAGTCCCAAACAAGAACAGGGGCTTCTTTGACTCCATTCAGTTTGAGCCCTACCTGCCATAAAGTGTTTTTTCTGAAGACTAATAGATACCCTCAACACCATCCAGCCTGCTTTCTCTCTCCCTATGCTTACACGAGCCAAGCTGTACATGGAGCAAAGAAAAGTGGCTATTTAACAACTAACTTTAAAAATCTATACTGTGCCTTGGTATACTATGGACACCCTAGTAATTCCCTGCAGAAGGCTGTTACAAGTGAGGAGGTTCCACAAGAGCTGCAGACATTTAAGTCCTTTTAATGCAACGGACCAGCCCTGAAATACAGACAGTCACGTGCTTGCTTAGATAAACACTTAAATAATCCTCATTATTACACAACATTTTTAGAAAAAGGAGAGGTCACACTGAGCCTACAGATGTGCACAGACTAGAAGGCCCTTCAAGCAACCCTTGTATGCTGAAACTCCTGGAAGCCTCAAGCACCAAACGCACTGCAGACTGGTTCCCCCAGTAGCACAAGCACTCTGAAGAGAGAACAACAAGAATAACACACTTCGCCATCTTCAAAGGTGGTGAACACTGGACCCGCCTGCAAGACAATGTTGAAAGCTCTGGCCCCTGTGAAAGCTGAGTAGCTCCAGACCTTCTTTGGAGATGTTCTGTCCACATGTGTTTCCCATGCGTCACACACTGGCTACATCAACAGCTAAACAAAAGTCTAGAACAAACTGTTTACAGGTTTAACTTTCCATGTTTACCCATACGCTTTAATCTCCCTCCCTCTGCAGAAGGCAAACCTTGGCTTTTGGGCCCAGAAACAAGGGACTCAAAGAATTTAGTGGAGAAAAAGAACAAAGGATTTTCTTTTTCTTGGAAGATGTGAGTGCAACACCTAAACAAGGCTGGTTGCATGTTGCAACCACCACCTGCTCCACTGCACCAGCCCTGACCAAGAGTAACTGACCACATGGCACACACCAATGGGAGGCCCATTGCCCGCAGAAGCTCGTTGCCAACACTGCCATGAAAAGAGGTGGTGAAACCACTTCCACATTGGGTAAGAGGACGAATCCTGCTGCCATGCTCAGAGCAAGCTGAGACCTCTGCACCTGAGGTTCTGCCTAGGCTCAGGGTCCAGAGTACAGGCGGGACCTCCTCTTACCGTACTTCTCCAGTTTGCACACAAGCACAGAGCACTGATCCTCAGACATCATGTTGGCGACTGCGTTACCAACGCAATTTGAGGAATCTTATTGAAAAAACCCACAAGTGACCAAATGACCTTCTAGTCACTAAACACAATACATACAGCCCCAATGAGATATGGAAACAGACAGATAACTGTGGAAGGATAATTTTGAAGATATTGCTGAACCCAGCCTTGGGTACAGGAAAAGCATTCACAGCTGTGATGGCTACTTAGCCTTTTACTGAGTAGTGCAGGAATTACACCTGCTGCACTAAGAGCTCAACAAAATTGCACTGCCTGAGTATGGAGCTTAATACGAGACACCCATCAATAATCCACACATCCAGCTCTCGGAAAATCATCTCTCAACCTTTTATTTTTCTAAATCTCCTCTACCCTGAGGTTCTTACTCGAGCAATGAAAAATGCTGGGGAAAGGGTCTCATCTTCAGGTGCAACTGTTCTTGCCTCCTCCCCTTTCATTGGCACAGACTGCAGGAGGAGGCAGGAACAGCACACCTCCCCAGCAAAACCCTTGCTCTACAACTGGTTTATATGTCCCATTCCCACACCCTACAGTCCACAAAGGCCTCTGTTGGCTGGCTGCCATACTGACCCCCTAAACCCACTGTAATTAGCCAAAATCATTCTAACCATACCTTTTTCCACAAGCTTACTTTTTTTTTTCCCCCCTTGGTGTCACTACCCTTAGAGTAAGAGAAAGCCATAATACTATGAACACAGTAAGAATATCCTGCCAACTCAAGACTGCAAGACTTGAGTAAGTGTTTAATTTCCACCTTCTGTTAAAAGCATCTCACTTAATGTGACCAAACTGGAGTTGCCTACTGACTAGTTTCCAACTGGAGTGATCCATTCATTAGGAGCTACTACAGACAGACTGACCTATAGTAGTAATTTACACTACATTTTTAAACAGGATGCAACCCTGAACATAGTGTCTTTTAACCAAAAGATTCCAAGTCCTTGGCAAACTTCACATCTTTAAAAACTAGCAGCAGAGGTTCTTTTTGTGGGGAGAAGGCAGGGCTCCTATTTTTGCAGGCAGTGCTACCTTCCCTTACCACAGCAGAAACTCATAGGAGCAATAAGTTCTGATCAAAGTCCAGCTCATGTTTAGTTTGCAACGTAACCTTGATCTCACACCAATGCTATTTTAATTTAACCAGATGGGAGAACATCATGTCCCTCTTTCTGTTTTAAACCCCAGGTTAAGAAAGACAGTAAGCTGTCCTGGTGTGGAACAGACTAAAATCTACCATCCAAAAACTATTCTCAATTTCTCTGAAGTTAAGACAATGAAAAATTAGCTATTTTCATAGAGGTGACGCTGTCCTTGAAGGCTGCAACTTCTCGGGTCACACTGATATTGATTCAGTACGTGCTCCACAGCTGTATTATGAAAGCTGGCCACCTCCTTAAACACGTAAAAAGCAGCTTCTGCCCATTGACTGTCCTTTTCTCCATAGTGAAATGCACGTTCACATAAAATTAAAAAAATAAAAAAAAAAAAAAAAAAAAAGAAGGAAAAACCCTAACAGGACCTGGCACTAGAGAAGTGAATTGAGGTTGCTGCTCCTACTAATGGATAAAACAGTAAATTACACAGCTTTCCAGTGAAACTCCAGCAAGCTGGAAATGACCAATCCCAGACTTAGCACACCTCTTGCTACCTTCCAAGCTCAGCCTGAAACCTGCACAGCTGCCATCCTTTTTTGAATGCACGCAGTCTGCACTTTCTTCTGCTTTTGCAGTCCTTTGATCCTTTTATGCCATCTGACTGTTAACTGCTGACAAGTACCAACCTCACCCTAAGTGCTGCCTAATTAACTTTGCCAGTTTCACCATGCCATGTGATTAATTAGTCCACTGTGCTGCCACATGGCAGACTCGGCCAGCATCTGATTCGCCAGTGGGGGCTTCTTAGCCCATTATCACTTGCAAAGGTCCTCCTAAGGCCTCCGAGAAGGTCCTAGGGGCACCTGCATCGTCCCTTCCTCAACACCTCCAGCACCAGGAGCTGCAGGAGGAACCCTTCCCATGCAGGAGCCCCAACAAGAGGGAGGCTCTGTCTCCAGCTCCGAGTGCAGGCAGAGGGGAAAAGTGACCAGAGCACAGCGTGTTCTGGCGCTCCTCGCCCTGGCAGCTGCGGAGGAGCTGCTGCCTGAGGACATCCCTCCCAGGCCTGCGCTAATTCATACCAGAAGCGGCTCTGGGCTCTCAGACGGCCCCGCAGAGACACAGTGGAAATTATGGGGCGGCAGAGCGAGGTCCCACAGCTCCCGTGCCTGCAGAACCATGTGCATCCTCATTCTCCTTCTACTTGCACCCCAAACACCAGCTCTTCCCCCTTGCCTGCCCGCCTCCAGGACACCTGCAGACCTCTCCAGCCTCGCCAGCACCCACACCACCGGCACGGCAAAGGGAGCAAGGGGCACACGTGAAGAGCAGCAATGGGAAAAAGATACAGAGATGCAGCCTACAGCACCCACGGGCGCGACCTTTGCGGGGCTCAGATGTAAGGACCAAAGCGCTGTCTGGGCGAGGGTTTCTTCTGAGAGCCTTAGAGGCTCGTCCAGTATCCACACTGGGCGCCCATGGGGCTGCGTGTGCCCGTATTGCCCCTCAGCCGGGCCCCGCAGCGGGAAACCTGCCGGTCCCGCCCCGCTGTCAAACATCGGCGGTGTCGGCTCCCGGGGAGCGCCGAGACGGTACAGCCTGAAACGCCTCGGCGACATTTTTTTTTTTTTTTTACATATATATATACATTTAATTATTATTATGACGAAGTTTTCCCTCCACTTGCAAGCTGAGGGGGCGTGGGGGGGGAACCGGAGCCCTCTGGCGGGAAACCACCGGCTACGGAAACGACGAGCCCAGCGCTCGCCGCCAGGGGGAGCGGCGGTGCCGCCGCCAACGCGCGCGGGCCCGTCCCGTTCCTCGAGAGCGGCGGGACCCCCCGGCCCGGCCCCGTTCCCCGCCAGCCCGGCCCCCCCCGGGACCTCCCCGACGGACACAGGACGCGTTCGAGCAGCGGCCGCCGGCGGCTCCCGCAGCCGAGCCCCGGCGGAGCCTCCCGCCCCCGCCCGGCTGCGCGTCCCGGGGGTGGCCGGGTCCGCCCCGCCACAGCGCATCGTCGCCTCAGCCAGGGCTCCCCGGCCGGCGCTGCGCCCCTCTCGCTCCGCCAAGTCTTACTCACTCCTTTTGGGAAGGAAACTTCCCCTTTCGCTCGGCCTTCTTAAGCGAAAGGAAAAAAAGCCACAAAAAAAAAAACCCTAAACCCACCCATTTACACTCTTCCGTCTTGGGATAGGCTTCTGCAACACATTTCAACACCCATTATTTTTTCAAGGAAAAAAAAAAAAAGGAATATCGATCGGGGCTTAATCCCGAAAGCGGGTACCGGGAGGGAGAGGGGGTGGCCGAGGAGGACGTGACAAGGGGGACAATGAGGGCTGGTCCCGGCCCTCGCCCGCTCCCCGCCGCCCCTTTGTGTGGGGACGGTGCGTGGGGGCCGCCCGGGCGGGGACAGGACGGGGGCTGCCCGCGGGCCCCCATCCCTGCCGCGGAGATCCCGACCCTCTGCCGATGCCACCCCCCCAACACACACACCGGCTTTTTCCCGCCGTCGAAACTCCCTTATCCTTCCACGATGCTCTCACTTTGCTTTGTAAAACAAAGGAGAAATCCCGAGGAACGGCGGGGAAAGGCAGTGCCCGTGCCCGAGAAGCTGGCCCTGGGTGTAAAAGGGGGCATTTTGCTCCACTGACCTTGTGATCCTCGTCCTCACCCAGCGCCCCCCTTTCAGCAAGGAAAATGTGGCTCAGAAGACGCCTTGCTCTCCGTCTCCTTTGGGAGAGATGCTGTCTGAGCACCTCAGCCCCTCTCTGCCCTGTGAGCAGCTTTCCAGGAACATCAAGGGAAGGGGGAAGAAAAAAGAGAAGGCGATGGAGGGGAGAGGGGAACACACCGTTTCCTCAGAGCAAGAAAACCTGGTGGCCGGAGGAAAGGTCCATTCTTGTCACGCCTGCCACACGGGCGCTTTGTGTATTTAACACCCGTAGGAAATAGCTTCCTCCTTTCTCCCTTCTGAGCCCCATCGCACGCCAAGGTGCATCTGTACCTTCCCGGCCATTCAAGCAACCAGTACCAAAGACTTCTGTCAGAGCTCCCACCCCGAGGCCGTTTATTTCCAAGTTTTCTTTGTTCTCCTCTTTTCACCAGGAGATTTTTGCGAGTACCCGAGCATCCCTTCTCCTCTCTCCCTGCGTGTCGTTGAACTTACCCCAGGTTGTTTAAATTCACCAATCACCGCTATTCTCTCCCGCTTTAAGGTTTGCAGTTCAACTCTTTGTCCTTACAGGTACCAGCAGTGAAACAATAGTTTTAAATATTGCACTGGGTGTTTTCTGGCAATCATATGTAAATTTAGGAAAACAAAAAAACACACAAAAAAACCAACCCGCATTAAAAGAGTTATAGTTACCTTAAAAAGTAGCGTGTTGCAGAGATTGCAAAAAATCGCAACGTGGTGGCTAAGCTAGTCCAGAGATACCAGCGGCCGCATGAAAGAGTAAATCCCTCGTTAATGCTGGAAGGAGACGGTGGTTCCGGGGTGTCCCCTTCTCCAAGAGCTCGGTCTCCCCTCCCACCCCACCGGCGAGCACCTGACTCCGAGCTGCGGAGCCTGAACCGAGTTGTGGGCAAAGGGAGCTCGCCTGCAAGTTCAAATGCGAGGCTCAACCACCCATCATTATTATATCGTTGTACCGTCAGCGCTGCAGAGGAGGGGCGCTGGCTCGGGGAGAGGAGGGTTCACAAAGCTCTGCAAGAGCCTCCTTTGCAATTTGCAAAGCTCCCGCAGCTGCTAGGGCGCAGGAGAGCCCCCAGCGCCTGCCTCTGCGGAGGGGCGCGCCCCGGGTCCCCCTCCCACCGCCCCGGCCACCCGCCCGCCCCCTCGAAGAGCCCTCAGGGAAGCCTGGGGGCCCCCAGACCCCAGCCCAGCAGCGGCCCTGGAAGTACCGGGGAGCCCCAGCCCGGGCGGCGGGACGGGTCCCTCCGCTCGCCCGGCATCGGCCCTCCGGAGAGGGGCACGCGGGTGCTAACGGCGCATTGTTTCCCAATTAAACAATTAACCGGGAAGAGAATGGAGAGACCTCCTCCACTCTGGCTCCCGAAGTCGGTTGAAACGGGGAAAGTGACTGGGACCGAAATCCCTTTTTCCCTTCTGCCTCCCCAGTCTCAGCGGAGGTTGCAATGAAAGAACATATCGGTGCTTGTTCCAAACTTCCCCTGCCGGTGCCAATTCACAGGCAGCCTCGCATCAGCAGCCTCCCGAGCCAAGCTCCTCCACCCTAGTTTTACACATCTCCAGCCACTTTTCTTTTTCTCTCTCTCTTTTTTTTTTTAAGATTAGACTGTGCATTTGCTGTCCAAACCTCTCAGAGAGGAAGTCATAAGCAGCACTCTAAACTACCCTTTTACAAGGGACTTTCACCAATTAATAAAGAGCCTGCTGTGTTCCTTGGGCAGCTCCTTTCGCAAAATGTACCTATCTTAGTATGTGGCAGACACTTAAGGCACCCTTCACCAGGCATAAAATGCTGGCAAGAGCTGTACTCTGGCACGTTTCCTCTCCGAGGAGCGTGTGCTACAACCCTCGCTCCTTCAGGAAGGTATAAATCCTGAGCCAGAAAAGCCTGGAGAAATAGGTGTGTCTGATCACACTGCTCTGGGCACGTTTCTGGCAGCCCCAGGTACGACTGCGAGGAAGAGGCAGGAGATACTTTCCTCCAGTGCCTCTCACTATTGTTCCAGCTCCTCCGTCCCCAGAGTTATGCTGACAGTGGGTTTGAGGCAAGCCCAAAGCCCTTTTGGAAGACAGCCCCTGGTGCCAAGCTGGAGGAGCAGGAGGTGGGAAAGATGACAGCCAAGCAGTGGGAAAAGGAGACCTGGTGGCTTAAACCAGATCAGATTTGTGCGAGCTGTGGCCTGGGTGTGAATGAAGCTGGACAGCTGGGTGAAATCCTTATCTCACCTTCACAGAGCTTGTTGGTCTTTCCTCCTTATATACGGTAAATCCACAATTGTTTGCTTGTTGAAGAGAGGTCAATCCCTTTCTCCCATGTGAGCACAGTGTGCAGCAGCCTCTCTGCCACTGCCACCCCTCTGGCACCAATCCCTTCAGCTGCTCATGCATGGGTCAGTCCCTACACGACACAAGTGCCTCCTGGGCAATGCCCCCATCCCAACAGAATGAACCTGCTCCACGTCAGGTTGTAGGTTTCTCAATCCTTAAACCTTGTGCAGTGGAAGAGTTGTCAGAAATGCAACTCTGTGCTTCCAAACAGTCACTATAAAGAGTCGCAGGCATATTTTTGGGGCTTTTTGATGCAAATTCACACAAAGGCACCGCAGTTCATGCTATGTCACAAGAAGGGGGTTGTGAGAGTTAACTCTGTTCTTTGCTGGCCCGGCCTTCCCTGCCTCCCCATGTGTAGATTGCAATCCTCACTGCTGAGGCTGTGCACACTTCCTCTGCACAATGTTGTGATGAAAGGGGAAAACTAACACTGAATTTCTCCAACATTGTTCAGGCACGCCTCTTCAGTCCTTCCTAACATAAGGGGGTTGTGTGAGATGCACAGCTAGGGCACTGTTTCCTTGCTCCATTCAATCTCAGCCCCCTTTCAGGCTGCAGACAAAATCCTTTGAGGACATATGCATATGGTGGAAATACCTCTGGATAAATCCCATCATTTGCACCAGTTCCAGTGGCCCATTCCCTTTTCTGGATGAAGTAAGTAGGACTCCTGCCACCATCCCAGGCCTCAGAAAGGGAGGGCAGGTCATACCCTGTGGCATTGGGCAACTCCTCTTCTCCAGGCCACCCTCCAGGACAAATGGGGACCAAATAAACGATCAGGCATCGCAGTTAACTGTAAATAGTTCTGTTGTCCCCATCCACCCCATCTTTCCAGCTTACTCCACTCCCTGCCTTGACAGGACACGTGATCTTTGACAAAGTAGAAGCCACTTCTACAGTCCTGGTCTTGCTTCTCCATCACCTCTTGACCCTCAGCCACTGGAGACAGAGCAACTACTCCTAGCAAAGGAAGGGAAGATGGCTGTGCTGTCCCTGCCACCTGAAGATCTCTGTTCTCCTGGGAAGCATGGGCTGCGAGCATCTTCTCGCAGCTTTGGCTGCCCTGGGAGCAAGTGGGACAACCCCAAGATGGGAAGTCGCTGCTGCCCGTGTCCACTGGGGCACCTGCCTGTACAGGGGTTCCAGCTGAAGAGCTGGACAACCCTCCGGCGAACGGGGAGACCCTGGGTATGAACAGAAATTAGGGGGGTGGGGGAGGGGAGCGGTGTGTGCTTCTCTACCTACACGCACCACCAAGAAGCAACGAGGAGATAAACCCCACAGCTAACCCAGCCTCAGCTCTGCTTGCCTGCATCCCTTTTTATTTCACCACGGGAAAGAAAAGAGATGATTTTTAAAGAAAAGACCTCCCACCCCACCCCTTTCTTCTCCCATCCCCCGGGTGCCGGAGCCGTGATGGGAACCGGACGACCAAGCCGCTCATTCACGGAGCCGGGAAGAAAGCGGAGGATGCAGAAGCCACCCCCTTCCCCCGCCACCCCGCTCCTCCTCTTCTTCCTCCTCTTCCTCCTCCTCCATCTCCTCCGCCCGGGGCTCCCGCGGCCCGGCCCCGTTCGCCCCCGGCGCGGAGCTCCCGGCGCCCCCGCGGAGCCTCACGGCCCCGGGGCTGGAGGTGCGGAGCCGCCCCCGCCTCCCCTCACCTTTCCGGAGGGGGAAACCCAGCCAGGCGACAAAGAGAGGACGCAGACGAGAAGCCCTGTGTTCCCCTCACCGCCCCAGCCCTCCCTTTAAGCGCTAAGGGCTTGTTTGCATCCGCGGTGGGATTGGGGATTTCTGGACGGGGGGGAGAATTTCAGGCTGATGAGACAAAGGCACAGGCGGAGACAGTGAAGGTGGTCGCAGAGGCCCCTCTTCCCTGTGCGGGGTGAGCTCCCGTCAGAAATGTGGGGCTGGGAGGGAGGAGGAAGGAAGAGGAACCCACCCTGGGCATCCCCAGCCTGGGAGGGAAACAAAACCCTGCGGAAAAGAGGGTGGGTTACACCGGGGACCCTCAGGGCTTCTAAGAATGGAGAGAAGGACTGGGAAAAGTGAGGAGCTGATCAAGCTAGAAAAACAGACCTCTGCAACCCCTAGGTATTTTCATCGCACTTTATTTAATTCTCCCCTTATTCCGCAAGGGCTAAGGTTTCTGCACTGAACCAAAAACCATCCAGAAACGGAATCTCCTTTTCTCCTCTTGAAGAGACCACGCAGACTTTCTCCATGAGTTATGTCAGAGGCCTGAAACATTGTCTGATTTACTGTGAATGTCAGATATTTTTCTTTGTAAATATTCTAGGCAAAGTAGAAACAGTAAACCTTTGCTCAGGCTGCCAAATGTCTCCCATGACAAATCATTGTTTTCAGATGTTCAGATTTGTGTGAGAAAATCCAACAAAGGGAAAATGTTTAGGCTTTGTCTCAATCCTAAAGCAATACCATTGGAGGAAAAAAAAATCCTGCTAGCTACATCGTAGTCCTGAGATGATGAAAAATACTATTTTCATTACACACTTTTTAAGCACAGGTTTTATGTTACTGACTCAACAGTGATTATTATTTCAAATGTGAAACACAGACCCTAAATGGTTCTTTATGAGAAACCATTGTTTTGGAATATCTGAAATTAATTAGGCCGTGGCTACAGCCAATGTGCAAATATCAGTCTGAACATCTGTGGAAAAAAAAGCTTCCCATCACTTGAAAGAATATTGTGAATCTGAAATACAGCCTATCAAGAAAAAACTAATTTGTCTGGCATAGGTGCTTTAAAGTCATCTTCTGTGACTTTACAGTCACCTTTTCTTCATCTTTTCCTATGCCTTTTTTTTCTTTTTCTTTTTTCTTTTTTTTTTTTTTTTTCCTCCTGAGATGCTGTGTGTGAAAAGTCTTACGTAAAAGTCAAGGAAATAATTCATGTAATTTAGATGCCAGCAGGACTAAGGTCAGTTCAGGCAAATCAAAAATCCTTGCGAAGTTATTCCACTTGGCCACTAGCTCTGAAGTTCTGACTTCTCCTTCCCATCTACTTGCAAAGGGCTGTGCCATGCCACCTGTGCTGAAAATTAGTCCATCCATCCAATTTTTCTCGTAAAGGTGCAGAAACATAGTCTTCTTCCTGACTGTGCTGTGATTCAGTTATCTAAAACCTCATGTGTTTTCAGAAACCACAAAATCTTCCGAAACAATAGACTTTTGCAAGTTCTCAGATTCTGTGTTAAAGAAAAGCTTTTCCCAGTCCTTCTCTTTCAGATGCTTCTAGTCAAATATGTTTTTAAAGCCAAATTAAAACTCTTCAAAGGAGTCAACCTTAGCAGCAGTGGTAACCACAGTGTGTACAACCACTTTCTCAAATGAAACACTTGATGGGTTATGTCAATGTTTCTTTTGTGGCAAAACCTTTCTCCACCTATTTTTACTCTGTATTTCTGCAGTGGAGGAGAGAGCACTCAGCTATGAAAAACGATGAATAGAGTGTTTCATTTGGTAACAGAACAAACCACAATTGACGGTTAGCTATTACTTCTGCATTAAATGTAATGATGCAGACACAGCATTATCTGCACTAAGATAGTCAGCTTCCAGGACAGGGTTTATCAGGAGGAGGTCCAGGACATGGGTGCTTTCAGCAGCACTTGATGATGGCAAAGACAACTGATGCTGCCTTCTGTTCTGCCTCAGCGTTTCCGCCCTGACACCAAGGACAAGGGGCCAGGCTGGGGTGTTTTTACTTACGCTTCCATGGCTACTCCCACCAAAATCTGCATCAGAACACTGGTGGTGTTTGGTTCTACCTGTTGTAAACCTGTAAGTATCAGGCTCTGTCTTCAAGTCAGGCTCGAAAAGCAATCTGCTTTATACAGCCAGATCTGACTTGTTAAAGAATAGTTGCTTTGTAATTCTGGGGAGGAGTTGTCAGGGTGAGCAGGTCACTGCCGAGGTCCTTCTCAACTCTGTTCCCTGTGAGGACCAAACGTAGGACAAGCCAAGCCACAGGAGGAAGAATCTTAAGAAAGTTATCAGTATGGGGCGGCCTGAGCCGTAGTCAAGTGTTGTGCTAATCCGTACTGTCCTGGGCTTCCTCTGATAAACTCCATCCTGGACACGCATTATTTTTGTTTTGATAACTCTGTGGCTGCATCATAAGCTTTAGTGTAGAAGTAATCCTGAGTAATCAAATGTGGTTTTGTTCACTTACTGCTACCAGATTAAATGAGCCTTTCATAACTTCTCTTTTTCTTTTCTTTCTTCTTTTTATGATAGGAAGTTACCACCATTGTGCAAAGAATAAACTCACTGGGTCTGGTTCGACACTGATAGGGCAAGCTCTTGAAATGGATTAAGAGAGATTTTCTTAACTAATCTCTTTTTCCTGGGCATTCTCATAGTTTGCTAAAGCAACAACAAACATTCACAATGTAATGAATCCAAAACCCACTGAAGTCACTAGAAAGATCCATCTGACTCCACAAGTGTCAGTCAATAGTTTATTTTCCTCTGCCATTTGTGAAGGGGAGCAAAAAAATGAAATAGACCAGGAAGACCCAAAAAAAGTGGAAGAACAGGAGACTGCAGGTTTTTTCCTTGTTCTCCTTGCAGGAAAATCTCTGCTTTTCTTTCCTGTGGCCTCTTTTTTTTCAGATCAAAATAGAAAGATAGAAATTTTGGTAGCTCTTAGCAGGCAAGGAAAGATGAAAAGATCTCTGTCTACAAGAAGAGTCATAAACCACCTTGAGAAAAAGAGATTGTAAGCGGGTTGAAAGAGCTGAGCCAGGCCTATTCCTGGTGCCTCACATCTTCTGGCTGGCTCTCAGACATGGCAAGGCTAATGTCTGTGATACCTTCCTTTAAAATAAAGAAACAAAAAGGGCAAGGTGGTCTGCAAACACATGTGTTGTAAGATTCTTGGGGTGGTTGCAAACTGTTCTCCCACAAAAAAACTTGCCAGTTCTTATGTAGGAAGTGATCTTTAAGTGATTTTTTTTTTCTCCGTGGGGAAAGGATGGGTGTAAAAGCAGAAAAAAATGTTCAGCGCTTCCACGGGGCAGCCATCCCCTTTGGTGCTGAGGTGCAGGCAGGGCTGCACATGGTCTTGGCTCCTGCTCCACTCCTCCTGCTGCAGGTCCCATCACTGCTGACCCTCAGCACAGCCTCTGATCCTCACACTGCCAGGGCAGTCCCTCTCTGATGAAAACTACCCTGCTTTGTTCAATGTTCTGTGATTTTTAATGTTTTTTTTTTTCTTTTTTTAAGGCCTCAAAGAAGGAAATTTAATAGTCAAGAAGCTCTCTTACATTTAACACAGAATATGAATCATGGTGGTAGCAGAGAAAAGTTTCGAAAGAGGAAGCAACTTTGTCCTGACGACCCAATGTGCAAATAAAAAATAATCAAAGACAGAAAAAAAAACTGTGCTTTGTAACGCAATCTCATTGTTCGAGAGGAAGATGGGCTCAATGTTTTGGGAAGCCTGGAACTGTCAATAAGTGAGAATCCATTCGTGGTGTACTCCATGAGCACCAGCACGATGCTGTGCAGCTCACAGCTTCTCCAGCACCTGCAGCTGGCAGGTACAGCAAACAAAGACACTCACCCAGGTGAGCCCTGAAATCCACATGTCAGGCAATGCTGCTAAAAATGCCTCTGTAAATCAAAAAGGGGCACTCTGCCCAAGGAGCCTCAAGCTTCACAGCCCCCCCACCCTATTCCCAGGTCTTCATTCCCAGCAAGAATCAGCAGGGGTTGGTTATAATCAGGGTTTGCTCACCAGTTTTGCCACTCTGGTAGCAATGGCCAGATCCAGAAGATACATGCCATTATTATGGTCTAGATGTTGAAGGAAGGGTAAAAATAAGTGTTTCTGCTATCCAGATATTCAGCAAAAAGTTTCCTCTGTTGTGGTGAGTGGGGTCTCCCAGGATGAGAGAGAAGGGGAGGAACTTTAGCACTCATAAGATGGGCTACAGAAGCTAAAAAATGCCCTCTATGTTATAAAATCAGACAAAAGTACCATAAACTTTGTGAGACTTCTCTGTACTGATGTCAATGGACCTACCACTGCAGTTAGCCTGGTGCAGGAGTGCAACAGAGGGGTCCTCTTTTCTATTTTGAACAGGACACCTGGCTGAGCACACACCTTCAGCACAATAGCCCCAGCAGCTGACATTTCCATGCCCAAAGTGCTTAGATAGCAGCTCGTGCTATCTCTTCTGGGTGGTGAGTTTGCAGACAGGGTTGGTGACGTGCTCCAGAGCAGATGAGGAGCTCCCACGATGGGGGCACAAGCTCCCCTGAGACTCTCCGAAATCTGCTGCCATATGGACATTTTGTAATCACTGCTGGTCCTTCCTGCTGGTCCTGCCACCAGTAATTGTGCTGTGAGCCAAGAAATGAGGGAGACCATGGTACAATAAATGTAGATAAACCCACCTGCCTGGTATTTTATTTTGAAGTATGAGAGGTGGTCCTGGTCTGATCAAACTGTGAAGGTATGTATTTATTTTTCTTGCCTTTGGCCTCAGCTACATCCTCGCACAGAATATTCCAAGAAAAGATATGTAAGAAGGAGCTGTTTGATCACCTTTCTCAATTTTTTTTTCTTCTCCTGGTTCAGTTGCACAAGGGATAAGGAATGCACAAGGGTTTTAAATGTTTCTACTGAAACCGATAGTAATGCAACCCTATAGCACACTCAGTTTCACACCTTCTGTGTCTTGCCTGTTACCGGCATTGCAGGATATCACACTTCTTTGTGTCCAGTGGATTAAGCAGTCAACTATTTGAAGATGGTATCAGCCACACCAGGGGCCATGCTGGTGATGGGGTGGAAGGAGAGATTGTAGCTTTGGCAGAGTTTGTTTCTTGCGGACTGCCTTCTGTCTAGTTCCCATCAACTGTCCCACAGTTCCATAATGTGTCGGGCCTATCAGGAAAGCAAAGTAACACGGAGTGTGTAAGTTAGAGGAAATCACGCAGCGTTGAAACAATAACTCATAGCAAATCAAAAGCTGGCTGGTCCTTGTCCGTAGCTGCTGTATGCCAGCCATGACCAAGCTGCTACAACAAAGCACTTCAAAGTGCAGCAGCCTCCCTCTCTTGCATTAAGCAAGTCATTATCTCTGCAGACTCAGGTCAGTCCAAAAGGAGAGAGGATCCCCCTGATATACCACGGGAGAACAGCTGTAAACAGCTCACGGTGGGAGGGTCTTCCAGCTTCTAGGCATAAAAGCAAACTTTTGCACCAGGGAATCTGAGGAGGCGTCGGGACAGCAGAGGCAGAGAATGGCAATAGTAAGGTGAAAGACAGAGGTAAAGGGGGTTGAGGAGCGGCAAGATGCCATGAAAATGGAAGAAACCAAGGGACAGTGTAGCTGAAGGAGGATGAATGTCCAAACAAACTCCACAGAACAAAAAAAAGGCAGGGGAAAAATAAGTGTTTGTTTTGCTCTCTGTTTGCTTTTTAATGAAAATAGGCAGCCCAGTGTTTGAGAGTTGTTAGCATTTCTTGCTGACCTGCAGCTGGCGCATTTTTCACCCACTTCTGTCACAATTTATTTGAGTTTGGTATTGAACGCTGATCAGACTTTGCCCCTTGCTTTACTTAGGCTTGGAATTGCTTATACAGCAAACACTCTCTGTGAGGGTTCTCATTAATCCACTTCTTTGTTGAGGTTTCCTAGAGGAATTCCTATTTGGTAAACCAAACAGAATTAAAAGGAATGCATCTGCACTGGGGATATCCATCTTGGGTCTCTGGGTCCTAGTGTCCCATCTAAATTAGACTAGGAGGCCCCTTGTGTTTGCCTGGTGCCATGATTCCCATTGGCACTCGATAATGAATTAATAGCGCATATTAGTCTACGAGTATTCAGCAAATTTGTGGGACCTCTGGCAATGCAGCACGTACTCACTGAGCTCCTGCAGCTGGAGCAGACACAGGGTCTGTGCCACTAGGTGGCACTTCCCTTCTTACAAATTACAGTAATTAAGTCTGATGCCGCTAATGAACACTTCCCACTACTTTTAGTCAGATAAAGGGGTGGAAGCTGATGTCCTTTTTTTTTAAACACAAGATTGGTGAATATTATCCATCTCAGCTTCTTATCTCTGCTTCTCTTCAGATGCTCAGAGCTCACAATGATTTCTTTGCCTCTGCATTTGTTTTGTTTAAACTTGTCAGCCTCCTACATGTGTATGAAGTTGGATCCTTTCCTCTGGAGGTAGTGCTCGTTATTGAAAACGGACAACTTTCAGTCCCAATTCAACATTCATTCCTTCTTTGTTGCCTTGGTATCAGACTCAACCAGTGTGCTGCAAAAGAAGACAAGACAGGAAAGCCAATTTGGGCCTTCCAGCTACTCCTTTCACAGCTCCCACAGAGAAAGTTTAAAATGAGTGAAGGCTTCAGAGTTTGTCCCAAGAAAATGTACACTTTCTCAAAAAAAAAAAAAAAAGGAGCCAGGTTTTACTGTGGATAATGTGACATTTCACCTTGTGCTTTAAGTTTCTATAAAGCCTAGTTTAGGTCAAACTGATTTTGGCAGAAAACCAGGCATAACTAAGAGCTTCATATAGCTTCCATCTGAAAACATAAATCAAGCAGCAGGCTTATGGGCAGCCCAGCCAAGGTTTGCTGAATCTTACAGTAAGGCTTTCAGTGAATGTATTCTGATACGTAGCTTTGGCTGCGATATGTAGATATGTAGTTTGTTTGTTTTGCAAAGCATCTGGGTGCAAGGAGAGGAGGAAAGATAAGTGAAATGTGGCTTTTTCCAGGCTCAGAGGCTGCCCCCGGCTCCCCGGTTGCTGGCGAACAGTGGGCTCTTTTACACAGTCCTGAGTGGCCTGGCGGAAGCATGTGGGATGCAAATGGGAAAAGGGTATGAGGGGATTTATGCTTTTTTTTTTCTTTTAAATGTGTGCACAGATGTATTTATACTGCATCATCTGTGATGCAACTAGATACCCATTCATACCTGCACACCCCTATTGCCCCTTTCACTTTTTATCCATCCATCTGTGTTAGCTCCGTTTTTTGGCGAACTTGGAGCCCTTAATTTTGCTAAGTCTTGCATGATTTTTTGCATTCAGCCACTTCCCTCTCTGTTTAGTGGGACTACAGTCCAGATGCTGATGAAGACCTCAGTTTGCAGGGCAGGGTCTGTGTGTTTTTTTGTGGAGTGCCTTGAGATATTGTATTTTTTTTTTTTTAACTGAATGAGAACACACAATTTTGTATTAGCGGAATGGTTTAATAATCTCTCATAGGCTTAAAGCAACACAAACAAAGGCTTGAACAATGCTTTTTTTCTCAGAATTTGCTCATTTAATTGAAATTTTGGTTTTGCACTGTGAGAGTCTGGGTGGTTTCTAGCAAAACCCTTCACACAGTGTAACCTCTGCTGATCGCACTCCGCTCCCTGCACTGCTGCAATTATTTCACTCCGGTTCACAGAGGGCTGGATTGTTTCTGCCTGTGAGCATCCCTCAGGATTAATGCCTTTTAAAACTTCCTAACATATTCCAGTCCATTCTGCTGCTTTCAGCATCACGCTGAAGACTTTCAGTGCACCACTTTGTGCTACAGATTCAGTGCCTTATTAACAAATACTAATTATGTCACTGCAGCCGCACACTGCAATAGCTGTTTTATATGCAACAAAGCATGCAAGGTAGGGGAAAAAAAAAAGGAATAAATGCTCAGGACAAAATGCTGGATGGATAAAAGTTGAAAGAGTTTTTATTCTTACAATATTTCAAAACTGACAAGAAAAAACATGCTCCCATTTGCGAAACAAAGGGCTCTAAAGTTGGTGAAATGCCTTGAAAGCAATCTGTGTGTAGAGACTAGAATTTGTTCATTGTTGTGGATGCTGTATTAACTGTGATTTTACCCTGGGCAGGCAGTGGGACTGTTGGGCATGTGAGAAGGCAGTATAGAGGCCAAACTACACCAGGAGACCCTACAGAGAGGTGCTTTTGGGGCAGCGGAGGTCCTGGAGACCTTTTAGCCCCTGGTAAATCTACTGCTGTACTTGTCAGCAGCAACTGGAGAAATCTTTCCACTTCTTGAAAAGTTTGCCCAATGTCTTCTGTTCATACATGTCTTTCCTGAATGTATAACATGTTTTCTTCCTTCTAGGTCCTCTCCTTTTCTTGGGCAAACACTTCTTCTGTTTTGACTTAAAAGCTGAGAGAATCCTGGCTCTTGGTTTGTGTTTGAGTTCCCACACACCAATGCTTACAGTATCTCAGGGCACTGATGGAGAACAGGATCTGAGGTCTTGTCAACATCTATTTTCACAGGATCGTTCTTCAAATTCCCAGTGCCGCAGAGTAGCTGATTGTGTCCGAGGAGCATTCAGCAGCACTAATTCTGTTTCTGAAATCATAATCGCTTCCATCAGCACGAGGAATACTGAATCATGGGTGCTAATACCCCTGTTACACATATCTTCTTGACAATCCCTGTTCCTCTTAATCAAATTAAGCAACTGTGAAACTGAAGAGGGGAGGCCAGAACAGGGCAAAGAGAAAAAGAAAAGATTTTTCCTTTCATTGCTCAGTGCTAAAGCTTTTTGCAGAAGCTTTTCTTGTGACGTCAGAATTGAGTTAATTCTATCACAACAACAACAACAACAAAGCTAAGCAATAAAGCTTTTTTCTTTAACAAGAAAGCTGAGGAAATCTTTAGACTGTTAGATTTTGCTTCTTTTTTTACAGATAATAAAAGGTAAAGATAAATTAAGGAACTAGCTCAAAAACGCCCCCTAAGATATAAAGTAGTAATAGGCTGTTCACTATAGTTAGGTTCATAACAAAATACCTGCAGGATTTATAAACATCATCCCTGAGACAGCTCCTAATCAAAGTCCTGCTGTTGGAATGTATTAACTATTTGACTGTAAGTGATTCTTGTACGCTGAAAAGCTACAAAGATACTCATTGACTTTAAGGACTGAAAGCAACATACATAACATGGATAGAAATACCTTACGTGAAAGTCTTTACATAACTTTTGCATAAGAATTAATGGTTTGTGCAGCAAAGCAACATAAAATATTTAAGTTAATAAAATATTAGCTCTTTCTGTTGATTTACAGTCCTCATTTTGTCAAATGATAGGTTTTCCCCGACTAGTGGTAGCACACTTTTCAGCCTGGATGAGTGAAATAACTTCTGGCTCCCTTGTCCTCAGAGAGAACGAAGGGTTTCATGGAAGAATGCAATGGAGGCAATCACCCATTGGCATCTCATTTTGTGGCAGATGAAATGTGTACTGTGTGACTGCTGCTTATGGTACAGCACATGGCTGAATCTGACCTTCTCTCGTGGCATCTTGGCAGAAGAAGGGAAAAAAAGATGGCAAACCCCTCAGTTCCAGCAGGACAGGGAACTGCTGGAGAGAGTCCAGCGCAGGGCAACCAAGATGCTGAAGGGAGTGGAGCATCTCCCGTGTGAGGAAAGGCTGAGGGAGCTGGGGCTCTGGAGATGGAGAAGAGGAGACTGAGGGGTGACCTTATTAATGTTTACAGATATATAAAGGGTGAGTGTCACAAGGATGGAGCCAGGCTCTTCTCGGTGACAACCAATGATAGGACAAGGGGCAATGGTTTCAAACTGGAACACAAGAGGTTCCACTTAAATTTGAGAAGAAACTTCTTCTCAGTGAGGGTCCCAGAGCCTGGCCCAGGCTGCCCAGGGAGGTTGTGGAGTCTCCTTCTCTGCAGACATTCCAACCCGCCTGGACACCTTCCTGTGTAACCTCATCTGGGTGTTCCTGCTCCATGGGGGGATTGCACTGGATGAGCTTTCAAGGTCCCTTCCAATCCCTGTCATTCTGTGAGTCTGTGTATTTTTTTAAAAACTAATTTCATTAATATTTGTTGCTTCATAGTCCACATTCTGGACCTGAAGATGCAGGGAAAGGACCTAAGCAGTGCTTACTTATACGTGTCAGTTGCAGAGAGAGCAAAATCACGAGTGAAAAATCTCTGTTGAAATGTAATGGGTCATTACATCTTAAAGACAACATTTTAACTTCTATAACTTAAAAAATGTTTGGCTATCACAGCCTTGAAGGGAACCATTTCTGGATAAAGGAAACAGATATTGGCTCTCTCTAGCAGAGAATAATCTACAAGGAGGGAACACAGAACCAAAATAAATTGGTTCATAGGAGTTTACTTCTACAACTACAGTGCAGGAGACATTGTAGTGTTGCCTCTGAAAGTTTCTGATTTCCCAGGGAATTAAAGGGATTCTTAAGATCTAATCTGCATTTTTTGCCTGTGGGTTGTGTCTATGTAACAACATAGTTAAAACTTATGCCTACATTTTTATTATTTTTATTGCTATAGTATTAATTATCTTTTAGACTTTATTATTAGACTAGCCATTTTTTTAAAAAAGAATAAAATACTGGAGGTACCTTTGTCCCTGTGTCTTTTTACAATATATATCCAAGTCCTAATTTCAAGTCTTTTGAATTTCCTCAGAATTCTTCCATCGACATCAAGAAATTTTATGCTCCGCTATGTTCATTAAAGAGGTTAAACAAAAAGAATATGTTGACTGTGCTTACGCTCCTATAAAAGGAAACCGAAAGCATTTGAACAGAAAAATACTACCTTTCTGAAATGCATGTTTTCAGCACTGGACATTTAAGCCTCCCCAGAAGACTGTAATAAGCTCTTCACATAATAATGCAACTGTTTTAATAGACTAAGATAGGATGCGCTGTTTGTGTGAGTTCATGCACCCATGCCCATGCATACATACACCACACACTTCACCTATCAAGAGGACTAATAGCATGCCCTGGGTTTTGTTATTGTGTGCTTATTACCCTCAGGAAAAAAAAAATACATTAACATTGAGTTCAGGGGCTTAGTTCACAACTCTGAGTTTGCAGGCTGAAAGCTGAGCCCTGATTTGACTCACGTAAGCTTTGAAGAAAGGCAAGATAAGGTAGCACTAATCTAAGTGAGAGGTTCTTTTTGCCTGAAGGCAGAGAGAGAGAGAGCAAGCTCCTTTGGGAGCCTGGAGACCACCTGGGCATTCATCCTATCGGTCCATAAATCAGTGTGTTAATACCTTGTGTACAATAGCCTGACAGAAAGAGCAGGAGGTATCTTTGAATGCTGCCTCTACAGAATGGTCAGAAACTGAACGCTGGCTTTTTTTTTGTTTTCTGAGCCTGTCCCCAGGATAGGAGAAAAAAAAACCCACAAAACTTTAAACATAGATTAATATAGTCCAATACAATAATTTCTTAATAATTCTGATGATTTTGTATCATTAGAGTTAGATGTAGGTACTCATACAAAGACACTCTTATGTGTACAGGTGAAGTGTATTTTTGAATAAAGGATTATGAAGGCAACTAATGTAAGTGCAGTTGCAGCTGTTTTATGGGCACAGCCAGTGTTGATGACCAATTGATGAAAATGGTCACAATTTTAGGCTGATTTTCCCTCTGGGGGACTGGGCTATGTACCCATCATGTCCTTGGAGGAAAGATACGAGCAGGTTCCTCATACGCGTACGAAAAGCCGAGCTACAGTGTTCATGTAAGGACTGGCGCAATAAAAGTGAGCTCTGAATTGACAAGCTGTGACTTAAATGCACCAATACCACAACCCCTGCTGGTGTGTAGCATAAAGGAGCTTTAGTTCAACCGCAGATCACGTGCCCTTCAGAAGGACTTGATATCAGAAACCTTCTGCTTACATATTACCCATATATTAACATTTCTGCTGCCATGCAGCAAGTCACACAGGGATGTTTTTCATATTACTAACTTGAAAAAGTGCTCCCACATTCAGAGCAATTCCATTATTGGGTCCCAGATAGCAAATGAAAGCTCTTACAGAAAAGGACTCACACAATGACCTATTCAGATTAAAAGTTGTACAGCCAGCACTTTATTTTTAGAGCAACAGATACTCTATTAGCAGCCAGACAAGCTAAAAAGAGCAGATATTTTAATATTGTAGCCATTTCTAGTTTAGCATGAGGCATTGTCCAATAAATCTTACCATTCATTCCCAAAAGCCTTCCCAATTACCCATCCCTGACCTACTTCTGTACAAATATGAAAGAGGTGACCTATCTCCACAGACAAAACACTGACCTATAAATATTCAATATCTTTGTACATCGTAAGAACACAGAATTGGATATGGTATAAAATACGTTTCACCACTCTAGCATAAAGAAATCAAACCCACAGCATCTGTTCTTTCATGCTCTAAGTGCACAGTAAAATATCACTACATTATCACCTTTCGAATAGAAATATTTGGAGCTGGAGGGACTTTCATGTTGAGTAAGACATATGTTAAGTCAGCTGGGAAATGGCCCACCGATACCACAACTGCTGTAGGGTGGCAATACTGTATTTCTTGCACCCTTCAGCGATAAGTTAAAACCTGTACGTCCTGTATGTGATGAGACAGCCAGAGTGAAAGCAAGAGAGAGTCAGGTGATGGTGGGAACTCACAGTGAGCAAGCACTGAGCAGTGATTGTGTCTCTGGAAAGCAAGGCGGATGGGCCAACAGAAGTCACAAGGCACATGTAGCATATGGGGCATTGTATGAATTACAGGGACACATGGTGATTTGGAGAGGAAGTCTGCAAGGAGGGAGATGAGATCAGCAGATCGAATTCAGGTCATTTCAGGTGTATTTGGGCACAGGTAACCAGCGTGCACTGCTCTTTGCACAATACCTGTGATTTCAGCTTTATTCTTCATCACACCAAAAAAAGATGACAAACACCTGGCACAACATTACTGAGATGCCACTGCCATTGCATGTCATGGCAACAAGTCGAGATCTTTTGGTCACGAGACTGAGCTAGTCTCCATTCTAGAAAATTAACCCAACATGTAAACTTTTTGGCAGGTGAGGGGTGGTTGCCTTTTTTCCTGTTCAAGTCATGTGCTATACCTTGACACACAGAAAAGATCATATTTTGTTAGCAGCCACATGTGTATAGAAAAACAGACCCACCCCAATTTTATTTAAAAATTACACATCATCTCTTGCTGCTATTTCTCCTTTAGCAACTTATTCTAGAAGAAGTTTTCTGCCCAGAGGCAAGGCACCAGTGTGCAGAAATACAACTACCAAAAGGCTGCCATGAAAGTGCTGAGAGAAACGGTTCTGGTCCTGATGAGCTCAACCAGCCTTTAATGTTCCCAATTCTGCAGGCTTTGAGGCCACCAGCACATCGTGGCTGAAGTTTCTGTTCTTCTCCTTTTTATGCTATGTTTTTGTAATCAGCGTCACACACCACTTACGCTCAAGTATCGTATTCGTGATGCTTATGTAGAATGTCAATGCAATAAATAATACGAAGAGTTTAATTCATAGTGCTCACAGAAATGTTATTGCTGTCTTTTTAACACATATAATATTCCACTGACCTATCATGCAAATGTAAAGCAAATGTTTTTATTACATAATGTGATAGCACTTTCAGTTCCTAAAGAGCCATTCTAAAGTTGAAAATGTCAAAGACATGGGGACATTAGAAATGAACTTTTCAGCGTTCTCTTTTTAAACCTATTTGAAGAGAAAAATAACTTCAGCAGTCATAAATTTCCACTTGCTTTTTATCGTCATTAGAAAGGTCTCTGCCTACAGCCCAGTCAACAGCAATTCAATTGTGATTCATGGCTTTAAAACCTGAATTATGACAAAAGAAGTCACATATTGCAGGAATTATTTAAAGATGATGGAGTATCTACTCTGACCAGAAGGCTTTTAATCTATTATATTCCTTAAATAAATATGCCTAAGCAACTAATCACTTGCTATTAGCACTCTCCTATAATCACTTCAACTAACATAACACTGTATCACTTAAATAAACTGGCAATGTGCACAGGATAGATTTATGGGATTTAATTTCTCTGCTCACACTTGTCTCTTGCATTCAAAACAAATCCCAGAATGTAGCTGTTGGCCGAAGTTTGTAGGATCCATTTGTTTCATATTTTGCAAACAACTATAATATTTGTCAGCCAGCTAAATTTGTCACACCAACTAACATGATAACGATACCTCTGGATAATACGATAACATTGGAAAACACCTTTCTTTTGTTTTCATGATGACGTATTATCTATATCGTTTCTTCAGTGGAAAAGGCATGTTCAGTGCCAGCAAATCCTTCATAGCTCTGCTTAGATACAGAAAGTCCAAATGGTATGAAAAAGAGGGTGTCCCAAGGGGATCCTTGCTAAGCCAAATTGGCAGATTTCTACTACGTAGGAGTCAAGTAATGAAATTCTGATAATTTGTCACCAAGAAAGTGCCCAAGCAGGTCACATTTTAACTTGTGTAATAAGCACAGAGTATCCACCAGTTGCTGTTAGTCAATACATGTTATACATTGGAAAGAAACTTTCAAGTAAAAAACAAACAAACAAAAACAACAAAAATTTAGCATGAAAAACTTATTAATGCTGGTGGCAAAAGATGAAACTTTTAAAGCAACTCTTCATCAAAGATGACCTCATCTATGGGGCAGTTTCTGTCCTTCGCCTTTCCCAAATACATTCAGAAGGTCCCAAGGCCAGAAGAGAGAGCCCGCTTGGGTAGGATGGAGAAAGGTCAAACTCTCCTCATTGCTTCATTTGGATAAATCCCAGCAGCTCCATTGGCACTTCTCACCTACAACTAGAGCTGGGGAGAGAACAGATTTTTATTATTATTATTATTATTATTATTATTATTTTTTTAAACTTCTAGTTGAAACCAAACAAAATAAAGGACAAATAGAAAAGAAGTTGTTTATTTCAGGCTGATGCAAAATTAATTGCTTTTAGTCAACTCGAAAATTACTTTGGGATTAAGCAATATTTTCTCATCCTTAAAAAATAAATTTTCTTTGGATTAAGAGACTTAACTTAAAAAAAAATGAGGAACAAAAATCTAGCCTGGATGGAAATCCCCAAAATAAACTGAAGCAATGCTTGGACTTCTGTTTCCTTCTTGTTTCCAGTTTTTCCTGAACTTTCTGGGAATTTTTACAGGACAAACAACTTGGCAAAAGTTGACTTTGAATTTCTGAAATCTTATGGTATCACCACATTTGTATGTTTCATAAAAAATTTTTTTAGTCAGTTTTAACAAACCAATCCACCAGACAGAACTGTCATTTGGAAACAATGGTAAATACAGCTCAGAGTGGTGGTTATTTCCCATTAATAACTAGTCCATAAGTTGGAAGTGAAAATAAAAACAATTTCCACATTCGATTGTAGGACAGTGCCTTCTGCAAGCAGTGTTTCACTCTTCTATAATTACAGTCTTCAAGTTCATTGGATGCATAGGCATGTGGTATGCCATCCAGAAGGTAAACAGCAGGAACATGGAAGCAAAGCCAACTTTTGTTTGCCTTAAAATACCACTCTGCAAATCGTGACATGCCAGCAGCTGATCCACAAGCAGCTCAGACATCCAAACCCTGAGGCAACCCAAGGTGCAGGTGTCCACCACTCCTTACCAAACCGCTGTGCCATGAGCTCACACTGGATGTGACTGCAGTGTCAAGAGGCTGATGCTGGCGGACAGTGCTGCCAATGTGCTGCTCAACAGCACGTGAGAAGGTGCCAATGCTCTTCAGCATCCTGGGATCAGATGGTTTGTGTTGGGTGTCCCAAGGATCTGTGGTTTCAGGGACAGAGGCTGCCTGTGCAGCATCTTTCACTGACATGAGCCAGCTCTGCCCATGCTTTGCTGCTCACCAAGGCTGTGTTTACTGCCATGTTGTTGCCTTGCAACCACTTGCCTGCCTTTGCATGTGGCTTAACAACGTGTGTCATGGTGGTCACTCCTCTTGCACATTCATCAGGTACAGCTCTAAACAAACCTGGCCTCATGTATCCATCTTCCACTACTACTCCAGGCTCTGTGGCTTGTATGAGGTTTCTATAGGCACTTTCTACCAGTCCAAGGACTTCCATTCATTTACTTTGATCTTATTTAAACCACGTATTTGTGAGATTTTACTGGCACTCTTTCACTCCTTACATTTTTCTTCAGGAGTTTTTGTTCCTTGTTTTGAACCAGTCAGTCTGACTGTGGTAAGAAAGAGAGCATACATTAGACAATCTGCAGGGGTTGACTAGTAGTCATGCACTAAATTTGCTGTGAGGAACACAAGTGGTTGTGTTAGTTTAGAAGATGAATGGCTTGACATTGAATAATTTTTGTCCTTTTATTTTACTTTTTTTATTCCCCCAAAATAGGCCTGGTTTGAACCTTCAGTCTGCATGCAAACACAGGTGATACCTGAGAGAAATACTATATAGAAGCTCAAAGATTTTTACTATGAGTTAAGCCAGCTGTAGTTGTGTGACAATAAGGTTTGGGGTTTGGACAGGAGTTAGATACCAGGATAGCATCCTGGAAGGATCTGGTGGGTGTTCAGGTTTGGGTCTAAACTTTGTAGCAGGTAAACCTTGTGCTTAGACATTCTGATCTTTAATGCGGATGACCTCAAGGGAACATGTACAGAGCTTGGTCGTCTTTCCCAGGCACCTCAGGTACTGGAGTTCTTGAGAGATTTTAACTGTTTTTAGACAAATTCAGGTTAAAAAAATCCCTTGTATTTTGGGATGCCAACCCAGTCGCTGAGATACTTGTCACTTATCAGCCCGTTATTCCAGCTAAGAAGTGCAACTGGATTTCAATTCAGGTACTTGTTGTAGAGAAGGTAAGTGGGGACAATTAAAAAAAAAAAAACCCTCAGTATTTTTATTTACTGGAAGGTTACAGATCAGTTTTCCAATTGCTCTAAGTTCATCTATCTTATGTGATTTAACTTTGCACATATTAACTGCAGCTATCACTAAATTTATTTCTGGCCTTTGCAAGAGACCAAGAGAATTGACTAAGATGGCATACATGCTTACCCCCTTCCCTCACACACACATTTGTTTAAGGTATGTACCAAACTTGATCAAAACCAAGCAAAAGCCCCTACTCCAAAACATAAAGGACCAACAAAACACGGCTATTTGTAGTGCTATGCCAGTAATTATCTTCTTTAAATTATTGAAGGCATTAGAATAGGAGCTTTCTATGTGGTGTAGATTTGGGCTTGTTTTGTGAAGACAGAGTTAGAATTCATCTTCTGTCCATGTACAGTCAGGGCATCTGCTCTGGTCTTGTTTGAGAGAGTAAAGTCCACATAATAATACTGAAATGTATGGTAATTAAGCCTAGAAAGCAATGCTTTCCCCTTTTCACATATTCTGTTCATATCACCCTCTAAAATTTAGTGGTTTGGTTCTGTAGGAAGTATTTTTGCAGAATCTAAATATTCACTTTTATTTAGTTTGTGCTTATTTTATGGAAAGCTACATGTTTTCAGGTCAGTGGTCAATGGAATTCTTTTCACAGCTGCCTCCTCCTGTTTATCTCTATCTGTCAGTAAAGTAAACTCTCTTCTAGTTGTTTAGAAATGAAAGTATTCTGCACTGTCGTGTCTAGGCACTGTGCCACTCACGGCAGACAATGAGCTATCGTTAGGTTATAGGCAGGGCTTAGAAAGCCAAGCTCTGCACAACAGGGGCCAAAACTCCTGTTGTCTTCAGCACGATCACTGCAGCAGGAAGCTGAGATGTCCTATGTGGATGGCAGTGGATAGAAATGACATTGGATCTTTAGAGTCAAAGGTAATCCAAATGCCCCATCCCTGGAAATATTCAGGGTCAGGCTGGACAGGGCTCTGAGCAATCTGATCTAGTTAAAGGTGTCCTTGCCCATGGTAGGGGTGCCAGACTAGGTGAACTTCAGAGGTTCCTTCCAGCCCCAAACATTCTACGATTCTGTGATAAGTAAAATTAATTCAGTGTGCTAGCTCAGACCTACTGAGATCCACACTTAAAAATGGTATCCAGGTTAATTTAATTTACCTCTTTATTCAGTCTTTTTCTTGCTGGTTTTCCTACTACTCTCTTGTATCTGATCCACTAGTACATAGAGGAGAGTCCTCAAGAAACCATCTCCACCACCTTCTACCCCTTAGGCAAGACATGTTTACTGGATTTCACCGCAATGTAAGCCATTCCTCACACCTTTTGTGCTCGGTGATTTTCTGTGATGGTGTTTGCACCTCCCTAAAACATCACCCCTATGACTGAAATACAATTCTTCACCAAAAATCACCATTGAAGCATACTGCATGTCTTGAAACAATATCCTTGTATTTTGGAAGGAAAACGTGCAGCTTAGCTGCAGCTAACAACACGTCTATGCTCCAGTCAGCTTTGGCTTTCCCTTTCCATGAGAACAGCATCTCTGAAAGGCTGGATTCCTTCTTTTATTTGGCCATATGCTCTCACTGTAACTATGTTCTTTTCATAACAACCCTACACCAACCATACATTATTAACCCCCAGAGACACAAACTTCATTTTAACATTTTCCTGTAAGCACTATGCAAACCTAAAGTATAATACTAATGGCCTTTTTTTCTTTTTTTTTTTTTTTCCCTGCTTACACTTTAAATGTAAAGAGAAGGGAAGTCAGCTTTAAAAAAGAAACAAAAACTGATCCAGCGAGGAGTATCCAAATCTGAATTATTTTCTGGTAGAAAAGAGAATGCAGGTGGTAAAACATCTGTTCTCTCTCTGGGCTTTAGGTATCCAGCATTGGCTTGTACTTAGCAACTCTCTCCTCTTCCATATGTGTTTCTTACAGAAGGTTTAACACTTACTCGTTGGATTCTCTACAGCATTTTAAAATTCAAAACAGAAAACCAAACCAAACCAAACCAAAACCACTTAAAGCAGTATATGATGACATTTTCCAGAATTTCTGTAATGAAGATTCCCCTCTAAGTGAAGATGTGATCTCAGTTGTGGACTTATATCAGATCCACCACTGAAGGGATATGTTTCAGAGGAGACACTGGTGAACATTAGCCTCCAGCATCCACAGGGCACCAGCTGATGCTTTCTCCTCCTCAAGCTAAGATCACTCTCAGAGAGCAAGAGAAGGCATTTTCTTGACAAAAACTAAGTGATTTCTAGTCAGCTCTCAAATAAATTAGTCCTTGCAGAACCTTGCCACCCAGTGTGACAGCACTGGGCAGTCAACGCTGTCATATGCATGTGAGCACATGGCCAATGGGTCTTTTGAAGACAAATCCTATGTGCCAGATAAACGAAGAATAAGTATAGCTCACAGCTTGACTGATGGATTGAACATGGTGATGTCTTTGAGAGGAAAAAAAGTAATAGTTTTCTGGCCCTTGTTCCTGCATTTTAGGGGAAAAAGTTTATATCAAGTGATCTCAGAAAATCCTGCGATGTCTTAAAAGTCTCAAGCTGAGGCCTGTCAGGATATAATTAACAGATGTAGACAGCCACTATCTCGGCATGACTAAGCTAGTTTTACACCAGATAAGCCCGAATTATATTTATATTCATTTCACAGCATGTTCATAATTTTAATGAACTAGTGCAAGATATGAGGCACCATGACCAGTCCTCCTCCCTAAGCTGCTGGGTCTGGTATGTTAATGGAGACAGCTAACAAAGCAATTGCTCTGCAAGGATCTTACCAACACATTGAGCAACACAGCTGGCAGGGAGAGGAAGGGAGGGAACAAGCAGCTACTGGGGCTGATTCCCTGGGACCAGGTCTGTTATTATCCATTTATGATCAAATCAAACAACCGTAATAACAGTATCTGAAGAACATTGCACTTTAATCCAAAAACACTTGGCCATGGAAACCAAACACTATAATTAAGCATCGAAATACTTCTTTCAGGCTGAAACACAGGACATGTTTTCCACAGAGGGCAGGACTATGCAAATTTGTAGAAAGGTAAGGGGAGACACAAAGGTTTTACAAGAAGACACATGGACAGACAACTGGGTGTAATGCAAGTTAGGTCTTGTCCAGCTGTAAGGTCACAGCTTCTGCTCTTGGAACAGAAACTGCATTTTCCTACCACCGACCACTAAAAAGAAGCCAGAGGATGCTCCGCAGTTGTACCTGTGCCTAACATCACAACCTTACTGGTTATTATCTGAACAGCTGGCCAGATGTTGACTTGCATATCAAAGGCTTTTCTGTGGCAGCAGTTGCAAACATATGCATCTTATTTAAAAAGCAATTATATGGTGTCCTGAGAGTGTCACATTTAAATACCTGAACACGAAATTTCCTGATACCGGCTGAAATGCATCTCACTTTGTTGCACTAAATACCATGGCAAAGCATTACCATAACCTCTGAAGGCTGATGAGAAGATGAGTTAGTGCAGCACCAAACTCAGTTCTGACTTTGGGTGGAAGGACACAACAATCACATTTGGTGCTGCTGTGTGACATAGAGCAGGGCTACACATGTAGATGGGAGTGAGGAACACTGAGCAGGTAACAACCTGCCTTCCTCATAGATCCACTCACCGGTTATAGGCTCCCTGTTTGATACAACAGCAATGCGTATGGGAATTTCCCATGTGCAAGAACTTTTCCCATGTGCAATTGCTTTACTTCCCAGACAAAATGCACAACAGCCTATTAATAGTCTATATCCATAAGGACAATCACTGCTAGCTGAGACCATAGGTCTGCTCAGTTCATCATCTCTACACATCAGTGGTGAGAAGCAATTGCTTAGAAACATGTAGGAAGCGGGTAATATACATGATATTTCTCCTCTGGTACTCTCGCTCAGCCCCAGATACTGTAAGTCCAGAAGACATCCTGTGCCAACATTTTGTGACCCTTTTCCAGAACACTGATCTGTTTCCTCTTGGAGCTGTGTTAGCTTTTAGCGTCCACCCTGTCTTTTAGCAACAAGCTCCAGGGGTTGCATGAAGAGCTGCTTCCTTTTGTTTGTTTTAGTTTGTTCAGTTTGTTTGTCAGTTCTTCTTTAGCTACATTCGAAGCTCCGTTATTTACTCTCTCTAGGATTCCGCACTGCCTTGTACTACCTTCCAGACCCTGTGCATTTATGCTGCAGTCCTCTTACATACCCTCTGTAGATTACAAACATCAGAGGATACTGAAATGTGACCCAGTCTCTTGGCTCAGGATTTTAACAGATCACAAAATGGTCCATGAAAGAACTTACAGCAAAAGCAGTTTTCGTCACACAGGCTTGCAGGTCTTCAGTAAATCCTATATTCAGGGTAGCTATACTCAGTTAAGCCTTAAGGTGTGTGAGTTTAATTCAGAAGGTATCCAAAACCCCTAATCTCAGCATCCCTCAGCAGAGAGAACAGGAAGACAGGGAGCACCTCTTAAACTGCACCCATCTTTAGGACCGGGGCCACTGGTGGTACCACAGCCTGCAGCCTGGGCTCTTCTCTCTTGTAAATAAAAAAGCTCAACCTCTTGTTTTTCAAAAACTCAAACAATGCCTACCCCGTTTCTCCAAAGCACAGCTAAGGGAGATCCCTTTTCTTAAGCACCGGGGTCACATGTGTTGCTTCCCCAAAGTCCACGTAAGGTTTGGAGTTGGTTGCAGTGAGGTGAGGACTTGACTCACAGACCCTCTTAGCAAAACTCTGTCAAGTAGTTACATGCTACAATGGAAAGCAATACTTTACAAAAGGGCTAAAGTGAAAATCTAGCCAGGCAAATACAAAAAAAGCACCAGTGTCACTAGAATTTATTGAGACATTTTCGAGGCGCTCAAAGGGATTTTATTTTGTGACAGTTTTCTATTCAAATTGTAATCACAGGGCTGGGTGTGGAGTAACTTCTATTTGGCAACGCAGTCCCGGTGAGAGGGAGGGCAAGTGTGTTACAATCACAAGCAATAAGAGAACAAAGAGCCTCAGACCAGCCCAAACGAGATGTGAACATCAATTTGAAAGTTTTCCCCTGACCTGGGAAACAAAAATCACTATTAAACAGTAAAAGCTGCCCAGAATGTGCCTGCCTACACTTTAGCCTGATACTTATATTTCTCTCAAAATCACTTATGTGCTGAGGGCGAGGGAAAGGATATGAAGTTATTGTGAAACCTACGTATATCTTTTGTGAAATCAGAAACTGCTTCTTTCATTTTTTGGTTTACGTATTTTCTAGTGCAAGTTAAGTTCCATTTCTCATTTTATGATCTTGACTGGGGTGATGAAACGAAACAGGGTCATCCTCCCATATCCCATTGTTTTGAGAGCTGCCAGTGGTTTTCATGCATAAAACTTTGGCATCAGCCAAGTTTGGGGACTTGAACTTCAGAGACAACCCCTCTGCAGGAGACTTGCATGAAGCAAGTCTGCAGGTTTCATGGTGTAGACCCCTGCTCTTTAGGAGGAACTTCACACAGCACCACTTTTCCCGTGAATCTTACCGACAGGTCATGTATGTCCTGGTGTCACAAAAGCAAGTTTGTCCATGAACTTTGCAAAAGGGAACAACTCTAATTGGTGGGGAATGGGACCTCAGTCTCCATCTCTGATGTGAGAAAGAGAAATCTCTCTAGTCCTGCTTGAGTCCTTCTTTTGACTGATCCAACCTCCTCTGGTAGTCTGAAGCCCAGTCATATGCCAACACGTGCCTCTGATTGAGTTTAATTAAGCAAATGCACCTGCTAAAAGCTGACCTGAGGGCAGAAGAATCATCCATTGAAATTGGTGATAGCAACAAGAAAGGTCCTCACAGTAGTTCCAGTTGGAGAAAAAAGGCTGCAAAGCTAGAAAATTGTTAGCTTGTTCCTTCATACAAAACTGAAAGCAAAATCAAGATTAAAAAAGAAATTGCAAAACAACAGCTTATTCTGGGCTTACTGCAGCTGATTATTGAGCAGTTGCAATAAATCATCATCCAGTTTGGCTGCCCAGCTCAGCTGAAGTCAAAGGGGAGCACACAACATTCCTGGGATTTGTCATGAGGAGGTTTGTCACATCTTCCCAAAGCTTGCGTGAGGAGGAATGAGACAGGCTGCAAGAGGCCAAGTGCTAGGCAGAAATTATTTCACTTCCTCCATGCCTCTGCAGCATAAAATATTTCTCGCCATAAATCAGCTCTGATTAGTTTATTATGGATGTTTAGGTTAAATGTCTCAATTGCTCTTTTGTTCTTAGGAATTCAATCTTATTTTTATAGATAGTTATTAGTACAGCTTCAAGACAGCTGATTTCATTTCCCATCTCTTTGTTTTTGGCTCTGTAGTGGGAAGGATAGAGTCATAAAACTAAAATACCAGCAGACACAAGAAGCAGGACATGGTCTTTTTTTCTGTATCAGCCACGATGACACCACACTGCGTGGTTAATGAGGGGACGAGAAGCTGCTCAGAAACGGACCCTCAGCTGTTCTTTCCCCACAGACCTGCCTCAGCCTTTGGAAGAAATGTGGTTAGCAAGGCAAGCCTTGACCATGACCACCGAATGAAAGTTGACCTAAGATAGGCTGTCTTGCTGAAAATATGGTATGCAGGAACATGTACCTCTCACTCACAAGTTGGGAAGATTCATATTATCATGCATTTATATTTTTACCTTTCCCTCATTTAAAACCACTATACTGCAATCTCCTGGGTAAATGAGATGGGGATGGTCTGATCTGAGCAGAAGACTGGTGCTCTGCATCGCTGAGCTTCCTCCACTCTCACGTGAACAAGTTTGTGGACAATGGGAGGTAAATGGCTCACTCATCCTCAGTCACACGTATGACGTGATGGTTACTACCTGCCTCTTGCATCAGCTATAGAGAAAAATTAACCAGTGGTTGCAGAGAGATCATTGCAGGAGAAGTGTAGAAGTGGCAGACATTATTTGCTTCAGTTTTGCACCTTGGTTGTTTCATGTCAGGGTTCCACCATGTGTGTTGGGTATCTGAGCACTCCGCTTTACATATCCATTCCTGAGGACCAGTCATACTGCTGCAGTTGCTACGTCCACACCTAATATAACATTTGCACTTGGCTTCCTCCACAGCTGCTGAAAAGAGGGTGGAGTGAACTTTACTTCAACATGTCTGGTAAAAGTTCCCCATAGACAACATCTTAATGAGGTTTTGATTTTCCAAAGCAAACTTGCAGCAGCTGGTACGAATGTGGGATCCTTTCTGCCCTGACCACTTCCCTCTGACAAGGAGTTTGCATGACCTGAGTGCCAGCCCCATCCACCTTGTGCTTGCCATCAGCTCCACGGGATGCTCTGCACCATTCCTCTGTGTGTGGCAGAGAAACATGGACCGTGCCACATTTATTGGGACTCTGCCTTGCTGGACCTTAAGTGCAATAGCAGTTGTGCTCGTCCCTGAGAAGGCTACCTCCTTGGCAGCATTTCCAGTTTGAACATACTTATAAATACCCTTTGGGCTCTGGACAGGTTGTAGGGTTTTCTGGATGTGGCTGTGAAACAGAGGCTAGGAGGGATGGAGCAAATGATATTTACATCAGGAGTAAATGGTATTTACACTCCAAGGCTGCCAGCAGACTCTCCAGCAGGTTACCGGAAAGAATAAAGATTAACTTCTTCCCTCCGTATGAACAAAAATTCACCACGTGCTCGCTATGTGGAAATGGTACTGGAGAACATTGTTAGTACTTCATTTCCTAATATAGCAAGAAGTCAAAAGCAGAAAGAAAATTCACCCAGACAATGTGAGAAACTCATAAGACAAGTCTCTGAATTATCCAGAATATAAAGAATCCCAAGCACAATAATCCATGTCATAGCAGATGGATTTGTGCTTGATTACAGTATTCCACATTTTGATATATTCTTATCCACTACTTAATAATCTTATTTCTTTGCTTCTCTGTCTCTTTAATTCTTTTTTGCATGAAAGGTCTTCCAGTGTCCTTGTCAATAAAAATCTAAAAGCCATCTTCCTCTTCGAGGTGATTTTGCTTGGTACCTGTATGATACAGGAGGGACAAGCATCAGCAAAGGCAGCAGGAGAACGTGCCTTTCCCCAGCTGCTGCATGGGCAGGCCTTAGTGGTCTGTACACCAGCTGTGCCCAGGTGACCACACTCAGACTGCCTACAGAAACATCGTTGGGCGCTGTGACATCTTTTGTCCACCACCTTGAAAGAACCTGATAACCCTTCTGATAAAAGAATCTGGTAATCTCTGAACCGCTTCATTGCTTCTGGGACTGAAGAAGCCACAATGATGGTGGTTACCTGGTCACTCATGGTCATCTACCCAGCTTCAAGCAGCCACAAGCTTCCATGTGGACGAGCGGTGATGGTTTTAAACTAAAAGAGGGGAGATTCAGGCTGGATGTGAGGAAGAAATCTTTTACACTGAGGGTGGTGAGACACTGGCTGAGGTTGCCCAGCGAGGTGGTGGATGAACCATCCCTGGAGACATTCAAGACCAGACTGGATGGGGCTCTGAGCAACCTGATCTGGTTGAAGATGTCCCTGCTCATGGCAGTAGTTTGGACTAGGTGAGCTTTGAAGGTCCCTTCCAACCCAAACTGCTTTATGATTCTATGTTTTCCACCTATGTTCCCTCAATATCCACAGAGAAAGAGAAGGATAACCTGGGAGCAAGTAATCGCTTCCCAAGGCAGGTAAGCTGAATATACCAAACATTTCCTCGCTGCCAAAGGTGCTGGGGTGACTGTTTTAGGCTGAATGTCTCAACCCATACATTTTAATCCAGCCCAGAGAGTTTTCACTCACATTCCTTATGTGGTGCAGCCTCCCACCACTTGGATACTACATGAGCCTGGTTGGTTGCATGCAACATTCTTTGGCTCCCTGCAGGAGGTAAAGCCAGTTTGGGCAGGAGGAGTCCAGCAGGGGGTCGCCAAGCAGCCCCAGCACCCCAGGAGCAACTGTGCTGTCTTCCTTCCCAAGCTCCACCTGTGCCTCACCTCTCTGACCAGCACCTCTGGGGACAACCTTACAGTTTTTCCCCAGAAATTTGGCAAAAGGGGGATGAGTTGACTTAAAAAGGGTGGGGCTTTTCCATCGCCACTTTTTGTCACTTATGACACAGGTTTTCACTTCAAAGCATTAGTAACAACCAAGCACCGAGGAAGCATTAGCAAAGCTGTGCCTTAGTTGGTTTTGTTGCTTGCTTGCTTGACAATGAGAATAACGTTAAATTGTAAGTGGTTCTGGGCAGTGATTTTAATATCCCTCTGGAATCAGCTGTCCATATTTGGCTTGTGAATAGCACTGTAAATGCATTTTAGTAACTTTTTATGTTCTACATGGCCTGAGCAGTCAAGAGATGAGTCTGGAGGATGGAGTACAACTATTTCCAGCCTTTTTCTGCTTAGAACTCCGCCTTTTGGTTAAAATTAAAATTGATTTTTAAAATCACCTTTCAACTACCTTGAAAGTCCAGAGGATCTTGTAACAGCTCAGAAAGAAAACCAGGAGCTAACAGGCTACATGAGAAAATTGGGGTAGATGTTTTAATTAAATCCAGGGTTCAGGTTCAACTAATGTGAATCAGGATCATGCATCACAAATGAGAGGCACGGCTTCCCAGTGATATTTAACTAAGCAGGAAAAGAAGGACAATGTGATATTACTTAATTAACTCAGAGCAACATAGGTACTTCATGCCGTAGTGATGATTACTACATGACGAATACATTAACAATAGTAGTTTCATAAAACCAGATAATTAAATATGTACCTTCATGCCCTTCAGAAAGTAATAGAGTGGATGCCTACCTCTGGACCTAAATTTTCCCATCAAATATTGTTCTCAGTCTCTCTCAAATAAATAGAAGCTTTGTGTGGAAGAGGACCTTCACAAACAGAGGATAACAAGGACAACAGTTTTCAGCTTATATATTAAAATGGCTTAACATGTTCAGTCAGGAGATTATGATCTGGTGATCTGGTGGCAAAGACACAGTGGGACAGCTCATATGACTGGAATGTGGTCATGGATGCCTATGTCCTTCTCAGGAAAGACAGTCCAGCAAGGTGAGGTGGTGGAGTTGCTCTTTATGTGAGAGAGCAATTACAATGTATTGAGTACCGTCCAGGGGTGGATGAGGAGCGAGTTGAGAGTCTGTGGGTGAGAATTAAGGGGCAGGCTGGCAGGGGTGATACTATTGTGGGTGTCTATTACAGGCCAGCAGATCAGGGTGAGGAAGTTGATGAGGTGTCCAAAGGCAGCTGAGAGTGGCCTCACAGTCACAGGCCCTGGTTGTGGTGGGTGATTTTAATTTCCCTGATGTTTGTTGGAAGGACTACTCGGCCGGCCAGCCACAGTCCAGGAGGTTCCTCCAGCGCATTGACAATAACTTTCTGATGCAAATGGTGGATGAGCCGACTAGGAGAGGTGCAGTGCTGGACCTCATCCTCACTAACAAGGAGGGTCTGGCTGAAGCAGTAAAGGTTGGCTGCAGTGACCATAAGATGGTGGAGCTCAGGATCTCGTGTGGCAGGAAGAGAACACCAAGCAGAACTGCAACCCTGAACTTCAGTAGGGCCAACTTTGGCCTTTTCAAGCAATTGCTAGGGGAAATCCCATGGGAAAGAGTACTTGAAGGTAAAGGGGCCCAAGATAGCTGGGTGGCATTCAGAGATTGCTTCTTCCAAGCTCAAGATCAGAGCATCCTGACACGTAGGAAGTCAAGGAAGGGAGCCAGGAGGCCTGCTTGATTAAACAAGGAACTGCTGGGCAAACTAAAGTGGAGGAAGAGAGTTTATAGATCATGGAAGGAGGGGCTAGCCACTTGGGAAGAATATAAGGCTGTTGTCAGAGGATGTAGGGAGAAAACTAGGAAAGCTAAGGCCTCCTTAGAATTAAACCTTTCAGGAGGGGTCAAGGACAACAGAAAGAGCTTCTTCAAATACATGGCAGATAAAACTAATACCAAAGGCAATGTAGGCCCACTGATGAATGAGGTGGGTGCCCTGGTGACAGAAGATACAGAGAAGGCAGAGTTACTGAATGCCTTCTTTGTCTCTGTCTACTCTGCTGGTTGCTGTCCTGAGGAGCCCCATACTGCTGAGGCCCCAGAGGAAGGCGGGACAATGGAGGAGTCCACCTTGGTTGATGAGGACTTGGTTACGGACCAATTAAGCAACCTGGACATCCATAAATCCATGGGTCCAGATGGGATGCACCCATGGGTGCTGAGGAGCTGGCTGAAGTCATGGCTAGGCCACTCTGCATCATCTTTGCTAAGTTGCGGTAAATAGGAGAGGTGCCTCAGAAGAAAGCCCATACAGAAAGCCCATACAATGAGCACTGAAGACAAAGAGACCCTTGCAGTAGTTTGGGACTACAGCATTCATTAGTGGTGCTGCCAGGTGAGTGCAGAAAATGCCATAAAATCCCAGCAGACAGAGTAATTTACATTCAGAACTGCTATTTATATAGAAGCTTCTTGGAAGATACAGATGGTGGTTATTAAATAACAACAGACTGTGCATGGTGTGAACAACTTCTTGTGGTTGACACTTCTCAGATGATCTTCAGAGTTCCCTTCCAACCCCACCTGTCCTGTGACTCTGTGATGTTACAGGGATGATGGTAAAATCTTCTTCAGTTAAATATTACTGCATAATACAAACAGAGCCATGGGAAATCAAGAGCTAACCTTCCTTCCTCAGAAGTAATATGAAAATAGTATGGTCATCCTTTTTCTCCAGGGCATTAAGAAACAAACTACCTCAGATGATATTAAGGCTGCTATAGCCGTTTGATGAGACCTGAGAATTCTGGCAAAAAAGAGCACAATTTTTGCTTATTGTTATCCCTTCTGACCAGTGGGATTAGCACACAATTCAAGATCAGACAATGCTAGGTATGTGCTGCAATCCTGTTTCTCAAATGTAATGAATTAAAGAGGGTCAAGTGTCTCTTCTCAGTCCTCATCCCTTCTCCCAGTCAATATTTAGGCCAAAAGTGCTTTCTTGCTTTCTCTGTTTCTTGCCATCTCTCACATGTTTGCTCTCTTTCTTAGTCTGGACTCCCAGAGCTCTTCCCAACAATGTCCTTGTTTTTTCATGACTTAAGTGTTTTTCGCCCCTGTGCTTTTCCCCCTCTCTGTACAGGCATATAGATCTCCACAACAAAACACCCATCAGAAACTTCTCATCCCACATGTTTTTTAAAGGTGGCAGCTGCTTTTATTAATACTTCAAAAAATAAACAGCTACTTCTCATGAGGCTTCCCAGATACACATCATCAAGGTTAATTGTGGTTCCCAGTTTTTGTGCCAATGTCACTGATAAAGATGCTGAATGAGACTGGTCCCAAGACTCATCCCTAAAGGACCTCCATAAGTAACCTTCCTTCAGCTTGGTATTTTTGTTTTTAGTAGTGTTGCTTTTAAAAATATACAGTGTTTCATTTTCCTAACACTAGCAGGCTAATTACTGACAGATTTTATAAATGAAGTTGATTTTGGAGTGTAATTATAATAGAAGGAAAATTGTTAATGGTCAGAGAAGGATGAAAATTCAGATGTTCACCAACACTATATGGAAAAGAAATAACCCAGAGGATGACAGATTGCCAAAAGGAAATTTAGGGAAAATATTTGATGAGGCCTCAGACTTTGTGAAGGGAATGAGAACATAATTAGAGCGGAAAAATACTTAGCATAAAAGTGGTACTAACTCCCGATGAGAGGATTGATGCACTACTGGAGACAAGAGAGAGCAGAAGAGGGTTTCCATTCTCTGGGAGCCCTCTCCTAGCTGCTCCTCTTTCAGTATGATAACCAGCTCCTGGCACATTTTCCTAAATTATTATTGCTCAGGATGTTCAAATAGATTACCTTAAGTCTCTAAGCAGCCTGAACATGCTTTCATTGCCTTGTTTTCCTGCCTTTCTTACTTCACTGTTTCCACATTTTATTTTTCCCACAAATGGGATGGCAAGCCAGTAAAAAAGCAGCTTTACCTTAAACCTTTAGCGGTATCTGAATTCCCTTGTGTAAAGGCTTTTTCTTTTGTCAAGTACCTCCAGGCTGCTAGATCAAACTGCAGAAGCTGTCAAAGCCAGCTAGACTACACTAAACATTTCCATGGAATAACATTTACACACACAATCATGTGTTAGAGGTACAAAGCAAGGAAGAACAATATATCTAATACACACATACATAGACAAGAGTGTCTACTTTTGGGAATAATAGTGAGAAGGTAGTTAAAATAGTGGTATAGGTTGCCAAAACATTATCTTCCTCAAGAAAAAAAAAAAAGGTTTTTTGGTTCAGAACAATTTTTTTCTCAAAAAAAAAAAGTAAATATTTTTTTTAACTAAAAATTTGCTGGATAAACACAGATCTCAAAGGACAAATTGTTATGTATAAAAACATGCATTCCATTTAAGTAGTTACATTACAAGTATAAAACTCTGGATGAGTCTGAATCTTTAATGAAAGATAGAACAGTTTTCTTCTTGTAAAACAACATGTTTTATCTTCTCCAAAACTACAGTTTAAACTGAAGAAGAAAATTACCTGAGAAATAATTTGCAGAAAAATATCAAAGACAAGTATTAATTAAGGATGGCCTTAGAAATTTTATCTGCATTTCCTAACTTTGGTTAATTTCCTGTCTTTAGTGGGCGTGTTTCTCTATTCTGTCTTCTGTCACCACTGAAATACTTTGGACAGGGGAAAAGTGATTGACTGACATCTCATGTCAGGCTATTTTATGTGACATTTTTACAGGCTTGCCTGGAAAACATGGTCTTCCAAAAGGTGAGCTAGAACACCATGCTCACAAAGTAAGTCTAAGTTTAGTAGCTGTACTAGGTAAAGGACGAATGGAGTGAGGCTGAAGTCCAGCACTGTTCAATGTTTTCATTAATGGTCTGGATGTTCGCAATGGAGAATGAACTTACTGTGTCACCCATAACACCAAATAAGAATCAGAAGGTTATGGTGGATCACAGCATGAACATAAACTAGGAGATATTATACCATTGTGAAATACGTGAACATTACATTTGATATACAAATAGGAACACTGTCTATTGACCCACAAGGGAAACCTTCTGCTCTGTAGGGTCTGGAAAGCTCCTGCAGCAGGAACTCCATTAGCATGGATGGACTGCAAAGACCCTGCTTTTCTCAGAGACTTAACCAAGCAGCACTGAGTACCACACTAATTTTAGCAGGTTTTTTAAAAAATATGTTGTGGGGTGTTATTACCGAGTTCCTTTCCCAAACATCACAGTTTAGTTTGAAACAGATTCTACTTGTCTTGGTTACTGACGGTTATTGGGTGTGTTTTAATGCATAGGGATGAATGTGTCTGAGGATGAAGTGGATGTCCCCACTTCTTGTGGACAAATATGCATCACAAAGAAGTTTCACTGATTTTCTGAAGCTTTTACAATACTACCTCTGCTCTCACAAATAATTTGTGCTCACTTTGGTGTGTTTTCCCTCTTCCAAGTAAACCAGAAAATGGAATCTTATAAACAGAAAAACAATAGTTTCTCACATAAATCTTCAGAAAGGAGCATTTAGTTAACGCTTCTCACATAGCTGTGGAAACTGACATATTTTATGTTGGCTTCAAAGGGAGAGGAGGTGTCCCTGAGTATAGAAATAGTCCGGGCTGACTGGAAACTGGCTCCTACCAATGCTACACGAACTCGATAACACACCTGTGCTCACACAGTCCAACATATGTATCCACCATCATGTAATTTTCTGCTTAACTACTGGCTTGATTCTATTATACAGACCTCAAAAAAAGAGAAAAGAAGAAACATTCTGGCAGACTTTATTACATCTGCAAACTGTGTGCAACATTTCCTATTTATGTAACAACACTTTACTACTAGAAACCAACAGTCTCTTGAAAGTGGAGTTTCACGGGATGTTCAGCTCCATTTACCTTCATTTTCTGCTACAGGCACAATTAAATCAAGCTCTGGTATTTTGGGTTAAGTCATGGAACATTTTCACATTAAAACTGAGACTACATACAAGCTTTTGCTGAAAGCATTGTCAGATCAGCACTGGAAGATTTTAAATCAGGCAATGTCTATGAATGGGTGAATGAATAGGTCTTTTGTGGTCCCATCATTTCTCAGGCATAGAGTCTTTGTTGCAAGCAAAATATTTTGGCCATTCATGTTTTCACTGTGTGATTTATAACATTGTCCCAAAGCCCTTTGTGAATTTAAAATGCTGTGACCGTGTTTTTCAGAAAGGAATGCTTAAATATAATATTCCCAAATCCTCATGTAGGTTCTTAAATGAGGCCTTGATCCTGCAAATACTGACACGGATGCTTTTAGTAAAATATAGGACTGAATTTTGGCAGAATCAGGGCCTAAATAAACTGCCATTTCAAAAATACCAAGTAGCTTCCAAGGACCATTGCAAACCATAGGGAGTAGAATGGGATTGCAACGACTGCAATGGGATTACTCACATGTTTAAAAACCTTGTTGGATCACATCCTTTCTGAGACAGAAAAACTGCCTTAAATGAGAATTGATTCAGGCTCTTAAAACTGCAAAGCACAGACCTGACACGCATGCTTAGTTCTGTACACTTGATTTTGACCTCCGGAGGTAAATATATATTACTAATTTTTGTTTTGAGGAAGCTTCAAATCTAAAGAATGCAACAGCTTTAGGCAGGAAAACACTTCACTAACTAGTCCCTTTACTCATAGAGTGGCTAAGTAAATACAAACAAAATTGAAGTATTTTTAGAATGCATTTTATTTTTTTAGAAATCACCTTACAAAAATGATGAAGTATCAAAACTGACAATTTTAAAGGCTATGGGTTTCTACAGAAGATTAAAATAGAGTCAATACTGACTTTATAAGCACTTTACTCCCAAAAGCAAAAATACCTTATAATGCATAATGCCACAGAAAACCTTCAAGTAAAAAGTGAAAGAACATTTCTTTGGATGCTTCACATCAGAAGATATTCTAAACTTACAGTTTAGTAAGCCATATCTCAATCACAGTTGAAGATATGATAATCTAGCTAGACCACATCTAAGCTGAGCTTCTCAAGAAAGAGGCAGTATATAAGGTAAGTTCAGTGCAAGCCTTAATCTTCTTTACATCTGACTTAGTCTCTGGGGACAGCGGGAAACCAGTTGATCCCTGGACACAATCAGCAGCCAGAGAATGTCAGGATGTGAAAATGCTATGATGGTGCTCTCCTCCCCCATATACACATGACAAAAGATCTACTCAGAGGCTAAACTGATTTCAAGGCCGTCACAAATCAACCCTAGCAGGCCAAGGGTCTACAACCCCATAGTGAAGAATGGGGACAAGTGCAGTGCAAGAGGATTAGAGCAATATGTCATTGAATACCACCTCAGAGTAAAGATTTCAGCTCAGTGTCTGTAACAAAGCTTTTTACAAAGCTCCAGTCTCCCGGTCTCTCAGCCAACACACAACTAGATGTCATCAAAGAGGTCCTCCGGCTCACAAGTGTTTTCCAGTGTTTCCAGAGACATCACATCCAGGGAATGCTTGTCCGATGTCTTCTGTGAGGCCACATCAGGTCTGGAAATATAAAACAAAGAGATTTGAAGCAAATTTAGATTCAGATATAAACAATTCCAACATATACAACGCCAAGGAAACCACTTAATAGTGTATTTTGAGCTTTTTGTTAAGGTTACATGTAAGAGAAAAGTGCTTTTTGTAAGACCAAAGTACTTGGTGAGATGGCAATGGCAAAAGAAATGGATGAAATTCAGCTTATAAATGTCAAGACTTTAGCTATTTTGTTACAATTTTTAGGACCCTGAGAATGAATCACATGAAGAGCTAGGGAGAGCAGAACAAATGAAGGAAGGACACAAAGGATCTAATAATCTACTACTGCACAGGCTGATGCTCTGTTAAGCATCCCTGGTGCTAAGCGTATGTCTGTTGTCCAACAGTTTGACACAGAGGCATATGGAGAATTAGACAGAGCTGTCTCGAATGTCCATGCCCCAAAGGTGCAAGCCTCTTTCTGAACAGTGGAGCAAAATAAACCAAAGACAAATAAAGAAAATCCTTCAACAGTACATTAATCCAGATACGATGGAACTTTCAAATCCCAGGCCTTCCCCTGTGTGTATGTTATATTTACATTTGTTATATATGTATGCAAATAGAAGCACTTGCTATTCAGTGATATGTATATGCTGAAGTCTGGGTTTGCCCTCAGACAGCTGGACACCACAGAGTCCTACCTGAAAAATTCACAGCTGAATTAGAAACCCATTACATTGAATAACATGCTACTCTGCATCAATCAGTCCTATTTAGCACTATTTTGATTGTCCTCATCAAAGAAGTTTACTTAAATGTCTCTTAGCTATAGGAGCTGCTGGCATTTGCCAAGAGCCCATGTTCACTGTTTCTCCTTACTCTCTGAGATATCTTTCTGGTAAAGATGCCACCCAGAGGGACCTGCACCAGCTCAAGAAATGGGCCCATGTGAACCTCATTGAGGTTCCACAAGGCCAAGTGCAAGGTCCTGCACCTGGGTCAGGGCAACCCCCAGTATCAGTCCAGGCTGGGGATGAAGGGCTGGAGAGCAGCCCTGAGGAGAAGGACTTGGGGGTACTGGTGGATGGAAAATTGGACATGAGCCGACAATGTGCACTTGCAACCCAGAAGGCCAATGGTATCTTGGGCTGCATCAAAAGGAGCGTGGGCAGCAGGTGGAGGGAGGTGATTCTGCCCCTCTGCTCTGGTCAGACCCCACCCAGACTCCTGTGTCCGGCTCTGGGTCCTCAGCACAGCACACACATGGGCCTGTTGGAGGGGGGCCAGAGGAGCAGCTCTGCTGGAAGGACAGGCTGAGAGAGTTCAGGTTGTTCAGCCTGGAGAAGAAAAGGCTCTGGAGACACCTTATTGTGGCCTTTCAGTACTTAAAAGGGGCCGATAACAAAGATGGGGACAGACTTTTTAGCAGGGGCTGTTGTGATAGGCCAAGGGGTGATGGTTTTAAACTAAAGGAGGGGAGATTCAGGCTGGACATGAGGAAGAGATTTATAGGGCAAATCTAGTTAGTGAAATTCAGCAGTTTTTTTTTCTTTTTAAATTTGGTTTCAAACAGATTCAGAACCAAGTTTTCCAGAACTCCTACCTAGGAGTTTCTATGGAGCAGAAGTTTTTATAAAACCCTACAGTCTTCAGTACGCAATGAGCACCCTAAGACTCCAGCTGCTGTGTGATCCATAGCTTCTTACACTTCAAGTTTCTCAATCCCCTGGAGTTTCAGAGCTCTCACTATGATGTTTCCTGTTGGGGACCTGAAGACCGGTTTTCATTTCGATGTGGAGCCCTCCATGCTCCTGGGGAATCACCAAAAGCCCAGTAAATGCTGAGTCTTGGATGCCGTCACTTCCTAAGAGCTCTCCAGCACTCATAAGGGTTTTCTCACTGCTCTATCCATCACTCCAGTTCTGCAAACAACTTTAAATTCAATGTACTGGTATATTCAGATTACGATAATTACTTTCTCTGGAAATTTTGCTAGCTTCCTCTGCAAAATCTTCCAAACCACTTTCCTTCACGTCTGAATAAATCGTACCCAGGTGTTTTTTTTTCCTAGACACCTAGGCAGATGTGTGCCTCATCAAAAGTCACCTGCACTCACTGTGAAATAAATGTGTGCCTCAATCAGACCCTTAGCTAATGACCTCTGGCCAGCAGGATCAGATCACTTCATGCTGTTCTGATTGCTAGCAATCAACTTATTTGTACCTTACTCTTTTTTTTTTTTTTTTTTTTTTTTTAATATCAGTAGCATACCCTAACACAGTGTGATGCTCAAATTTACTTATTGTTCTTTTACCTTTACAGGTCTATCTAAAGTGTTAAGTCTCCACTGAAAACACATGTAAATCACACAGTGTGGAGCCACAGACTAATCATTTTACTTAATTCTGGAGGGTCTCATCGGCAAATAAATTAGGCTCTGAAGGCGTCTATACCACTACAGGCTATTTCAGGTACTAGAAGTCTTTTAGAGCATATGCTCATACAGCACATAGGCATATAAGACTATGCATATAAAACTAGGCATATAAGACTAAAAGATTTCTGAGACATCACATATGTTGACTTTGAGGTTTCACCTACTCCAGCATTTTCTGATTTTGAAAAGTAAGCCTGACAGTGCTTAAACAATGTCAACAATTTTATCCTCATAGGCTAAAATGTTTTCAACACTATACATGAGTTCACATCCATAAACCAAATCACTGTTGAGTTTTAACATTACGCAGCTAGAACTATTAAGCTTTCGTGTTCTTGTAACAACATGGTTCTCATTTAATCTCCGAAAGCTGTAAAACCGCGCCTGTGAATAAACCCAACTACACTCGCAAAGAATTAGGCTCTTTACATGAAGTTCATAAGCAATTTAATTTTGGTTTTAAGACTTGATGATTCCTATTTGCATGCCAATTATTCACTGAATACCAAAAGCTTGCTTTGTGCTGTGAACTTATTTTGAATCTTGGATTCTCACTGAAGCTGTATTACCATATCCTGATGCATAACTGAGTTAATTTCTTTAAATTGCAGTGAGTTGTACAGTTGTCTCTTGCCAGAAAGCCTGTAAGTAAGGCATTCTTCTTGCAAGTTTATTCTTCTGTTGGATCACTTTTTGAAGTCTTGCCTTCTGGTAAACTTAAACTCTATTAACACATCTGGAGAACTGCTGACTATAAGAGATCATTTCATATTTCCTGACATTTAGTTCAAGCCCTTCATAAATTGAGACAGAAGAACAGATCCACAGCTGGTGTGAATCACTGGAGCACTAATAATGTCGGTAGAGCTCTGCTGACTTACACCAGCTGAGATTCTGGCCCAAGATTTGGAAGAAAGTGGTTACATTACTTGATATTTCTTTCCACAGCTGAGTAAGAGCCATAAGGAAGAGAAGACACGCAACGCTGCAGTACTTAACTACACAGCACAGAAACTCAAAGCCATGCAGGGTAATAGCTTTGCAAAGCTCGGGAGAAAATGCAGTAGGACAGATGGACCACTCGCATTTGTTTCTTGCGGTGAATTATTCCTGAGTTCACACAGACCCCAAAGAAGATCTGTACAACACTGTTCCTGCTGCAACGGATGGACACGTCCACAACACAATGTTTGTGAGCAATATGAAGTAGAAAATAATTTCCTACGTGACATCTACAAATGACACAATTAAAAAGAGCTTCCTAGTGGCAAAAAGATCAAGGAAGCTGTAGCTGTGCTGAAGGAAAACCAGGTCAGAGGATGCAACATCAGCACAACTGCTCATTTTGAGGTACTTCTTGCTGGAAAGATGAAAGGTTCTCGCACTTAGCTGTGCTTGTACTGTCATCCCAGCACATTGTGGTTATGATTTTACTCAAATTTTTGTTCTTGAGCAACTCTCATGCGATTGGAAAAGAGAAATAGTGTGATAAATTAACAGAGCTATAAAAGTTTCTCAAGAAACTTAAGTAATCTAGGAGGCGTACTGGTGTCCTCGGACCATTGCATTTTTTCCTCATTTTTTAGTAATTAAAATAATCAGTTCCAATCAAAGGCTGGCATTTCACTAAGAGAGGAGATTTCAAGTCTTTCAGAAGAAGTGTAGCAGTGTTTCAGGAAAAGGCTGAATTTCTCAGTGTGTATATATCTTTCCTTGGTCTGGTTTAGTGGTTCATTGTTGTCATTTATCTGAAAAAAAATGAAGGCTTAATACCATGAGTAGATATTAACTGAGGATATAATTTGATATATACTGTCTTTGGTATCATAAAAACTGGTGGCAGCAGCAGCTCATAAAAAGAGCATTGGTAGTAATCACAGCATTAACACAAGAGCAAAGGTGATGCACCTCAAACTCTAACCAATACTCACATTGCATCTGACAAGGCAGGAGTTCAGAGCAACATTTGCGCTCCAGG